>NC_092745.1:20798942-21106663 GCF_047496795.1 Chiloscyllium punctatum | reverse complement strand
CTACCCTCCCTCTCAACTCTCTTCATGCTTGGTCTCACACCCATCCTGTCTCTTTCTCTCTCTCTCTACTTGTCTCTTTGTCTGTCTCCATCCCTTTCAGTCACACTTACTTGCATCTTATTTCTCGCTCTATCCCTCAACCTCACCATTTCTACCTCCCTCTACCTCTCTCTTGGTCCACTCACATACCTTACACCGTATCAGATGCTCGTCCCTCTATCTCTCTCTCTCTCACTTTCTTTCTCTCTCTCTCACACACACACATACAAACTCTTTCTCCCTCCATCTCTCTCTCTCTGTCTCGCTTCTCTCTCTTTCTGACAGTGTCCTAGGTGGTGATAGTTGAATGCAGGATAAATCTCCCCCTGCTCTGCCCCACTTATGGATGTTAACCCTTGACACCTGTCTTCTCCTGGAGGAAGGCCCTATTTCCACGTCAACCAGGGTTTGGCCTCTCTCAAGAAGATGGACAGATTCTTATCAAATGAAGGACAGTTCTGTGCTGTTCTGTGCTGTTGGCCCATTCTCACTGAGGACTGGTTTGGACACAAACCTCATTCCATGAAGGCCCAGCAGAGAGAGGAGTTCATCAGGCCATCAGTGTGAGCTGGAGGGACAGGACAGGTTCTGACCCAGTGACCCATCCTGTCCATTCACAACATGTTCCAATCCTTACCCCTCTCCTTCCCTATGCATGGTCAATCTTTTCTGAAATGGAGTGATCCCTCCCCTGTCTCACACCAAGGAGGAGATGGGACAGATTTATAATGAGTAATGGGTTAAAGGATGATGGAGAGTGAGCAGGAAAATGGAGTTGAGTCTGAGATGGGATCAGCCATGATTGTGTTAAATTGTGGAGCAGACTCGAGGGGCTGAATTCTGTTGCGCTCTCCTCTACATTGCGGAGACTGGGCGCCTCCCAGCAGAGCGCTTTAAGGAACAGCTCCGGGACACCCACACCAATCAACCACACCACCCCGTTGCCCAGCATTTCAACTCCCCCTCCCACTCTGCCGAGGACATGGAGGTCCTGGGCCTCCTTCACCGCCGCTCCCTCACCACCAGACGCCTGGAGGAAGAACGCCTCATCTTCCACCTCGGAACACTTCAACCCCAGGGCATCAATGTGGACTTCAGCAGTTTCCTCATTTCCCCTTCCCCCACCTCACCCCAGTTCTAAACTTCCAGCTCAGCACTGTCCCCATGACTTGTCCTACCTGCCTATCTTTTTTTCCACCGATCCACTCCACCCTCTCCTCCTTGACCTATCACCTTCATCACCTCCCCCACTCACCCATTGCACTCTATGCTACTTTCTCCCCACCCCCACCCTCCTCTAGCTTATCTCTCCATGCTTCAGGCTCACTGCCTTTATTCCTGATGAAGGGCTTTTGCCCGAAATGTCTATTTCGAAGCTCCTTGGATGCTGCCTGAACTGCTGTGCTCTTCCAGCACCACTAATCCAGAATCTGGTTTCCAGCATCTGCAGTCATTGTTTTTACCTCGAGGGGCTGAAGTGCCTGCTCCTGCTCCAAGTTCTTATGTTCCCCCTACCCCTCCCCCATCCCTCTTACTGTAACTTTATGAACATTCTTGGAATGCTTTGCGCATTGAAGGCGCTATGTGAATTCAAGATTTGTGTGGATTTAATGTGGAGACAGAATTGCGCACGGGCTGTGATAGCTCCTGTGGTTGAATATCCTGCTGAGAGGCTTCAGCCTTCCATATACAGAATGGGGAAGTGGGGGAGGTCGGAATGGACTGCCGGGGTACATGGCACTGTCACCTAGCAATGTGGTTGACTCTGTATTGCCCTCTGAAATGGACGAGCAAGGCTCTCAGTTGTATGACTTATGACACCGTTTCAACAAAGAAATGAGACCGGACAGGCCACAGGCATCGATCGAGACACAGAAAAGACAAAGACATAAACAGCCCTGTCGACCCTGCTCCATCCTTCTTACTGACATCTGGGAGCTAGTGCCAAATTCAGGACAGCTGTCTCACACACTAGTCACGCAACAGCCTGACACAGTCATACTCACAGAACCATACGTTACAGACAATGCAGGACCCTGCATGTGTCCAGTCCCAACAGAAAGGCAGACCCAGCAGAGCTGATGACACAGTGGTCTACAGCCAGGAGGGAGTTACCTTGGGAAGCCTCAAAGTTGGCTCTGGACCCCATGAAGACTGATGACACCAGCTTAAACATGGGCGAGGAAACCTCCTGGTGATTACAAGATATCCTGCTCCCTCAGCTGATGAATCAGTCTCCCCTCCATGTTGAACAGCACTTGGAGGAAGCACTGAGGGTGGTGACAGCACAGAGTGTGTTCAGGGTGTTGGATTTCAATGTCCACAACTGAGAGTGGCTCAGCAGTAGCACGACAGATCGAGCTGCTTGCTTCCTAATAGACGTAGCTGAGGGACTGGCTCTGCAGCTGGTGGTGAAGGAACCAAAAAGATGGAAAAACCCCATCCTCACCAATCTTGTGGCTGTAGATACATCTGTCCTTGACAGTATTGGTAAGAGTGACCATCACACAGTCCTTGTTGAAACTAAGTCTGACCTTCACATTGAGAATCCCCTCCATTGCGTTGTGTGGTACGATCACCGTGTTAAACAGGACAGACTCCAAACAGATATTGCAACATAAGACAAGCTCATAAATGGGGATGATTGCCAAAGATTGCACAATGCTCAGCACTATTCTCAACTCCTCAGATACTGAAGCAGTCCACGTGCAAATGCAACAGTATCTGGAAAATATCCAGGTTTTGTCTGAGAAGTGACATTTCCCATTGGTGCCATGCAATCACCATCACCAATAAGAGACAATCCAAACATTGCCCCTTGAGAATCAATGCTATTACCATCACTGAATCCCCACTGTCAACATTCTTGAGGTGCCATTGACCAGAAACACAACTGGATTTACAAAAGAAACACAGTGGTTACAAGAGCAAGTTAGAGGCCAGGAATACTGGATCGAGTAACTCAACTCCTGATCCCCCCATAACCTGTCAACCAGGTCAGGAGTGTGATCGAATACTCCCCACTTGCTTGGACAGGTGCAGCACCAACAACATTCATAGATTGATAGCGTCACAGAGTCATACAGCACAGAAACAAACCCTTAAGCCAAACTTTTACATGCTGACCAAGGTTTTCTGAAGTGAACTCATCTTTTTTGCCTGCATTTCACACATATCCCTTGAAACATTTCCTATCTATGTCTATTGTATCCTATGTCTTTCTTATCCACTCAAAAAGCTCGATACCATAAAGAGCAAAGCAAACAACTTGATTGGCATCGCATTCTCAAAGCATCCAACTCACCGTCACTGACGCTCCATAGCAGCAGTGTGTATTATCAATAGGTTGCACTGCAGAAATTCATCACAGATCGTCAGATAGCACCTTCCAAACCCATGGACAAAACTAGAAATTGCAGGAAAAGGTCTGCAGGTCTGGCAGCATCTTGTAGAAAAATCAGAGTTAACATTTCGGGTTGAGCATGAAATATTAACTCTGATATCTCTTCACAGATGCTGCCAGACCTGCAGAGCTTTTTCAGCACTTTCTATTTTTGTCTCGGATTTACAGCATCTGCAGTTACTTTGGTTTCCTTCCAAACCCATGTTCACTTCTATTTAGAACAAGAGCAACAGATACATGGGAACACTGTGAGCTGCAAGTTCCCCTCGAAAAAGCTTAGCATCCTGACTTGGAAATATGTCGCTGATCCCTCAGCCTTGCTGGGCTAAAATGCTGGCATTCCCTCCCCAAAAGCATTGTGGGTCAACTTACAGCTTGTGGAAAATAACAATTCAAGATGGCAGCTTCCTACCACCTACTCCAGGGCAACGAGGGACAGGGTAAAAAATGTTGGCCCAGCCTTTGAAGCCCACTTCCCACAAGTGAATATGCAAAACCTAATGAAGTAGCCCTCAGGAGGGGAGAGGGAATGTTCAGGACCCTGAGCTCCATTTCCCAGCCCAGACCGTTTGTCGCCCAATGAATGAATAAGATGCCAATTTGAAACCCAGGTTCAGGGCAGTCTCACTCTGTGGACATGAGGTCTCAAAGAGGGAATTGGAGATTGAGCTGGAAAGGAATGATTTGCTGGGTTATGGGGAGACAGAAGGGAGCAGTGGGACTAACTGGGTCATTCAAAGGCATGATGGGCTGAATGGCCTCCTACTGTCCTGTCAGATTCCAGGGAGTGCAAACGCTTCACAGTCTTCTCCCATCTCAGTAACAAACGTCCAGCTGCTGTGAGCTCCTTCTTTCACTTCCTCTATTGGTGAAGTTTCAACCTTGCGATCTGACAGTATTTGCAGTTATTTTTTACACTGGGGCTTTCTGCTGTGGTCAGAATCTCTAATAATAAGTGTCCAATCAGTGACAATCACAGCAGCTCAGAGCAGTCAGGACTGAGGAGCCAGGCTCAATGTGAAACACATTGGCAAGTTCAAAGCAATCATCTTCAACTCCCGGTACAAACTCGATCCCTCTCCCTGACCACTGTAAGCTGCTCAACCAGACTCTTTGCAACTTTGGCCTCTTCTTTGGGGCTGATTTGAGGCCCAAATCCTCCACATCACAATTATTAGCCACTGAAACTCTCAACCATGTCTTTGTGACTCCAAATGTGACCATTCCAATGATTTCCAGGAGTTCTCCGGCTGTTTCCTACTGTCCATTCTCTCCCCTGGCTACCTACCTTCCTCACACACTCCCAATTTTTATTTTTCTCCCATTTCTGGACCTGATGGGAATAGGATTTCTGGATTAATCTCCCATCAGGTGATTCCTCCGCCTCTTGATGCTGCTTGGCTTGTTGTGCTCTTCCAGCCTCCTGTTTGTCTACTTTGGATTCCAGCATCTGCAGGGTTTTGGCTTTAAGAAAGTCTATAATCATTAGCCATTCTAGCTGTTCGTCTTACTGTCATTTCCCTTTGGTCTTCTACATGAATTCTGATTCTAGAAGGGAAGGAAGTTTTAAATTCTTCTCAAAGGATAACTTCTTTGAGAGCATTGTAACTATTCTCAGCTGTTAATGCTCTTTTCCATCTGTCAACATTATTTTGTTGGACTCTCTTAAACTCAGTAGAGGTTTGTCCAGTCTGTTTCTGTAAGTTCTGAAGCATCTGTCTGTATGATTCCGGGACCAACTCATGTGTGCTGAGAAGAGCCATTTTCACCTTCTCGTAATCCTGAGAACATTCTTCTGACAGTGATGCAGAAACCTCTTGTGCTTCCCAAGTTCATTTTTTCATGGGCAAGGTCCAACATCACTTGTGTTGCTATCCTCTGAAACAACATGAAAAATGCATCCACATCCATCTCTTCATAGTTATAGAGTCAGACAGCAAACAAACGGGCCCTTCTGTTTGTCGCCATGTCGATGCCAATCAGTAATCACCAAACTCCATTTACCTGCACTTGGTCCATAGCCTTCCATGCCCTGGCATTTTATGTGCTCATCTGGATGTTTCTTAAATGTTATGAGAGTAGCTGCCAACACCACCTTCTCAAGCAGCACATTCCATATTTCTACCACCCTCTGCGAAAAAAAGCCCTCAAATCCCCTCGAAACCACTTTTTCACACGGTAAGCCTATTCCCTCTGATCATAGACATGTCTAACATGGGGAAAAGGTTCTCACAATTGACTTTGTCTATGCCTTTCATATTTTTGTATACCTCAATCAGATTCCCCCAAGAGAAAACAAACCCAGTCTATCTAGTCTCTCCTCATAACTAACACTTTCCATCCCAGGGAACATCTCCACTTCAATCACGTTCTTCCAACAGTGTCACGACCAGAACTGTGCACAATATTCCAGACGCGACCGAACCAGTGCTCTGTCAGGTAACAACAAAACTTCCTTGCTGCTATATTCTACACCCTGGCTAATGATGGCATGCAGCCCATATGCCTTCTTCACCACCCTGTCTAGCTGTGCTGATGCCTTCTGGGAATGATGGACTTGTACACCAAGGTCCCTTTGTTCCTCACTACTATCAAGGGACATAAGATTATAAGAACTAGGAGCAGGAGTAGACCATCTGGCCCTTCAACCCAGCTCTGCCATTCAATAAGATCATGGCTGATCTTTTCATGGACTGAGCTACACATCAGACCGAAAGACACAGGAGTGGAAGTAAGGCCATTTGGCCCATCGAGTCCACTCCGCCATTCAATCATGGGTGATGGGCATTTAACGACAGTTACCCACGTCTCCCTGTCACCCATAATTCATTGCAAGATTAAGAATTTATCAATCTCTGCCTTGAAGATATTTAATATCTCAGCCGCCACTGTGCTCTGTGGCAATGAATTCCAAAGGCCCATCACTCTCCAGCTGAAGAATTGTCTCCTCAGTTCTGTTTTAAACTGATCCCCTCTAACTCTAAGGCTGTGCCCACAGGTCCTCGTATCCCCACCTAATGTAAACAATTTCCCAGCATCCACCCTTTCTAAGCCAAGTTAATTTCTTGTCAGTTTCTATTAGATCTCCCCTTCTAAATTCGAATGAATACAATCCCAGGATCCTCAGCCGTTCATCATATATTAGGCTTACCATTCTAGGGCTCATCCGTGTGAATCTCCACTGGACACGGTCCAGTGACAATATATCCTTCCTGAGGTGTGGGGCCCAAAACTGGACTAAATGGGACCTAACCAGAGCTTTATAAAGTCTCAGTAGCACATCTCATTTTACATTCCAACCCTCTTGAGATACATTAGGAGAAAGTGAGGACTGCAGATGCTGGAGATCAGCTGAAAACTCTGTAGCTGGAAATGCGCAGCAAGTCAGGCAGCATCCAAGGAGCAGGAGAATCGACGTTTTGGGCATAAGCCCTTCTTCATTCCTGATTCACCTGCTCCTTGGATGCTGCCTGACTTTCTGCGCTTTTCCAGCAACACATTTTTCTGCTCTTGAGATAAATGACAACATGACATTTGCTTTCTTAACCACAGATTCAACCTGCAAGTTAACGTTTCGAGACTCTGGGACTAGCATTCCCAGATCATTTGTACTTTGGCTTTATGACTTTTCTCACCGTTTAGAAAATAGACCATGCCTGTAGTCTTTTTGCTAAAGTGCAAGACCTGGCATTTGCTCTCACTGTATCTCTTAATTCCTTTATTGTTTAACAAAATCTGCCTTACTGAAGTAGCATAAATTTCTTCATTGAGCAAGGAATTTCATAGATTTATGATCCTCTGGGTGAAGAAGTTCCTTCTCAGTTCAGTCCTAAATCTGCTCCCCTTAATTTTGAGGCTATACCCTCTTGTTTTAATTTCACCTGCCAGTGGGAACATCCTCTCTTCTTCTGTCTTATCTATTCTCCTTATAATTTTATTTGTTTCTATAATATTCCCCTCATTCTTCTAAGTTCCAATGAGTATATCCCAGTTTACGCAGTCTCCCTTCATAAGCCACCCCCCTCCACCCCGGAATCAGCCCAGTGAACTTACTCTGCACCCCTTCGAGTGCCAGTACAGGCTTTTTCAAGTAAGGAGACTATCACTGCACACGATACTCCAGGTATGGCCTCGCCAGCATCCTGTTCAGCTGCAACATAACCTTCCTGCTTTTTAAACTCAATCCCTTTAGCAATGAAGGACAAAATTCCATTTGCCTTCCTAATTGCTTGTTGTACCTGTAGACCAACCCTCTGTGATTCATGCATAAGGACACTCAAGGGCCATGCATTTCATTGTGTATATCCTTCCCTTATTAGACCCCCCAAGTTGGATCACCTCAGATGGAGAAGGATTAAATTCCATCTGTCATTGCTCTGACCAATTACCAGCTGACCAATATCAGACTGTAGCCTGAGATCCAATAATCCAAGATGGCAGCAGAGTAGGACACTTCAGACCGAGTTCATCTGCTCCATCTGTTTCCTTTTCTTCTTTCTATTCCACTTCTCTTTTCGTTTTCTTTTGTGTTTTTCTTTTGTCCTTCTCCCTTATTTCTTCTCCCAGGCATGGACCTCCAGCCTCAGTTGCCAGGCCCCTGACCCAGTGCAGACCTAATGATATGGTCTCTTGGCTTGGTTTGGCAGTGTCCTGGCCTGGCAGGGAGACCTTCCAGCCCGACGAGACAGACACTTGGTCCAAAATGGTGGCCTCTCAGTTCGATGTGGTGGACTGTCAGCCCAGCATGATGGTCACTCGGCCTAGTGTGGCGATCTCTGAGTGGCCCAGCGTGGTTGTCTCTCAGCCCACATAGTGGTCCTTTCTGTATATGGTGGTCTCTCCACCCGGGAAGGCCTCAGCGCGGACGTCTGGTCTCGAGATGATTACTTAAAGTATGATCCCATGGTAGGTAAGTTCTTAAGAAAGGCTTTAATGCTTGAACTTTCAGCTTTATTTCTTCATTTTCTACTTAAAACTATAAAGATCTGCAACGTGTAACTTTGAACTTTATTCTTTCTTTCTACCTTGTTCTTACATTTCTGCACTGAGGTCCTTGTATCTAAGATGGCACCTTGTGAGGTGACGTTACATACTTTTCACTGTACTCCAATGCTTTTTACTCCAGTACACGTGACAATAAACTAAAATAAAAATTAAATCAATATCAATAACACCACCAATTTATGTGGCCTCTGAAATCTTTCTAATTATACAATCACAGTCAATTTGGTAATGTACATTACAAACAGCAAGGGTCCCAGCCCCAATCCCTGTCTTACACCACTGGTCACAGGCTTCCAATGAAAAAAACAACCCTCCACCATCCCTTTTTGCGTCATATTTGGATCCAATTTGCCAAAATGCCTTGGATCCCATGGGCTCTTACCATAACTCCAGGAAAGGTAAGAGAGGTAGGCAAGTACTCTAGGAGTCTTCTGCGGCTATCCCCATATCAAACAAGTATGCTGTGGGATGTTGGGGATGATGGAAACGCAGGGGTACTTCGCATGAGCAGACAAGTTTTTGGTATTGACACTGGCTCTAATGTAATGAGAGGTACGTCGGGTTCCAAACGATCGACTGTGTTAGGGGACTCTCCAGCCCAAGGTGCAGACAGACGTTTCTGTGGCCGCAGTGAAAAATCAGAATGGTGTGTTGCTTCCCTGGTGCCAGGATCAGGGATGTCTCAGAGAGGGTGCAGGATGTTCTTAAGGTGGAGAGGAAACAGAAGGAGGTCATTGTATACTTTGGAACCAACGATATAGGAAGGGAAAGTGTTGAGTTTCTAAAGGGAGTTTGCTGAGACTTAGGCAGGAATTTAAAAAAGAGATCCTCGAGAGTAGTAATATCTGAATTACTCCCGGTGCTATGAGCTCGTGAGGGCAGAAATAAGAGGCGAGAGCAGATGAATGCATGGCTGAGGAGCTGGTGTTCAGGAGAAGGATTCACATTTTCGGACTTTTGGAAGCTGTTTTGAGGTAGAAATGACCTGTACAAGAAGGACGGACTACACCTAAATTGGAAGGGGACTAATATACTGGCAGGAAAATTTGCTAGAGCTGCTCGGAAGGATTTAAACTAGTAAGATGGATGGGTGGGACCGAGGGAGATAGTGAGGAAAGATATCATTCTGAGTTTGGTACAACTGAGAACAAAGGCAAGTCAAACAGTCAGGGCAGGCAGGGACAAAGCAGAGAACGAGGTAGGACTGATAAATTAAACTGCATTTATTTCAATGCAAGAGGCCTAACAGGGAAGGAAGATGAACTTAGGGCGTGGTTAGGAACATGGGACTGGGACATCATAACAATTACGGAAACATGGCTCAGGGATGGGCAGGTTGGCCATTTAATGATCGAGGATACAAATGCTACAGGAAGGACAGAAAGGGAGGCACAGGAGGAGGGAGAGTGGCATTTTTGATAAGGGATAGCATTACAGCTGGACTTACGGAGGATATTCCCGGAAATACATCCAGGGAAGTTATTTGGGTGGAACTGAGAAAAAAGAAGGGGCTGATCACATTGTTGGGATTATATGATAGCTCCCCTCCAGTAGTCAGCGGGAAATTGAGAAACAAATTTGTAAGGAGATTTCAGTTATCAGTCAGAATAATGGGGTGGTTATAGTCAGGAATTTTAACTTTCCAAACATAGACTGGGACTGCCATAGTGTTAAGGGTTGAGATGGAGAGGAATTTGTTAAGTGTGTACAAGACAATTTTCTGATTCAGTATGTGGATGCACCAACTAGAGAAGGTGCAAAACTAGACCTACTCTTGGGAAATAAGGCAGGGCAGGTGGCTGAGGTATCAGTGGAGGAGCACTTTTGGTCAGCGACCATAATTCTATTCATTTTAAAATAGTGAAGGAAAAGGATAGACCAGATCCAGAAGTTGAAGTTCTAAATTGGAGGAAGGTTAATTTTGCCTGTATCAGGCACGGTGGCACAGTGGTTAGCACTGTTGCCTCACAGTGCCAGAGGCCCGGGTTCAATTCCCACTCAGGCAATTGTCTGTGTGGAATGTGCACATTCTCCCTGTGTCTGCGTGGGTTTTCTCCTGGAGTTCCGGTTTCCTCCCACAGTCCAAAAATGTGCAGGTTAGGTGAATTGGCCATGCTAAATTGCCCATAGTGTTAGGTGTAGAGGAATGGGTCTGGGTGGGTTGCTCTTCAGATGGTCGATGTGGACTTGTTGGGCTGGAGGGCCTGTTTACACAGTTAGTAATCTAATCTAAAACTCTGAAAAGCTGATTGGGGGCAGTTGCTCGCGGGTAATTGTACAGCTGGAAAATAGGAAGCCTTCAGAAATGAGATAACGTGAGTCCAGAGAAAGTATATTTTAGTTCGGGTGAAAGGAAAGGTTGGTAGGTGTAGGGAATATTGGATGACAAGGGTTTGATTAAGAAAAAGAATGAAACATATGTCAGGTATGTACAGGATAGATCGAGTGAATCCTTAGAGGTATACAAAGGCAGTAAGAGTATACTTAAGAGGGAAACCAGGAGGGCAACAACATGAGATAACTTTGGCACATAGGGTTGAGGAGAATCCAGAGGGGTTTTATGAATATATTAAGGACAAGAGGGTAACTAAGGAGAGAATAGGGCCCCTCAAAGATCAGCAAGGTGACCTTTGAGTGGAGCCACAGTAGATGGGGCAGATACCAAACGAGTATTTTGCTTCAGTTTCACGGTGGAGAAGGATATTGAAGATATAGAATGTTGGGAAATAGATGGTGACATCTTGAAAAATGTTCATATTACAGACGAGGAGTTGCTAGGTGTCTTGAAATGCGTAAAAGTGATTAAATCCCCAGGACCTAATTAGGTGTACCTGAGGACTCTGTGGGAAGCTAGGGAAGTGATTGCTGGGCCTCTTACTGTGATATTTGTATCCTCAATAGTCACACATGATGTGCCAGAAGACTGGAGGTTCACTAATTGGTGCCACTATTTAAGAAAGGTAGTAAGGGAACTGTAGACCAGTGAGCCAGACGTCGGTTATGAGGAAGTTGTTGGAAGGAATCCTGAGGGACAGATTGTCCATATATTTGGAAAGGCAAAGACTGATTAGGGATAGTCAGCATGGTTTTGTGCATGGGAAATCATGTCTCACAAACTTGATTGAGTTTTTTGAAGAAGTAACAGAAAGAATTGATGAAGGCAGAGCGTTAGACAGGATGTGTATGGACTTCAGTTAGGCATTTGACAAGGTTCCCCATGGGAGACAGGTTAGCAAGGTTAGATCTCATGGAATACAGGAGAACTAGCTATTTGGATACAGAACTGGCTGAAAGGTAGAAGACAGAGGGTGGTGGTGGAGGGATGTTTTTCAGACTGGAGGCCTATAACCAGTGGAGTGTCATAAGGATTGGTGCTGGGTCAACTACTTTTTGTCATTTACAGAAATGATTTGGCTATGAACATTGGAGGTAGAGTTAGTAAGTTTGCAAATGACACCAAAGTTGGAGGTGCAGTGGACAGCGAAGAAGGTTACCTCAGAGTACAACAGGAACTTGATCCGATTGGCCATTGGGCTGAGGAATGGCAGATGGAGTTTAATTTAGATAAATGCAAGGTGCTGCAGTTGGGAAAGCAAATCTTATCAGGACTTATACACTTAATGGTAAGGTCTTCGGGAGTGTTGCTGAACAAGGACACCTTGGAGTGCAGGTTCATAGCTCCTTGAAAGTAGAGTCATAGGTAGATAGGATAATGAAGAAGACATTCGGTATGCTTTCCTTTATTGGTCAGAGTATTGATTATAGGAGTTGGGAGGTCACCTAGGCCACTTTTGCAATATTGCTTTCAATTCTGGTCTCCTTCCTATCAGAAAGATGTTGTGAAACTTGGAAGGATTCAGGAAAGATTTACAAGGATGTTACCAGGGTTGGAGGATTTAAGCTATAGGGAGAGGTTAAATAGGCTTGGGATGTTTTCCTTGGAATGTCGGAGGCTGAGGGGTGACCTTACAGAGGTTTATAAAATCATGAGGGGCATGGATAGGGCAAAGAGACCAAGTCTTTTCCCTGGGGTGGTGGAGCCAGTACTAGAGGGCATAGGTTTAGGGTAAGAGGGGAAAGATATAAAAGAGACTTGAGGAGCAACATTTTCAAGCACAGGGTGGTGCAAGTGTGGAATGGGCTGCCAGAGGAAGTGGTGGAGGCTGGTACAATTGCAACATTTTAAAGGTTTCTGAATGGGTATATGAATAGGAAGGGTTTGGAGGGATCTGGGCCAGGAGTTGGCAGGTGGGACTAGATTGTGTTGGGATGTCTGGTCGGCATGGACCGAAGGGTCTATTCCCATGCTGTACATCTCTATGACTCTAGGAGGAGGCTGTTCAGCCCCTCGTGTCAGTGTTTACTAACCTCACTCACAATAACGCCTCCATTGAATGTCTATTGTTGGGAAGTCATTGAATTTGGTTTTAGAGACAGAATGTCTGACAAATATGAACTGATCAGAGTAAGTCAGGATGAATTTAAAAAGGGTCAGACATCTTTAACTAACCTGGTTACATGTTTTAACGAGGTCACTGTTGTGTGAGCTAAGGGAATGTGTTGTTTATATGGACGTCCAGATGACATTCAAGGACATTTCACACAAGTGTCATAATGTTATCGTTGGAACAAAGAGATGACAGATAAACATATTCTGGATCTTTCTGCACAAATGAATTCTCAAATAAATCTGAGACATGTTGGCGAACTTGCAGTTTTATCAGAGGAAGGAACTGAAGGAAATCAGTTGTTGGAGGAAAATGGTTCTGGGAAAATTAAAGTGTGTTAAATCAGCAGGGCCAAATAATCTATTTCCAGGAGAGCTTCAGGAAGTGGTTGTAAAATATTAGAAACGTTGATGGTTATGTGTTTGTCGACTGTGGAATAGGTCCGATAGAGTGGAGGGAGCTAATTTAACATGTCTACTGAAAAAGAGAGAGAGAGAGAGAGAGAAAGAGGGAAAATAAGAAATTTTAGACCAATTAGCCGGAAATCAGCAGTGGAGAAAATGCTCAAGTCCATTGTAAAATATTTTATAGTTTAGCACTTTGAAAACAGTGACAGAACTGGACAGAGTCAGCATGGATTGTCGAAAGGGAATTCATGCTTAACAAATTGACTGGAATTATTTGAGGATGTCGTGAGTGGAGTTGTTAAGGGGCGCCCGTGGATATGGTTTATTTGGACTTTGTAAGGGGAGTAGATCGGCGGTTCTGTGGTTAAAAGCGAGACTCACGAATAGAATGTTGCCTCCCAGTTGCACGGGTCAGGGATGCCTCAGATAGGCTGCAGGACATTATGAAAGGGTGGGTGAACAGCTAGCTGCGATGGTTCATGTATTACCAATGATATCGGTAATAAATGGGATGACGTCCTACAAGCAGAATTTTGGGAGTTAGGAATCATATTATAATGTAGGATCTCAGAGGTAGTAATCTCAGGATTGCTACCAGTGCCATGTGCTAGTCAGAGTCGAAATGAAAGTATAGGCAGGATGAATGCGTGGCTTGAGAGATGGTGCAGGAGGGAGGGGTTTAGATTTTTGGGACATTGAGACTGGTTCCTGGAGCGGTGGGACAATTACAAATCGAGCAGTCTACACATGGGCAGGACTGGAACCAATGTCCTGTGGGATATGTTTGATCACGCTCTTGGGGAGGGTTCAAAATAGTGTAGCAGAGGGATGGGAACCAACTGAGGAGGTTAGTGGACAATAAGGAGGGAGTAACTGGAGGCTGTAAGGAACTAGATATTGAAGTCAGCGTGGCTAAGGTTAAGAGTAGGTCGGGAGCAGATGATGAATGCAAAAGGACAGATGGTCTGAGGTGCATTTGTTTTAATGTGAGAAGAGTAGTAGGTAAGGCAGAGGAATTTAGGGCTTGATTAGTATCTGGGAGTACCATGTTATTACTATTACTGAGACTTGGTTGAGGGAAGGGCAAGATTGGCAACTAAATATCCCAGGATATAGATGCATCAGCCAGATAAAGAGAGGGAGGTAAAAAGGATGGAGGAGTTGCATTACTGGTCAGAGTGGATATCACAGGTGTGCAGAAGGAGGGCACTATGGAGGACTCGAGCAGTGGGGCAATATGGACAGAGCACAGAAACAGGAAAGATAGATGTTGATGCTATCCTACAAGCCTCCTCACAGTGAACGTGGGATAGAGGTACAAATATGTAAACAGATTATGGAAAGAGATAGGAGTAACAAGGTGGTGGTAATGGAGATTTTAATTTTCCCAACATTGACTGGGATTCACTTAATGTTCGAAGTTAAGATGGAACAGAATTTGTAAGGAGCATCCAGGAGGATTTTACAGAGTAATGTGGAAATAGTCGAACTCAGGAAGGGGCCATACTGGACCTGGTGTTGGGGAATGAGCCCGGCCAGGTGTTTGAAGTTTCAGTAAGGGATTATTTTGGTAACAGTGATGACAATTCCGTAAGTTTTAGAATGCTCATGGGCAAAGACGAGAGTGGTCCCAAAGGAAGACGGCTAAACTGGGGGAAGGCCAACTGTAGCAAAATTTGGCAGGAAGTGGGGAATGCAGATTGGGAGCAGCTGTTTGAAGGGAAATCCACATTTGATATGTGGGAGGCTTTTAAAGAGATGTTGACTAGAGTGCAGGACAGACATGTCCCTGTGAAAATAATTGATTGAAATGGCAGGATTAGGGAACGCTGAATGGCAGATGAAATTGAGACTAGCTAAGAGGAAAAAGGATGGATACATAAGGTCTAGGTAGCTGAAAACAGACAAAGCTTTCAAAGAATATCAGGAAAGTAGGACCAATCTGAAATGAGGAATTAAAAGGGCTAAAAGGGGTCACGAAATATCATTAACAAACAGGGTTAAGGAAAATCCCAAAGCCTTTTATTCAGATATAAGGAGCAAGTGGATGACTAGTGAAAGGGTTGGCCCTCAAGGACAAAGGAGGAAAGTTATGTGTGGAGTCAGAGAAAATGGATGAGATTCATGATGAGTGCTTTACGTCGGTATTCATCAAGGAGAGGGAAATGACAGATGTTGAAGTTGGGGATACATGTTTGATTACTCAGGGTCAAATCAGATTAAGGAGGGAGGAAGTGTTGGGTATTTTAAAAGGCATCAAGGTGGACAAGTCCCCAGGTCGGGATGGGATCGATCCGAGCTTACTGAGGGAAACAAGAGAGGAAATAGCTGGGTCCTGAACAGGTATCTTTGTAGCAACCTTGAACATGGATGAGGTCCCAGAGGACTGGAGAATTGCTAATGTTTAAGAAGGGTAGCCAGGATAATCCAGATAACTATCAACCAGTGAGCCTGATGTCAATGGTAGGGAAACTGCTGGAGAAGATACTGAGGGATAGGATCTATTTACATTTGGAAGAAAATTGACTTATCAGTTATAGGCAGCATGAATTTGTGCAGGGAATGTCATGTCTTTCCAACTTGATAGAAGTTTTTGAAGAAGAGATGAAGTTGATTGATGAGGGAAGGGCTGTGGATGTCATAGACATGAATTTCAGAAATGCATTTGATAAAGTTCCCATGGTACCCTGATAAAGAAATTAAAGTCGCATGAGGTGCAGGGTGTACTCACTAGATGGATAGAGAACGGACTGGGCAACAGAAGACAGACAGTATTATTGGAAGGGAGTTTCTCAAAATGGAGAACAGGAATCTGTGCTGGTACCGCTCTTGTTTTTTGATATACATAAATGATTTGGAGGAAGGTATAGGTGGTCTGATTAGCAAGTTTGCAGATGACACTCAGATTGGTGGAGTAGCAGATAGTGAAGGGGACTGTCAGAGAATACAGCAGAACATAGATAGATTGAAGAGTTGGGCAGAGAATGGGACAGATGGAGTTCAATCCATGCAAATGCAAACTGATGAATTTTGGAAGATCCAAATCTGGAGTAAACTGTACGGTGAATGGAACGCCCTGGGAATATTGATGGCAAGAGAGACCTGGGTGTTCAGGTCCATTGTACTCTGGAGGTGGCAACATAAGTCGATAGAATGGTCAAGAAGACTTAGAGCGTACTTTCCTTCATCAGACATGGTATTCATTACAAGAGTTGGCAGGTCATGTTAGAATTATATCGGAGTTTGGCTTGGTCACATTTGGAAAACTGCGTACAGTTCTGGTCACCACATTACCAGAAGGATGTGGATGCTTTGGAGAGGGTGCAAAGGAGGTTCACCAAGATTGCCTGGTATGGAGGGCAATAGCTATGAAGAGAAGTTGAGTAGATTAGGATTATGTTCATTAGAAAGTCGAACATTGAGGGGGGACCTGATTGACGTCTACAAAATCATGAGAGGTGTAGACAGGGTGAATAGCAAGAAACTTTTTTTACAAGAGTGGGGGAATCAATTACTTGGGGTCATGAGTTCAAATTGGGAGTGAAAACATTTAAGGGAGATATGTGTGGAAAGTTCTTCACACAGAGAGTGATTGGTCCTTGAACATGTTGCCAGTGGAGGTGGTAGAGGTAGGCACAATAGCATCATTTAAGATATATCTAGATAGATACATGGATGGGCAAGGAGCAAAGGGAGACAGACCCTTGGAAAATTGATGACAGGTTTAGATGGAGAATATGGACCAGCGCAGGCTTGTAGGGCTGAAGGGCCAGTTCTTGCGCTGTAATTTCCTTTGTTCTTTGAACTGAGGAAGCTCAAAGGAACAGGGTGATCTTGGGGTGCTTGGACATTGATCCCTGAATGTGACAAGACAGGCTAACAGAGCAGTGTAAAGGCATATGGGACACTTGCCTTTGTTATGTCAGATATTGGTTATAAAAGCAGAAGGATATGTTGCAGTTAAGCGGAACATTGGTTCGGCCACAGCCACGGCCTACTGTGTGCAGTTCAGGTCACCACACTATAGGAAAGATGTGATCGCACTGGGTGGGGTGCAGAGGGGAATCACCAGGATGTTGTGTGGGATGGAACCTCTGAGTGATGAAGACAAATTGGATCAGCTCGGGTTGTTTACTTCAGAGCAGAGAAGGTGGAGGGGGGACCTGATCGAGGTGTATAAGGTTATGAGTGGAATGGACAGGGTGGAGAGAAAGCAGCTGTTCTCCTTCATGGGAGGGTCACTAACAAGTTGGCTCACATTCAATGTGAAAGATAGGAGGTTTCAAGATGTTTTGAGGAAAATGTTTTTCATCCAGAGGAAGGTGTGGGTCTGGAATGCACAGCCTTGGGAGGGTAGTTGAGGTGGGAAACCTCACAGACTTTAAAATGTACTTGGGTGAGCAGTTGAAATGTCATAACATTCAAGCTGTGGGTCTCATGTTGGAAAATGGGACTGGTATATGTTTAGTGTAGTTTTGCTGGTATACAGTTAATGGGCTGAAGGGCCTCCTCTGTACTGTGTGATTTTATGATTCTGTTGTGTGTAGTTTCGGGCTCCTTATCTGAGGAAGCATGTTCTGGCTGAGGAGGAAGGGAAAGAAAGGTTTACCAGACTGCTTCCTGGGATGACAGCACTATTGTCTGATGAGAAACTGGATCAGTTAGGATTTTTTAATTGGTGCTTGGAAGATTGAGAGGAATCACATTGAAACCTTGAAAATCCGAACAGGACAAGACCAGAACAACACAGGGAGGATGTTCCTGATGACTGGGGAATCCAGAACTATGAGGTATGGTTTAAAGAAAAGGGAAAGGTCATTTCAGACTGAGATGATGAGACATTTCTTTCGCCAGAGACTGGGAAGCTGGTGGAATATTCTGACACAGAAAGCAGTTGAGCCCAAAACATTCAATATTTTCAAGAGAGGATAAGGATAGTTCTTAGGACTAAAGAGATTAATGTTTATGGAGAAAAAATGGGAGCACAGGACTAAGTTGGATGATCAGCCATGGTCATATTGAATGGCAGAGCCAACTCGAAGGGCTGAATTGCTTTCTCCTGTTCCTAGTTCCTTTGTTTCTATGTTTGAGAGACTGTCCATAAACGTGGAAACCTATGGAATTATAGAGTCATAGAGTCATCGAGTCGTACAGCACAGAGACAGGCCTTTTGGCCCAAACTGGACCGTGTTGACCAAAATGTCCATCCATGCTCACCCATTTCCCAGCTCTTGTCCCATATCCTTCAAATGCTTTCCTTTCTATGTATTTGTCCGAAAGTCTTTTAAATGTTGTTAGTGTATTCACCTCATCACTTCAGCTGGCAGCTCATTCCACATGCGTGCCACCTTTTGTGTAAAAATGTTGCCCCTCAGGTTCCCTTTTATTCTTTCCACTCTAACACTAAACTGATGCCCTCTCATCCTCGATTTCCCAACCCTATCCATGTCTCTCATGATCTTGTATACTTCTAAAAGTTCCCCCACCAGTCTCCTGTGTTCTAAGAAAAAAGTCCTAACTTGCCTAACCTTTCCCTATAACTCAGATTGTTGAGTCCAGGCAACATCCTTGTAAATTTCTTCTGTACTTTCTGGCTTAGTAATATCCTTCCTTTAACAAGGTGACCAAACTGAATACAATATTCCAAGTGCGACCTCACTGACATCCTGTACAAGATTAGAGATTAGATTCCCTACAGGGTGGAAAAAGGTCTTCGGCCCAACCAGTCCACACCGACCCTCTGAAGAGTAACCCAGCTAGACCCATTTCCCTTTTACTCATGTACCTAACACTATGGCCAGTTAAACATGGCCAATTCACCTGACCTGCACATCAAACTTACTAATCATGCCTTACAGATTCTCGTCCAAAGCATTAATATTGATAACAAACAGTAATGGGGCCAGCACTGAGCCCTGAAGCACTCCACTCAACATAGGCCTCCAGTCTGACAAGTGTCCTTCCAATATTACCCTCTGCTTCCGACCATCAAGCCAGTTATAGAAAAGGAGGTGGGAGACAGAGAGGAGGGACAATATGTGCGCTCTCCAGTGAACAAGATGTGAATAGTGGTGTCTCCAGGGCTTTGTGCAGGGACCTCAGTACTTCACGATATTTCTCACTGACTTGGATGAATGAATTGAGAGCCAATTATCCAAGATTGCTGACCACACGAAGTGAGGCAGCTTGGAGGAGGTTACAGAGATAGGGAGGGTGGAGGGCAGAGAGGGATTTGAGAACAAGGATGAGAATTTCAAAATCGAGGTGTTGCTAGACCAGGAGCCAATATAGGCATGGGGTGCAGGTGGTTGGGGGACCGGGACTTGGTGCAAGTTTAGATAGGAGCAGCAGAAGTTTGGATGAGCTGAAGGATACGGAGGGCAGTGGTTGCGATGTGTGTCAGCCACAACATTGGAATGCTCATGTTTGGAGTCCCATAAACATAGCTGAGATATTCAGTGGCTGATAAGATTACTTACAGTGTGGAAACAGGTCCTTCGGCCCAACAAGTCCACATCGACCTGCCGAAGCACAACCAACCCAGACCCATTCCCGTACATTCACCCAACACTACAGGCAATTTAGCATGGCCAATTCACATAACCTACACATTTTTGGAGGGTGGGAGGAAACTGAAGTACCCGGAGGAAACCTGTGCAGACACAGCGAGAATGTGCAAACTCCACACAGTCAGTCGCCTGAGGTGGGAATTGAACCCAGATCTCTGGCGGTGTAAGGCAGCAGTGCTATCCACTGTACCACCGTGATCTTTGTGATATGAAGGATATCGCTTTCAGAATATTCTCAAAGATAAGACCCCGTTTGTAAAGAGTCTGTTTGAGCAGCAGACAGTGCTCAGGGAGAGGGATGGAGTTTGGACCAAGATCTGAAGAGGATGGCTTTGATCCTCCCAATATTTTTCACGTTGAGCCTGGCTCCACAGTCCTGACTGCTCTTAGCTGCTGTGATTGTCACTGATTAGACACTTTTATTAGTAGAGATTCTGACCACAGCAGAAAGCCCCAGTGTAAAAAAAAACTGCAAAGACTGTCAGGTCGCAAGGTTGAAACTTCACCAATAGAGGAAGTGAAAGAAGGAGCTCGGAGCAGCTGGACGGTTGTTACTGAGATGGTTTGTTACTGTGAACCATCTGCACTCCTTGGAATCTGACAGCACAGGAGGCTGATTCTGTGATTTTTTTTGCACTAACAGTCCGGTTTTGGAAAAAGTGTCAGTCACTCTCTCACAAACACACACGCCTGCACTTGGAGATCAGAAAACGAATCCAGCAGCAGCCCTGTCGCCAAGCTGTGGAACCTGCACAGAATTGTTCCCTCATTCAGTTTTTAACTGGCAGGATAGACCAAACAGGGGAGACAACACAGTGGTGTGTACAATCGGAAGGGAATTGCCCTGGGAGTCCTCACCATTAACTATGGAACTCATAAAGCCTCATGACAGCAGGTCAAACATGGGGAAGGAAACCTCCTGCTGATTACCACATAGCACCACCCACCCCTCCAACCTCAACTGTGCAGTCAGTCCTCCATGTTGAACAACACTTCGAGGGAGCACTGAGGGTGGGAAGGATGCAGCAGTAAAGGACTTCAAAGTCCACCATCAAGAGCTGCTCAGAAGCATCACTACTGAGCAAGGTGGTCAAACTCCACCTGTTTCAGCTGCTGGACTGGACCTGGGGCGGTTGGTGAGGGAACCAACAAGAGGGAAAAACATCCTCACTATCACCCTCACCAATCTGCCTGCTGCTGGTGTTTCTGTCCATGACAGTATCATTAAGAGTGATCACTGCACAGTCCGTGTGGAGACAAAATCCCATCTTCACATTGAAATTACCTTGCATTTTGTTGGGCGAGAGATACAGTATGTCAGGAAGGACTTTGTTTTTTTGCAGCAATTGGTAATGACTTGGAAATTCGTGCCCATTCAGGTGAGGCAGGTGAAGACACTCAGTGATTACAATGACAGATTGAATGGGCTCTTGATGGAAATAAACCTGCAAGGCCCTGGGGGTCGAGTAGGGGAGGGGGTGGGACTGACTGGATTGCTCCATGAAATGACAGCATTTCCCTGACAGGCTGAATGTTCTCCCCCTGTGTTGGAAATAGGTCTCACTCAATGAGGGGTTCACAATTAGAGAGTTTGGAAGCAGTAAATACAGGACAAATTGTTTCTCCAGGCAGGAGGGTCAGTAACCAGAGGGCACACATTTCAGAAAGAGTCTGAAGGACAAGAGAGAAAATAGGAACATTTTTATCCAGCGATTTCATGATGACTGTCTGCAAGGTGAGTGGAAGTGGATTCAACAGCAACTTTCAAAAGGGCATTTGGAGAAATAGCTGAAAAGGAAACGACTGCAGGGTTATACAGGAAGGGCTGGGTAAATGGGACTCATTGGACTCATTTGACTAACAGTCACTATCGGCCCAGTGACCTCTGTCTGTGCTGTGTAAGAGCTTACACACACTTAGTCTCACCTTTACACAAAGACTGAGAGAAACAGACAACCTAGTTTACAGAAGAGTGTTTCCTCAAGGAAAACTTTCTTGAACCAACTCAGAGAACAGGCCAGACTAGATTTACTGGACTACATCAGCAAATCAATGGCAAGGGGACAGTGAACCAAACGTAATGGCACTCACCAGTATATTCAATCGCACAACAATTGAGAGGGGAAGGGATGAAGGGCACGAGGTCAGAGAGCTCTAGGGGTCTGAAGGCTCTGCTGTCAATGGTGGGATGGAGGAAGCAGCAATGGGCAGGAGACCAGCGAGAGAAGATGGAAGGGGGAGGGAGGGAATGTGAGTCTGCAGCAGGGCACAGAGTGAGAGAGGAGAAAAGCCATGGAGGCATTTGGCTGGCAGTGAGGTCAGGGGTCATTCTGGAACAACACATGGAAAGACAGGGAAGAGACCACGCCATATCAGACAAGCTGGCGTTTATGGAATTTGGCTTCAGGAAGTTGGGAGAGGTCATTGGAATCATATAGTTAGAAGGCGGGACAAACAGTAATTAGGGTTTCTGTGGTTAAGGGGCTGAGGTAGTGCAGAGACCGACAATGTCATTAAGACTGAAATAAGAGACCTACGTGATGGAGAGGATGTGGGGTTTGCAGCTCAGGTACTGGACAGTCCCGAGGGAAGGAGGCCCATGTTTACTTGTCTCTTCTGAAGCATCCAGTGGGAAGTAGGTCCATGTTTATTGGTGCCTATTGGAGGTTCCAGTGGGAAGGAGCTCCATGTTTACTGGTCCTATGGGAAGATGGACCATGTAGACATCATCATAGAGTTATGGAGGTTTACAGCATGGCATCAGGCCCTTCAGCTCTACTCATCCATGTCGACCAAGTTTCCAAACCTGAACTAGTCCCATTTGCCTGTGTTTGGCCCAAATCTCTCCGACTCCTTCCTATCCATGTTCCTGTAAAAATGTCCTGGAAATGTAGTAATTGTACTCACCTCGACCACTTCCTCTGGCAGCTCATTGCACATACATGCCATCCTCTGTGTGAAAAGGTTGCCTCTCAAGTCCCTTCTTATTCTTTCCCCTCTCAACTTAAATCTATTCCTTCTAGTACTGGACTCTCCTACCCTGGGGAAAAGACTTTGACTATTTATCTTATCAATGACCCTCATGATTCTATAAACCTCTATCTGGTCACCCCTCAATCTTCTGCGTTCCCTTGAAGAACATCTCAGCCTATCCATCCTCGCCTGAAATTTCAAACCCTCCAATCTTGGTAATATCCCTGTTAATCTTTATTTTATCCAAACCGGTGTAATAACTTCCTTGCTATAGCAGGGTGAGCAGAAATGTGCACAGTGTCCAAATGTGGCCTTCCCAATGCCATGTACATCTGAAACATAATGTCCCAGCTCCTGTACTCCCTGCTTTGACCAGTGAAGGTGAACGTGCCAAATACCTTCTTCACCATCCTGTGATATCACTTCCAAGGAACTATGTACCTGTACTCCTCAGTCTCTTTGTTCAACAACACTCCCCATGGCTCTACCATTAATTGTGTAATTCCTGCCCAAGTTTGTCTTACCAAAAGGTAACTCCTTCCATTTATCGAAATTAAACTCCATCTAGATTTGTTGACCCACTGGCCCAGTTGATCAAGATGACATTGCACTCTTGGATAACCTTCTTCCCTGTTGACGATGCCAACAATTTTAATGTCAGCCACAAATTTACTGAGCATTCCTGCTATTTTCTCATCCACATTGTTCATATAAATGATGAACAACAGTGGATTCAGGATCGATTTTTGTGGCAGATGGCTGGTCACTAGCCTCTTGTCTGAAGAACAACCCTCTCTCACCAGCCTCTGCCTCCTACCATCAGGCCAATTTTATATCCAATTGGCTCGCTCGCCCTGGATCCTATGTGATATAATCTTACTGAGCAGTCTGCCATGGCGGGGGGAGCCTTGTCTAAGGCCTTGCTAAAGTCCATGTAGACAGATTGTACTGCTCTAACATTATCTACCTTCTTGCTTACTTCTTCAAAAACTCAGCCAGCCACTCATCTCCATTGGAAAGTCCTGTAATGAGGAGGCCCATGTTTACTGGTCTCAATTGGGAGGTTTAGTGGGAAGGAGGTCCATGTCCCTCCATTGGGCAGCCCCGTGAACTGAATTCCATGTTTGTTGGACGATGTTGGAGTGTCCATTACATCATGGATGCCATGGTTGATGTGGGGCCAGTTCCCTTCTGTTCTAACTGTGATGCTCTGAACATCATCCCAGTGAAACACCTTGACTCAGAGACTGATCATGGAATGGGAAGGGGAGGGGAAGGGATTGGAACATGTTGTGAATGGACAGGATGGGTCACTGGGTCAGAACCTGTCCTGCCCCTTTCCCTCCAGCTCACACACTGATGGCCTGAGGGTCTCATCTCTCTGCTCGGCCTTCATGGAATGAGGTTTGTGACCAAACCACTCCCCAGTGAGAATATGCCAACAGCACAGAACTGCCCTTCATTTGACAAGAATCTGTCCATCTTCCTAAGAGAGGCTAAACCTTGGTCACTGTGGCAAATCGGGCCTGACTCCAGGGGAAAAAAAAAACATGCTGCTGGGGTCAAAGGTTAACATCCAATCTTTGGGCAGAGCAGAGGGAGATTTATTCTGCATTCAACTGTCATCACCTGGGACACTGTAAGAAAGGGAGAGAAACGAGATAGAAAGAGAGAGTTAGAGGGAGAGTGTGTGTGTAATTGAGGGATAGAGGGAAGAGCATCTGAGACAGTGTGAGATATGTGAGGGGACCGAGTGAGGTAGAGGGAGGTAGAAATGATGTGGTTGATGGAGAGAGAGAGAGAGAGTGAAACAAGATGTGATTGAAAGGGATGGAGAGAGAGAAAGAGGCAGGATGGGTGTGATACCAAGAGTGAAGGGAATCGGGAGAGAGAGGGTCAGGTTGAATGTGTGTGTGTGAGAGAGAGACATGAGTATGTTTATAGTGACAGAATGGCAGAGAGGGAGGGAGTGAGACTGTAGATTGGGATGTAGAGATGGAGGCAGAGAGACAGAGGGAGGAATAGAGAGGGAAAGATAACATTTGGAGGCTTTGAATTGAAGCGAGTGATGGAGCGAGTGACGGAGACAGAGAGAGAGATGGAGAAATAGAGATTATCTGACGGAGTGAGGAACCGTGAGTGGGTTGGAACGAGTGGCTATGAGAGAGGGAGAGAGAGAGAGAGAGAATATGAAAGAGATTAAAAGTGGGAGAGAGAGATAGAGGTAGTGAGAAAGAAGTGGCAGATTTGAGTCAAAAAGGGAGATAGAGAGAGAGAGAGGTGGACAGGTCGTGGTCAACACATTCTGGGAAAGATGTGATTGTACTTGAGAGGGTGCAGAGATTTACCAGGATGCTGCCTGCAATAGAGAGTCAGTTATGAGGAAAGATTGGAAAGTTTGAGGCTGTTTTGCATGGAGCAGTGAAGGTTGAGAAAGAACCTCATTGAGGGGTATAAGATTATTCAGGGCTGTGATATGGTGGGTAGGAAATAAAAGCATCAGTAAAACAGTTATTAATGTGATTCTCAGAGATGTGTCATTATTCTAGTCACAAACAACTATTTCCCAGTGAAGGGGTCCATCCTGTAGAATATTAGATACAGCTGGGCTTTGGAGAAATATTGGGTAGATGGAGTGTAATGTGGGGGGACAAGAATCACAAAGTTAGTACGCAGCGACAGCAAGTGAATCCGGAGGCAGATGGAGTGTTGGTGCTCGTTGGAAAGGGAATGCAATCTAAAAGCAGTGACATTTTACTGCAGCTGTACAGGGGTTAGGGTTAGGGGCTTGGTGAGAGCACATCTGGAGTATGCTGTCCAGTAACAGGCTCCTTATTGAAGAAAGGACAGGAGCTGCATTGGATGTAGTTCAGGGAAAGTTCCCATGAATGATTCCTGGTGTAGAGCGATTGTCTTATGGGCAAAGGTCAAACTGGTTTGGAATCTGATCCCTGGAGTTTAGAAGAATGAGAGGGAATCTCATCGAAATGTATAGAATTCTTAAGGGGCTGGACAGGGGAAATGCTGGATGTTTCTCCTCATGGGAGAATAAGGGCGACACAGAAAACCACTGGATAACCACTAGGACAGGATCAGGAATACAGGAGGACCAGAAAGCTGAACTGTATCTATTTTCGTGTAAGGAGCTTGATGAGTAAGGTGGTTGAACTGAGAGCATTGACCAGCACGTGGGAATATCATATTGCTGCAAATGCTGAGACATGATTGCACAAAGATAGGACTGGCAGCTCAACATTCCAGGTTAGAGAAGTCTCAGGTGGGATAGAGGGAATGCAGGAGAGGTGGGTGTATTGCATTACTGATAAAGGAGAGCATCACTGCTGGATTTAAGGAGCATTCCTTGGAAGGCCTTTCAAACCAGGCCATCTGGGTGAAGCTAAATATACAAAAAGAACAATCAATTTGCTGGGATTGTACTATAGACCACCCAATAGTCAGATGGAGAGGGAGGAGTAGATATGTTAGCAAATCACAGAGAGGTGTGAGAGGAATAGGGTTATGTTAGTAGGGAGTTTCAACTTCTCTAATATGAACTGGCATCGCCTTTGTGTGAATGGTGGAATATATAAAGTCCATCCAGGAGAGCTTTTGGTGCCAGTATGTAGATAGTCCTTCTAAACATGGGCAGTGCTGGACTCAATCCTGGGTCATGAAACCAGTCAAATAGTTGAAGAGTCAGTGGGTGAGCATTTTGCAGATATTGAACAGAAGTCCATAAGTTTCATAGTTATTATGGAAAGGAATAAGGGTAGTGCAGAAAGGTAAGTGTCTAAAGTGAGGCAAGGCCAATTTCAATGTCATGAGACAGGATCTGGCAAATATAGACTGGGAGCAGCTACTTGCAGGTCAATCTACATTTGGAAAGTGGGAAGCTTTTTAATGTGAGACAGTGAGAATTCAGGGCCAGCTCACAAAGAAAGGCAAGGGCAGCAACTCCTGGGATCCTGGATGTCAAGGAATATGGATAGTTTGGGAAAGGAAAAGAAGGAAACCTTTGTCAGTGACAGAGCATCAAAAACAAGGGAGGCCCTTCAGGAGGAGAGAAAGTGTGGGGAGGTGCTTAAAAAAATAGGAGGACAAAGTGGAGCCATGAAATATCTTTGGCAGCCTGAGCCCCTCACCCCAGAATGCTTTAAAAAATGGCACTAGAAAGAATAGATGCACTTGTGGTCATCTTTCAGAATTCTAGACGCTGGAGCAGTTCCTATGGATTGGAGGGTGTCTAACATAACCCCACTATTTAAGAAGGGAGGCAGAGACCGGTTAGCTTGACATCAGCATTCGGAGAAATACTGGAGTCCATTATAAAAGATGGGCAGCAAATTTTGTTGTAACCTGCACCTTATGAACGAGCACTCTTGACAAACCGGCACAAGTTATATCCCTCGAATGCTGGAAAGTTTAAGACATTAGTCTGTCCAATTATTATACATTTATAATGTATGAATTTCAATGTAAACATACTTGTTGTTTAATTGAATATCCACATGAAATATCAACAGTTGATTCAATTTCGAGTCAATTTCTCCTCAAACACGGCAACCTCCCGCGATGGTAATCAGTTGAGAGTGTGAGTGAGGAGGATATGGGGAGAAAGTGGGCAATTCTAGATACAAAGCATTGCTGACCACAATCATCATCATGTGACCTGCTGGGTGTAGCTTGTCAGGAGCTGAACAAGAAGGAAAGAGTCATTAAGCTGAACAAGAAAGTTTGCAATTAAAGATGCCCCAGTTAAGTACATAAGTCACATACTGAGAGTAAAAGGATTTGCCTGGATTCTGGAAAGATCGGAGCGGTAGCAGTGATGTGCTGACTGACAGATGTGAAACAGTGGAAGGGTTTGTTGGATTCATCAAATACGCAGTGCCAATTTCTAATTAGAGTGACAATCACAATGCTAGCCAACTATTCCCATCCCAACTGCTGGTATTATTGGACAACACAGATGTCCAATAATACCAGCAGGATTTGACAGGATAAGACAGGATTTGAGGAGCATACGTTGGGAGCATAGGCTGTCAGGGAAGGATGTGGTGGAAATGTGGGACTTTTTCAAGGAGCAGATACGACGTGTCCTTGATATGTATGTACCGATCAGGCAGGAAAGAAATGGTCGTGTGAGGGAGCCTTGGTTGACGAGGGAGGTTGAATGTCTAGTAAAGAGGAAGAAGGAGGCTTACATAAGGTTGAGGAAACAAGGTTCAGACAGAGCAGTGGAGGGATACAGGATAGCCAGAAGGGACCTGAAGAAAGGGATGAGGAGAGCTAAGAGAGGGCATGAAAAATCCCTGGCGGATAGGATCAAGGATAACCCCAAGGCATTCTATGCGTATGTGAGAAACCTGAGAATGACGCGAACGAGGGTAGGTCCGATCAAGGACAGTGGTGGGAGACTGTATTGAGTCGGAAGAGATAGGAGAGGTCTTGAAAAAGTACTTCTCTTCAGTATTTACGAACGAGAGGGACCGTATTGTTGAAGAGGACAGTGTGAAACGGACTGATAAGCTAGAAGAGATACCTGTTAGGAAGGAAGATGTGTTGGACATTTTGAACAACTTGAGGATAGACAAGTCCCCCGGGCCTGACGGGATATATCCTAGGATTATGTGGGAAGCAAGAGAGGAAATTGCAGTACCGTTGGCAATGATCTTCTCGTCTTCACTGGCAACTGGGGTGGTACCAGGGGACTGGAGAGTAGCGAATGTTGTGCCCCTGTTCAAAAAAGGGAATAGGGATAACCCCGGGAATTACAGGCCAGTTAGTCTTACTTCTGTGGTAGGCAAAGTAATGGAAAGGGTACTGAGGGGTAGGATTTACGAGTATCTGGAAATACACTGCTTGATTAGGGACAGCCAGCACGGATTTGTGAAGGGTAGGTCTTGCCTTACAAGTCTTATTGAATTCTTCGAGGAGGTGACCAAGCATGTGGATGAGGGTAGAGCAGTGGATGTAGTGTACATGGATTTTAGTAAGGCATTTGATAAGGTTCCCCATGGTAGGCTTATGCGGAAAGTCAGGAGGCATGGGATAGAGGGAAATTTGGCCAATTGGATAGAAAACTGGCTAACCGGTCGAAGTCAGAGAGTGGTGGTAGATGGTAAATATTCAGCATGGAGTCCAGTTACATGTGGAGTTCCGCAGGGATCAGTTCTGGGTCCTCTGCTGTTTGTAATTTTTATTAATGACTTAGAGGAGGGAGTCGAAGGGTGGGTCAGTAAATTTGCAGATGATACAAAGATAGGTGGAGTTGTGGACAGTGAGGAGGGCTGTTGTCGGCTGCAGAGGGACTTAGATATGATGCAGAGCTGGGCTGAGGAGTGGCAGATGGAGTTCAACCCTGCCAAGTGTGAGGTTGTCCATTTTGGAAGAACAAATAAGAACGCGGAATACAGGGTTAATGGTAGGGTTCTTGGTCAGGTGGAGGAACAGAGGGATCTTGGGGTCTATGTACATAGATCTTTGAAGTTTGCCACTCAGGTGGATAGAGTTTGTAAGAAGGCCTATGGAGTATTATCGTTCATTAGCAGAGGGATTGAATTCAAGAGTCGTGAGGTGATATTGCAGCTGTACAGGACTTTGGTTAGGCCACATTTGGAGTACTGTGTGCAGTTCTGGTCGCCTCACTTTAGGAAAGATGTGGAAGATTTGGAGAGGGTGCAGAGAAGATTTACCAGGATGTTGCCTGGAATGGAGAGTAGGTCGTACGAGGATAGGTTGAGAGTTCTCGGCCTTTTCTCATTGGAACGGCGAAGGATGAGGGGTGACTTGATAGAGGTTTATAAGATGATCAGAGGAATAGATAGAGTAGACAGTCAGAAACTTTTTCCCCGGGTACAACAGAGTGTTACAAGGGGACATAAATTTAAGGTGAAGGGTGGAAGGTATAGGAGGGATGTCAGGGGTGGGTTCTTTACCCAGAGAGTGGTGGGGGCATGGAATGCGCTGCCCGAGGGAGTGGTAGAGTCAGATTCATTGGCGACCTTTAAGCGGCATTTGGATAGGTACATGGATGGGTGCTTAATCTAGGATAGAAGTTCGGCACAACATCGTGGGCCGAAGGGCCTGTTCTGTGCTGTATTGTTCTATGTTCTATGTTCTATGTTCTATGTTCTATGTTCTATGTTCTAGATCTCAGACTGAAACACAAACAGAAACTGCTGAAGAAATGCAGTTGGTCTGCAGCATCTGTGGAGCAGAAGCACACAATGATTTCGATGGAATAATAATACCGCCTTCGACAGAAGAAATGAAGATGAAACAGACTGACAGGAAACACACATTCAAAAGATTTCAAAACTCATGGCAAATTAAAATCCTTTCTAATCTAACATTATTTCTTTCCAGTCCTCAAATAACAGGGAGAAGGGGTCCATTTCTCTATGACATCTTTCGGTTTAACTTAAATGTATTTCTCATTTCATTGCCTTTAAAGTTTGATTGCCTTTTCCTTGATTAATACTTCACTGGCCACAGGTGAAGTGCCAGACTGGAGGATTGTCAATGTGGTTCCTTTGTTCAAGAGGGCAGCAGGGATAGGCCAGGCAATTCCAGACCAGTTAGTCTGATGTCAGTATGAGGGAATTTATTAGAAAAAATCCTGAAGTCCAGGATTAAGCAATACTTGGAGAGGTAGGGATGCCAGTATTGATTGTGTCAACAAAGGCCCCACATGGAAGGCTGGCCCAGATGGTAAGGGCCCATGGGATCCAAGACAAGTTGGCAAATTGGATCTAAAATTGGTTTCCAAATATGAGGCAAAGAGTGATGGTGGAGGGTTGTCTTTGTGGTTGGAAGCTTGTGACCAGTGGTGTGTGACAGGGATTGGAGCTGGGACCCTTTCTATTTGTAATGTATATGAACAAATTGACTGTGATTGTATAATTAGAAAGATTTCAGATGCCACATAAATTGGTGGTGTTGTTGATATTGATTTGAATTTTATTTTATTGTCACAAGTACTCAAGTACAATAGTATAGGTTTGCAGTGAAAAGTATGTAATGTCGCCTCACAAGGTGCCATCTTACATACAAGGACCTAGGTACAGAATCTTAAGAACAAGATAGAAAGAAAGAATAAAGTTAAAAGATACCCATTACAGATTAGTTTTAAGAAGGCAATAAAGTAACAAATCTGAAAGTTCAATCATTAGTCTTTCCTAAACATTTTGCGACCATGGGATCATTCTGCGAGTTGTTACCCTGAGACCGGATGTCCATGCTGTGGCCGTGCTGGGCTGAGAGACCACCAAATACAGCAAAAGATCAACCTATGGGCTGAGAGACAACCACACTGGGCCACTGAGAGATGGCCATGCTAAACTGACAGTCCATCACACTGGGCTGACAGTCCAGCATTCTGGGCTGAGAGGCCACCACATTTAACTGAGAGGCCACCATGTCAGACCGAGAGTCTGCCTTTCTGGGCTGGGACACTGCCACACAAAGCTGAGAGGCCGTATCACTGGGTCTGCATTGGTCGGAGACCAGGTGTCTGAGGCTGCGAGTCAGTGGCTGGGACAGAAAAGATGAAAGAAGGACAAAAGAAAAACAGAAAAGAAAAGAAAAAAAGATGGAAGAAAAACAAGAAAAGGAAACAGATGGAGCAGGTGAACTTGGTCTGAAGAGTCCTACTCTGCTGCCATCTTGGATTACCAGGTCTCAGGCTACAGTCTGATATTAATCAGCTGGTAAATTGGGCAGATCAATGGCAGATGGAATTTAATCCTGATAAGTGCGAGGCGATCCAATTTGGGAGGTCTAATAAGGGAGGGATATACACAATGAAAGGTATATGCGTTGGGTGTCCTTGTGCATGGATCACAGAGGGCTGATCTGCAGGTACAAGAAGGAATTAGGAAGGAAAATGGAATTTTGTCCTTCATTGCAAAAGCGATTGAGTTTAAAAAGCAGGGAGGTTATGTTCCAGCTGTACAGGGTGCTGATGAATTTACACCTGGAGCACTGAGTGCTGTTTTGGTCTCCTTATTAGAGAAAGGATGTACTGGCACACAAAGGGGTGCAGAGAAGGTTCGCTAGGTTGATTCAGGGGTTGAGAGGGTTGACCTGTGAGAGGAGAAACTGACTAGACTGGGATACATTCATTGGAACTTGGAAGAATGAGTGGGTGGGGGTTCTTATAGAAACATATAAAATTATGAAGAGAATAGATAAGACATAGGACGTTTCCACTGGTAGGTGAAACTAAAACAAGAGGGCAGAACCTCAGAATTAGGGGGAGCAGTTTTAGGACCAAATTGAGAAGGAACTTCTTCACCCAGAGGGTCATAAATCTCTGGAATTCCTTGGCCAATGAAGTAGTCGATGCTACTTCAGTAAACGTTTTCAAAGCTAAGACCTTTTTTGAACAGTAAAGGAATTAAGAGATACAGTGAGATCGTGGGTAAGGGGAGCTGAGTCCATGAAAAGATGAGCCATGATCTTATTGAATGGCAGAGCAGGCTTGAAGGGCCAGAAGGCCTACTCCTGCTCCTAGTTCTTCTGTTCTTATGTGCCTTGAGAGTAGTGAGGAACAAAGGGACCTTGGTGTACAAGTCCATCGATCCCGGAAGGTATCAGCACGGCTAGGCAGGGTGGCGAAGGAGGCATATGGGATGCTTGCCATCATTAGCCAGGGTGTAGAGTATAGGAGCAAGGAAGTCTCGTTGTTACTTAACAGAGCCTTGATTACGTCATATCTGAAATACTGTGTATCGTGCTGGTCATGACACTGTCAGAAGGTTGTGATTGGATTGGAGAGGGTGTAGAGGAGATTCACCAGGATGTTGCCTGGGATTGTCGGAGTGGGGAAAACATTCCCTGTTGACGGAGCCGATTTCCTTTTGGGGAATGATTTGTCAGGACTAAAGGCAGTAGCTTCCCCGATAATTACAGAATGCCCAAAGGAGATCCAAGAAACAGAACAATGACAGGAACAGGATTGCTTTCGCAGCAATCTTCAACCAGAGGTGCCAAGTGAATGATCCTCCAGTGCTCTCCAGCATTACAGATAAAAGTCTTCAGCCAATTCGATTCACTCCACATGATGTCAACAAACGGTTCGAGGTCCTAAAAAAACAGTGGATATCATTGGCAAACTCTTTGGTATTTAGAGCCATACCTGACACATAGGAAGATGGTCATGGTTGTTGGAGGTCAGTCATCTCAGCTCCAGGACATCTCTGGAGGAGCTCCTCAGGGTAGTCTCCTTCACCCAACTACCTTCAGCTGCTTCATCAATGACCTTCCCTCCACAAGGTCAGAAGGGGGGATGTTCACTGATGATTGCACGATGTTCAGCACCATTTCCAACTCCTCAGAGATTGGAGCAGTCCATGTTCAAATGCAATAGGATCTGGATAATATCCAGGCTTGGGCTGACAAGTGATAAGTAACTTTCAAGTCATACAAATGCTAGACTCTGACTGTCACCAATAAGAGACAATCTAACCAGTGTCCCTTGACATTCAGTGGTGTTACCATCAACGTGTCCCCCACGATCAACATCCTGGGAGATGATAGCCAGCTGAAACTCACCAAATAAACACCGTGGCTACAAAAGCAGGTCAGAGGCTAAGAATACTGCAGCAAGTACCTCCCCTCTTGTCTCCTGAAAGCCTGGCCACAATCTACAAGGCACAAGTCAGGAATGTGATGGAATATTCACCACTTGCCTGGATGGGTAAAGCCCCCAACAACACTCAAGAAGCTGAACACCATCCAGGGCAAAGCAGCCGCTTGATAGGCACTGCATCCACATGTAACCATGCCCTCTCCCACCGACATTCAGCAGCAGCAGTGTGCACTATCTACAAGATGGACTGCAGAAATTCACCAAAGATCCTCAGACAGCACCTTCCAAACACAACCATTTCCATCTAGAAGGACAAGGGCACCAGATATATGAGAATACCATTACCTTCAAGTTCCCCTCCAAGCCATCTTGATTTGAAATGTATTGTGTCCCTTCACTGTTGCTGGCTCCAGATCCTGGAATTCCCTCCCTAATGGTATTGTCCGTCAACCTACAGCAGGTGTACTGCAGCAGTTCAAGAAGGCAGCTCACCAAAAGCCTTCTCAAGGGCAACTGAGGATGAGCAATAAATGCTGGCCAGCCAGCGATGCTCACATTCCACAAAATGAATACATTTTAAAAAAAAACTTGTCATGTTGTAGCTAAACCTCCACTCATGATGAAAGCAGCATCCTTAATTCCTCTCCCAGTTTTTGAGGAACCATTCAGTTGTGTAGAGGTGTGTCCAGCACTGAGTGTAACAGAAAGGGGATGAGAAAAAGTGTGAGAGCCAAAGAGAATTGGTCAATTCCCAAAGTGAACTTCCTTCTGTGAGGTGAACAAACTCAGAGATATTACAGAATTCTGACACTATTTTTGTATCTGGAGAAAGATCAACAGAGGGACAGAATGAGATTGCTCAGAGAATACAAAGAAGTTTGTGTGAGGAGTGGTTGAGGCCTGTATTCGGTCTGTACTCGATGGAGTTTAGAAGGATGAGGGGGAATCTCAGTGAAACATACAGTATACTGAGAGGCCTGGATAGAGTAGACATGGAGAAGATGTTTCCACTTGGCAGAGAGATTGGGACCTGAGGGCACAGCCTCAGAAGGGGCCATCCTTTGGAAGTGAGATGAGGAGGAGATTCTTCATCCAGAGAGTGGTTAATCTGTGGATTGATCATTGCTGCAGAGTGCTGTGGAGTGTATTTAAGACAGATAGATAGGTTCTTGATTGATAAACCAATCAAGGGTAACAGTGAAGGCAGGAGAATGGGGTTGACAAACAAATCAACTATGATAGAATGGCAGAGTGGACTCGATGGGCTGAATAGCCACATTCTGCACTGATACATGGTCTTTAAAAGATACACTTGGATGGGTCACATTAATTGAACATGATGTGGAGGTAGGTAATTCAGATCCAATAAAACAAAACCCATTTTGGTTAAACCCAGAGAAACTAGCCAACGTAACAAAGGAAGCTAAATGTTTATTTGAGAATCAATTGATTGATTTGTCAGAGTAATTGGAGTTCTCCCATGTTGGAATTGAGCAAATATCCCAATCATCTAAAACCCTGGATTTTTAAAATGTGTGTTCTGGACACACCTCTACACAACTGAATGGTACCTCAAAAACTGAGAGATTAATTAAGGATGCTGCTTTCATCATGAGTGGAGGTTTACCTCCAACTTGACAAGTTTTTTTTAAAATGTATTCATTTTGTGGAATGTGAGCATCGCTGGCTGGCCAGCATTTATTGCTCATCCCTAGTTGCCCTTGAGAAGGCTTTTGGTGAGCTGCCTTCTTGAACTGCTGCAGTACACCTGCTGGGCTGAGCTCTGGGATAACACAGAGACACGGAGATGGCTGCCTGGAACCATTGTTCTGCCGGGAATTCCAGTTCACACCTCAACCCTTAAAGAGACACCAACCAGACCTCATTCTCCAGACTGAACCTCACTTTTCCACCTCAGCATACTAACACAGACATTTTGGAACCTGTACAGATACTGGACATTCAACACTATCAATATTTATTCACAGATATATTGGGCAGGCAACATCAATCAAGATACATTCACACATACTCTTAACTGTCAGGAAGCCAACTGACCCAAAGGGAACACCAGAACCACATTGGACAATACAGATCTGAGGGGAGATAATGGGGCACACAGTCTGTATAACAGACAGCCCTAATCTGAGGGTGAGCCTTTTCAACAACAAGTTTCTGAAGGAACAGCTTCAGCAAGCCCCAACATGCAGCTTCAGAACCAAGAACCACAGAGGCTGTACAGAGAAGCTGCATCCAGGAACCAAACCAAGAGCATCATCGCAACAAAGGACACCCGAGAGCAGGAACTCCAACCAAACGCTATCTGAACAAGACCTTCCAGAGACAGGCCTGTTCCGATCACATTCCCAGATACTTTCACCCCATCCCTACCCCCCTCCCATTTATCTCTCAGCCCCCGGCCCACGTCTTATTCATGATGAAGAGCTTTTGCTAGAAACTTTGATTCTCCTGCTCCTCGGATGCTGCCTGAACTGCTGCGCTTTTCCAGCACAACCCTCTCAACCCTGATCTCCAGCATCTGCAGTCCTCACTTTCTCACAGACCTGTCCTGAGCCAAGAGAACCTCATCAACAGGACACATTTTAAACCTGTATTTTCCTTGGTGCTGAGCTGAAAATCCTGAGACCCCAAAGTTTTCCTCTGAGCTCGCAGGGAGGGGATGGTGGCTGGTGACAGTGCATTGGGGCCCCAAGGGTAGGGAGCCTGATTAAAGTTTGTGTGATTCAAACTGTTTTGATTCAAATAGTAGAAAGTGAGGACTGCAAATGCTGGAGGTCAGAGTCAGAAAGTGAGGCGCTGGAAAAGCGCAGCAGGTCGGCAGCAGCCGGGGAGCAGGAGAATCGATGTTTTGGGCAGAAGCCCTTCATCAGGAACGTTGGGAAGGACAACTTGCAGAACATTTCTGGGACACATACACCAAACAACCCCACCACCCTGTGGCCGGACACTTCAAATCCCCTTCCAACTCTGCCAAGGACATGCAAGTCCTGGGCCTCCTCCACTGCCAACTCCAAGCCATTCAAAGTCTGATTGGATTTGATTAGATTTCCTGCAGTATGGAAACAGGCCCTTCGTCCCAACATGTCCATACCAACCTCCCGAAGACTAACCCAACCAGACTCATTCCCCTCCCCTATATTTACCCCTGACTAATGCACATGACACTATGAGCAATTTAGTATGGCCATTTCATCTAACCTCCACATTTTGATTAGATTCGGTTCCCTAGAAGTTGGAAACAGGCCCCTTGACCCAACCGATCTGTACTGACCATCCAAAGAGTAACCCACCCAGACCCATTTCCCTCTGACTCATGTACCGAACACGGCGGGCAATTTCGAATGGCCCATTTACCTGAGCATCTTTGGACTATGGGAGGAAACCGGAGCACCCGGAGGAAACCCAGACACGGGGAGAACGTGCAACCTCCACACAGACAGTCGCCCAAGGCTGGAATCGAACCTGGGTCCCTTGTACTGTAAGGCAGCAGTGTTAACCACTGAGCTATCATGTCTAGAAGAAGAACGCCTCATTTTCCACCTTGGGACCCCCCAACCACACGGCATCAATGTTGTTTTCACAAGTTCCGTTATCTCCCCTCCCCCCACCCCCAACCAATATCCAATCCTCCAACTAGACACCACCATCTTGAACTTTCCTATCTATCCATCATCCATCCCAACTATCTGCTCCACCATCCCTTCTGAACTATCACTATCAGCTCCCCCCCACCTGCATCTACCTATCCCCTTCACAGCTACTTTCCTCCACCACCCGCCCCACCCTCCTATTGATCTCTCAGCCCACTTCCACTTCCCCACCCTTCCTGAAGAGCTAATGCCCGAAACATCGATTCTCCTGTCCCTCAGATGCTCCCTGACTCTGGCTTCTAATAGTGTATAACCAGTGTTTAATTTGGTAATGCATTTAATTACTGTTTTCTGTATAATGGATACTGTTAATTTCACTGATTATTACATTTGCATTTGCTCCTGTATTAAACTTACCTTTTGTGTTGAATAAACGCAGAAATTCTTTTGCCCTGAAACACCCATCTACTGCCTTCTTCATTTGACATTTTTAAATAAATCCAGTGGCAGAACCAGGGATCTGGGGTTGCTTCTACCCATCAAAAAATCACCAAATTACTGATCATAAACTAGACAGGGTACCCTGATTGAACTGTGAGAGTAATTGGAGTTCACTTGTAGTGTTGGTTCTGAAACCAAATGTTTCAATTAGATTCTGTGTAGACAGTAGGAAAGTGAATGTTGTCACAAAGATGGATTTGTACCCTATTCCCAGGACAGGAGATTGCATTGATAGGATAGGTACTGTGTCATTCTTATCCAAAATGTTTTTGTTAAAAGTACCACTGACAACAAGAGCAAAGGAAATTTCTGCATCTGCTGCATTCTGGATCTTTGTATACAATTGAAAACGCAAATACATTCTCAACATTTTGGGATGACAGGGTATAGACTGACAGCAGAACTGAAGAAACTGGCTTTATAAGGGAAATGTTTTTGGAAAATATATGGGGAGAAATTCTGATAAAGCCTCAGGATCCAATAATCTACACCTCAGATTACTTCAGGAAATGCCCAAAATGTTTGGAAACATTGATGTTCAAGATCCTATACATTCTGGAATAATTTCCACTGACTGGAGAGTTGCTAATGTAACATCACCAATTAAAATGGGAGGGAGAGAGAAACTGGACATCTTAGACCAATCAGTCTGAAAATACTCAAGTCTATTATGAAAGATTTAATCACTGAGCACCTGGAAGACAGTGACAGGATTAGACAGTGTCAGCATGGTTTGTGGAAAGGGAAATCACGCTTAACAAATTGACTGGAATCGCTTGAGTATGTAAAGAGCGAATTTGTCAAAAAGGAGGCAATTGATGTGGTATATTTGGAACTTTTACAAGGTTTTTAATAAATCCCACAGAAGAGAGTATAAAAAATTAAGATTAATGGGACTGGGGACAGTGACTGACATGGATAGAGAACTGGTTGGCAGGCAGGAAACAAAGAGTAAAAATAAAGTGGAATTTTTCTGAAAGGGTACCACAGGCCTGGATCCAGCTATTCACAATATTTCTTCATGGTTTAAATGAGGGAACGTAAGAGTAATATCTCCAAGTTTGCAGATGACACAAAGCTGGGTGGGAGGGGGAGCTGTGAGGAGGAAGCAGAGATACCTCAGTGTGATTTTTGGAGATGTTGAGTGATGGCAGATGAAATACAATGACGTTAAATGTGATGTTACCCAGTTTAATAGCAAAAATTGGAAGGCAGATTATTATCTGAATGGTGATAGATTGGGAAGGGGGAGGTGCAATAAGATCTTGGTGAATGTGTTTATCAGTCACTGAAAGTCAGTGTGCAGTTCAGCAGGCAGTGAAGAAGATAAATGATATGTTACCTTTATAGTGAAAGGATTCGAGTGCAGGAACAGGGATGTCTTGGTGTAATTGTCTGGGCCTTAGTGAGACCACACCTGAAATATTCAAACCAAAACTGGTTCAGTGACAGGAGACAGTGGGTGGAGGCAAACAGTTGTTTGTGTGACTGGGCCCAGTGTGCAGTGGGATCCACAGGGATCAGTGCTGGGTCCCTTATTGTTCAGGATGTATTGAAACAATGAAGATGAGAATGTGAGAGGTGAGGGGTGGGGGTGAGTGGATGATGACTGAGTTTGTAGATGACATGAGGTTTGGCAGATGGTTGACAGTGAGGAAGATGGTCTTAGGTTACAGGGGGATCGAACTAGATTGGTCAGATGGGCAGATCAGAGTCAGATGGAACTTACCCCTGATAATTGTGAGGTGATGAACCTTGGGAGATGTAACAGGTGAAGAAGGTATTTATGAAGTCAGATGTGATACTTGCCTTTATCATTTCAGGTACAGATGGAAGACCAGGTCAGATATGTTGGAGCTATAAAGAACTTTGGTTAGGCCACAGATGGGGTACTGTGTGCAGTTCTGGTCACCACGTTATCAGAAGGCTGGGATTGTACTGGAGGGGGTGCAGAGGATAGTCACCAGGATGTTTCTTGGGATGAAGCATTTCAACGATGAAGAGAGGCTGGATAAACTCGGGTTGTTTTCTTTGAAGCAGAGAAGGTGGAGGCGGAGCTGATAGAGGTGTATAAGGGTATGAGAGGAATGGGCAGAATGAAGAGAAAGCAGCTGTTACCCTAACTTGGAGTTGGCACACCTTCACTGTGAAAGATAGGAGCTTTAGAGGGCATTTGAAGAGCAGGTTTCCACTCAGAGGGTGGTGGGGGTCTGGTTTGCATTGCCTGGGATGGTAGTTGAGGCGGAAAATCTCACAATCTTTAAAAAGTACTTGGATGAACCCTTGAAATATCATAACATTTACAGCTATGGCCCTTGTGTTGGAAAGTTGGATGAATGCAGGTTTCGTGTAGTTTAGCTGGTACAGGTTCAATGGGCCGAACGGCCTCTTCAGTACTGTGTGAATTTATGATTGTATTGTGTGCAGTTTTGGTTTCCTTATCTGAGGAAGGATGTTCTGGCTTTGGAGGGAGGGCAGTGAAGATTTACCAGCCTGATTCCTGGGGATGACAGCACTTAGATCTGATGAGAAACTGGATCAGTTAGGATTATATTCACTGGAGGTTAGAAGATTTAGGGGAGTCACATTGAAAACTCTAAAATCCTTCCAGGACAAATGTTCCTGATGACTGGGGAGTCCAGAATCAAGGACTACAATTTAAGAATGCAGGAAAGGCCATTTAGGGCTGAGATGGAGACAAAGTTTTATCATTCAGTGAATGGGAAGCATGTGGAAGTTTCTGTCACTGAAAACAGTTGAACCCAAACCAATGAATGTTTTCCAGAAAAAAAGCTACGCATAGATCTTCGGATGAAAGGGATCAAAGGTTACGGGGAGAAAGCAGGAACATGCGACTGAGTTGGATGATCAGCCATGATCATATTAAAATTGGAACAGGCTCGAAGGGCTGAATGGACAACTCCTGCTCCTAGTTTCACTGTTTGAGAGACTGTTCATTAACGTGGAAACATATTGAGTTAGAGAAAAGCATTTGCCTTTGGTCAGGAATTAATTTGGAGAAAGGAGACAGAGTGGAGGGATAACGTATGTGTCCTCCAATGAGCAAGAAGTGAATAGCGGTGTCCCCAGGGATCTGTGCTGGGACCACAGCATTTCACGATATTTCTCAATGACTTGGATGAAAAAACAGGGAGTCATCTGTCCAAGATTGCTGACCACACTGAGTGAGGCAGCTAGGAGGAGGTTACAGAGATGGGGAGGGTGGATGGACAAGGAGGGACTTCAGAACAAGGATGAGAATTTGAAAATCGAGGTGTTTTTGGACCGGGAGCCAATGTTGCTCAGTGAGGACAGTGGAGGATGGGGATGGGACTTGGTGTGAATTCGGATACAGGCAGCAGAATTTGGGATGAGCTGAAGTTTACAGAGGGCAGTGGCTTTGATGTGGCACGGTATAACATTAGAATGTTTGGAGTCCCAAAGCAACGGCTGAGATTTTCAGTGAGTGATCTCTGTGATTTGGAGGGTTTGTCGGGCTCAGATCAGCCTCAATGATGCGGCCAGGATTGGAAGGAATCTGATACGAAATAAAAGCTGAAAAAGCTGTGGTTGTTGTAAATGAGGAACAAAAACTGAAATTGCTGGAAAGGTTCAGCAGGTCTGGCACCATCTGTGGAGAGAAAGCAGTTAACATTTTGGGACAAGGGAACCTTCTTCAGAACTGTTCTGACGAAAGGTCACGCCTCCCGAAAGGTTAACGCTACTTTCTTTCCCCAGATGCAGCCAGCCCTGCTGAAGTATTCTGTTTTTGTAAAGAGTCTGGTTGAGCAGCAGACAGTGCTCAGGGAGAGAGATGGAGTTTGTACCGGGAGCTGAAAAGGATGGCTATAATCTTCCCAATGTGTTTCCCAGTGAGCCTGGCTCCTCAGTCCTGACTGCTCTTAGCTGCTGTGATTGTCACTGATTGGACACTTATTATTAGAGATTCTGACCACAGCAGAAAGCCCCAGTGTAAAAAATAACTGCAAAGACTGTCAGATCACAAGGTTGAAACTTCACCGAGAGAGGAAGTGAAAGAAGGAGCTCGGAGCAGCTGGACATTTGTTACTGAGACGGGAGAAAACTGTGAACCGTCTGCACTCTCTGGAATCTGACAGCACATAAGAACATTAAAACCAGGAGCAGGAGCAGGCTGTCTGGCCCCTTTGGGCTGCTCTGCCATTCAGTAAGATCATGGCTGATCTTTTCATGGCCTCAGCTCCCCCTTACCCAACTTTTCACCAAAACCCTTGATTCATTCACTGTTCAAAAAATTACCTGCCTTAGCTTGAAAATCATTTACTGACGAAACCTCAACCACTTCACTGGGCGAGGAATTCTATACATTCAGAACCCTCTGGGTGAAGAAGTTTCTTCTCAATTCAGTCCTAAATCTGCTCCCCCTCGCACAGGAGGAGACCATTTAGCCCATCTTGTCTGTGAGTGATCCAATTAGTACCAATGCCCCCCTCTCCCCCCATAACCCAGTAAATCTTTCCTTTTTAGCTTGATCTCTAGTTGCCTCTTGTAGACCTGGGTGCACAGCAGAGACTGCCCCTAAACTGGGCTCCAAATTGGCATCTCATTCATTCACTGGGAGACAAACTGCCTGGGCTGGGAAATGGAGCTCAGGACCCTGAACATTCTCTCCCTCCTCCTGACGGACACTTGATGATGAGGGATAGTTCCAAGGAGCCCTACAATACACACTTCCCCATTCTGTGTGTAAAAGGCTGGAGCCTGCCAGCAGGATATTCAACTGCAGAAGCTATCATCTGTTTGATCAATTCTGACCACCCCAACTCTCCATAACCCTTTTAATCATTATTGATGGACAATCTCCTCCTTGGTGTGAGACAGGGAAGGGACGAGTCTGTTGCAGACAATTTTGAATTTACAGACCAAAGGTTGAGGAAGATCCAAAGGGACATGACAAATACATTAAGGACAAAAGGGTAACTAGGGAGAGATTAGCGCCGCTCAAAGATCAGCTCGGTGGCCTTTGTTTGGAGCTGCAGGAGATAGGGGAGATAGTGAGCAATTATTTGTGGAAAAGGAAATGGGTGATATAGAATGGAGGGAAATAGATGGTGACGCCTTGAAAAATGTCCACATATCAATGGAGGAAGTGCTGGATGTCTTGAAACGCATAAAAATGGATAAATCCTCAGGATCTGATCAGGTGTCCTGGAGCACTCTGTGGGAAGCCAGGGAAGTGATTGCTGGGCCTCTTGCAGAGATATTTGTATCATCAATAGTCACAGGTGAGGTGCTGGAAGTTGGCTAATGTCGTGCCACTGCTTAAGGAAGGTGTTAAGGACAAGCCAGGGAACTATAGACCAGTGAGTCTGATGTCTTGGTGGGCAAGTTGTTGGAGGGAATTCTGAGGGACTGGATGTACCTGTATTTGCAAAGGCAAGGACTGATTAGGGATAGTCGACATGGCTATCTGCCTGGGAAATCAAGTCTCACAAACGTGATTGAGTTTTTTGAAGAAATAACAAAGAGGATTCATGAGGGCAGAATGGTAGACATGATCTAGATTAGATTAGATTTTACAGTGTGGAAACAGGCCCTTCGGCCCAACAAGTCCACACCGACCCGCCGCCCACCCATTCCCCTACATTTACCCCTTACCTAACACTACGGGCAATTGAGCATGGCCAATTCACCTGACCCTGCACATCTTTGGACTGTGGGAGGAAACCGGAGCATCCGGAGCAAACCCACGCAGACACGGGGAGGACGTGCAAACTCCACACAGTCAGTCGCCTGAGGCCGGAACTGAATCCGGATCTCTGACGCTGTGAAGCATCAGTGCTAACCACTGTGCCACCGTGGACTTCAGTAAGGCGTTCAACACGATTCCCCATGGGAGACAGGTTAGCAAGGTCAGATCTCACCGAATAAAGGGAGAACTGGCCATTTGGATACAGAAATGGCTCATAAGTAGAAGACGGAGGGTGGTGGTGGAGGGTTGTTTTGCAGATTGGAGGCCTGTGACCAGTGGAGTGCCACAAAGATCATTGCTACTTTTCATCATTTCCATAAATGATTTGGATGTGTGTTTAAGAGGTCGAGTTAGTAAGTTTGCAGATGACACCAAAATTGGAGATGTAGTGGACAGTGAAGAAGGTTACCTCAGATTAAAATGGGATCTTGATCAGATGAGCCAATGGGCTGAGGAGTGGCAGATGGAGTTTGAGTTAGATAAATGCTGCATTTTAGGAAAGCAAATCTTAGCAGGACTTATACACTTAATGGTAAGGTCTTATGGAGTTTTGCTGAACAAAGAGTCCTTGGAGTGCAGGTTCATAGCTCCTTGTAAGTAGAATCGCAGATAGATAGGATAGTGAAGGAGGTGTTTGGTATGCTTTCCTTTATTGGTCAGAGTATTGAGTGCAGGAGTGCAGGTCATGTTATGGCTGAACAGGACATTGCTTGGACCAATTTTGGAATATTCTGTGCAGCTCTGGCCCCATTCCTTTTAGAAGGATGTTGTGAAACTTGAAAAGGTTCAGAAAATATTTAAAAGGGTGTTGCCAGGTTTGGAGGATTTGAGCTATAGGGAGAGGTTGAATAGGCTAGGGCTGTTTTCCTTGGAACGTTGTAGGCTAAGGAATGGCCTTTTGGGGGTTTACAAAATCATGAGGGGCATAGATAGGGTAGATAGACAAAGTCTTTTCCCTGGGGTAGGGGAGTCCAGAACTAGACAGCTTACGTTTAGGGTGAGAGGGAATGTATTGAGGGGCAACTTTTTCACGCATCGGGTGGTACGTGTATGGAATGGGCTGCCAGAGGAAGTGGTGGAGGCTGGTACAATTACAACATTTAAAAGCTATCTGGATGGGCATATGAATAGGAAGGGTTTGGAGGGATATGGGCTGGGTGCTGGCAGGTGGGACGAGATTAGGTTGGGATATCTGGTCGGCATGGATAGGTTGGACCAAAGGGTCTGTTTCCGTCTTGTATATCTCTCTGATTCTATGACTCTAAGCTGGGAGAGTAGGGATGTGGGATGAGCAGGAATAAAGGTTTGTGTAGCCAAGGGGCTGATGTAGTGCATAGATGATCACTCTTGTGGAGATTAAAATAAAATACCTCGTGATGGAAATGATTTGGGGTTTGAAGTTCCAATATGGAGGGTCCAGTGGGAAAGAGACCTGTCCTCACTGCTGTCCATTAGACATTCCAATGGGATAGAGGCCCATGGTTACTGATCTCTGTTGGATGGCCCAGTGGGAATGAGGTCCAGGTTTATTGCCGTCTGTTGGAGAGTCCAGATGGAAGGAGGCCCATATTTACTGATCTCTGTTGGACGTTCCAATTGAGTCCCATGGAATTGGAATGTTGTTATTTCTTTCAGCAGTTGGAATCTTGGTATTTATTATAAAAGGACTGGATTACAGAAATAAAGAAATATTGTTACAATTCTGTGGGGTATTGGTGAGACCACATCTGAAGCATTGTCCAGATGAAGGATATGGTAGCACTGGATACAGTTCAGAGGATGTTCACCAGACTGATTCCTGGGGTGAAAGGGCTGTCGTATGAGGAATGATTGAACAGATTGGGCTTTTACTCACTGGAATTCAGTCACATGAGGAGGGATCTGAGAGAGGTATATAAGATGCTAAAGGGGATTGATAAGTCAGACATGGAACAGTTGTTCCCTCCTGTGGGACAGTCGCGAAAAATAGGTCATAGATATAGAGTGGGTGAGGTAGGTTCAAACTGCGATGAGGATAAACTACAATGGCACGGTGGTGCAGTGTTAGCACTACTGCCTCACAGTTCAGGGAGCTGGGTTTGATCCCACCCTTGGGCAGCTGTAGAGTTTGTTGATTCTCCCCCTATCTGTAGGGGTTTTATCTGGGTGCTGCTCTCACAGTCAAAAGATGTATATACTAGGAGGATTTGCTTTGCTAAATTTTCCATTGTGCTCAGGGATGTGTAGGTTAGGTTCGTTAGTCATGGGAACTGTAGCGTTACAGGGAAAGGGGAAGGGGATGGGTCTGGATGAAATGCTCTTTGAACGGCCGCTATGGACTTGTTGGACCAAATGACCTGTTTCCATACTGAATGGATTCTGTTCTATTGTAACTCATTCTCTCAGACGGTTGAGAATCTGTGGAAATCACTGCCCCCAGACCGCAGTGGAGGCAGAATCAATCAACAAATTCAATAAAGAAACAGATATCTTTCTGATGAAAAGCAGGACAGGGGGCAATAGGGAGCAGTCTGGAAAATGGAGATGAGGATAAGATCAGGCAAGATCAGGGCTTGAAGGACTGAATTATCTCTTCCTGCTCCTCATTCCAAAGTTGGAGGGAAGGAAGCTGACCGTGTGATAGGTAGATGGCGGTATGGGTAATGGTGATAGCTCAGAGAGGAGGGTAGAGAGGATAGGTGGGAAGGAAGATTGACAGATGGGACAGGTCATGAAGGAACAGATGGGACAGTGCCAAGTTGAAAGGTTAAAACTGGGATAAGATGGAGAGGGGGAAACGAGAAACCTGGTGAAATTCACATTGATGCCGTGGAGTTGGAAGATCCTGAGGCGGAAGATGAAGCGTTCTTCCTCCAGGTGTCGGGTGGCTCGGAAGCGGTGATGTAGGAGGCCCATGACCTACATGTCCTTGGCAGAGTCGGAGGCAGAGTTGAAGTGTTTGGCCGGAGGCGGTGAGGTTGGTTGGTGCGAGTGTCCCAGAAACGTTCTCGGAAACACTCTGCTAGTAGATGTCCTGTCTCCTCAATGTAGAAGAGACTGCATTGGGAGCAATGGATACAGTAAATGACATGTGTGGAAGTGAAGGCGAAACTTTGATGGCTGTGGAAGGCTCCTTTGGAGTTTTGGAGAAGGAGAGGAGAAGGGATTGGAACATGTTGTGAATGGACAGGACGGGTCAGTGGGTCAGAGCCTGTCCTGTCCCTTCAGCTCACACTGATGGCCTGAAGATCTCCTCTCTCGGCTGGGCATTCATGGAATGAGGTTTGTGTCCAAACCAGTCCTCAGTGAGAATAGGCCAACAGCACAGAACTGCCCTTCATTTGGTAAGAATATGTCTGTCTTCCTGAGAGAGACCAAAGCCTGGTCAATGTGGGAAATGGGACCTTCCTCCAGGAGAAGACATGCTTCTGGGGTCAAGGGTTAACATCTATTGGTGGGACAGAGCAGAGGGAGATTTACCCTGTATTTAACTGTTACCACCTGGGATGCTGTGGGAAAGAAAGAGAGAGGGAGATAGAGTAAGACAGAGACAGAAAGAGAGAGAGGGAGAGGAACAGTTGGAGAGAGGGAGAGAGAGAAGGACAGGGTGTGAATGAGAGAGAGAGGTAGAGTGGGTCTGAGGAAATGTAAGATGAGCAAAGGTAGAGAGGGAGAGAGAGTTAGAGGGAGGTAGAGATGGTGGGGTTGAATAATAGAGAGAGAGAGAAAGAGAGAGAGAGAATGAGATAGAGGATGAAACAGTGTGACTGAGGGAGAGGAGAGAGAGAGAGAGATGCAGAGTAGGTGTGAGACTAGGAGTAAAGAGAATCTAGTAAAAGAGACAGAGAGATAGAAAGGTTCTGGTCACCACATTATGAGAAGGATATGACTATACTCGAGGGGGTGCAGAGATTTCTCCGCTTGCTGCCTGGCCTGGAGGGTCTGAGCTATGAGGAAGGATTGGAAAGGCTGGAGTTGTTTACCTTGGAGAAGTGAAGGTTGAGAGGGGACCTTATAAAGGGCTATAAGATTGTGAGGGGCAGAGACAGAGTGGACAGGAAGGTATTTGTTCCATGAGTAGAGGAATCAATACCCAGTGGCAGAGATTGAAGATAACACAGACATACAAAAAATAGAAACAGGGAGCAGGAGTAATGTTCTGGTTAGGGTCCGGGTTAGGGTTAGTGTTCGGGTTAGGGCTAGGGTTTTGGTTTGGTCCTGTGAGGCTGCTCTGTCATTCACTATGATCCTGGCTGATCCTCTCCCTCAATGCCAAGGTGGGATTAGCATTGATGACTTGTACAAGTCGATAAATGCTGTTATGTCATTGAGCTTCTGATTGAGAGATAGACAGAACACACAGAGAGAGAGAGAGCATGTACACGTTGTGAGATTGAGTGAGAGAAGGCGAGGCATTTAACTGCTGCCCAAGGACTCAGTGTTCCAATGTCCTGGAATAACGCCTGTTATAGAGATCAGTTAGAGAGTGACTGGAGGGAGAGAGACAAAGATGGAGTGAGGCAAAGAGAGATTGAGGGGATGAGTGAGGAACCAAGTTGTGATGGAGAGTAATGGATGATAAGAGAGAGAGAGAGAAAGACAGGCCAACCAACACAGAAGGAAAGGGAGATCAAAAGAAAAAGAGGTAGAAAGTCAATAAACAACAGGATTATATTCAAGCGAAAGGTGAAAAAGAGATAGAAGGGAAAAAGGTGGGAGGAACCAGGGAAGGATAAGACAGAAAGACTAAACAGGAAGAGTGAGGAACTGACATATCTCTCTCTGCCTGATGCAATTTACATACTGAGGAACACCCAGTCAGACTCTGACAGGCTGCAGCTTTATAAAGCAGAGCCCAGTGAAGGGAGACTTTATCAGGAACCAGGCACAGGGACAGGAGCACACACCATGATTTCACACATCCAGCTGATCTGGCCCCTGGCATTCTGTGTCGCAGTACAAATCTCTCTCCTTCCACCTTGAATCTTTCGCTGCTCTCCATTTGACTCCAATTCCACTGACTTGTGATTGAAGGAAAATTTCTGAAACCAGAGGAATGCTCCCTGTGACAGCTCTGACTTCACTGTGTTTCTCTCTGACCCCTCAGGTATCAGTGGGGACATCATCATGACCCAGTCTCCCCCGGTGCTGTCAGTGGGACTGGGCCAGACTGCAACCATCACCTGTAAATCCAGTCAGAGTGCCAATGCTGATGTTGAATGGTTCCAGCAGCGGGAAGGACAGAAACCCTCTCTCCTGATATATGATGCAACAACTCGATTCACAGGAGTCTCCAGCAGATTCACCGGGACACAAGTATCCAGCACACATTTCACCCTGACAATCAGCAACGTTCAGAATGAGGATGTCGCTGATTATTACTGTCAGCAAAGTAGGAGCTGGCCTTGGCACAGTGATGCACAGTTATACAAAAACTTATATACACATAGTCCCACTGCCTGTACTGACACATCCCACTGTTATATATAATGTATAACAATGGACACACAGTTCCACCTCTTGTACTGACACCTCCCACACTTGTATATATTTAATATATAATAGAGAACACACACATACACTATCTATATTGACAAGTCCACAGTTATAGATAAATGGAACTGAGCAAATTACCCCATGCAGGGATTGTCACTGTCCACTACACACTCCAGTCCCTGTGGTGTCCACCGCTCACTGAAGGCCTCAAGTTTCCCTCTTACAATCCATGGTCACATGTGAAGAGCAACTGCAAGATTTAACATCAAAATAAAAAGTTCACAAACCTCCTGAACTCCGCTGGACTCAAGCCAGAGAGAGTGTGTGTGTGTGTGTGTGTGTGAGAGAGAGAGAGAGAGAGAGGGGGGGGGGGGGGGGGAGAAAGAGAGAGAGAAAAAAACAGAATGAGAAAAAACAGAAAAACATGAATGACAAAGAGAAGATGAGAGTAAGTGAGAGACAGAGAGAGATAGGGAGAGGGTGAGAATGACAGAGGAAAACAGAGAGCAGAGGGTTTTGTACAGCCTCTGCACTGGGAGCTCTCACTGTGGCTTACATTCGGTAAAGGAACCAAGCGCAGACTGAGTGAGTAAACCCTTTAAATACAAAACTTGCTAAAACACAAATGCTGAATAGTTGAAGGCGTTAGTGGGGAGCTGCAGTGAATGAAATGGTTGATTGAGGAGCACTGTGTCTAACAGGGTGTCCAGCTGTATCTCTTTAGTCCCATTGCCCCCTTTGAGCAGCAAGATATATGTCAGTCAGTTTTACTCACCGTGTGGAGGAGCTCTGTCCATTTGCAGCCTGTGGTCCCATTCCTGCAGCATGGAGTGAAATCAGTGAGTAGCCTCCTGTCAGTCTCAGTGTGACAGACACGGGCAGAGTTTGATGTGAGCTCTGGCTCCCTGTCCCAGTCTCTGATCGCACTGACCTCAGCAGCAGCAGCAGCAGCAGGAGCACAGTGAGACACCGAGCTCCTACTTTCCCCAGCTTTAACTCTGTTCAATCACACACTCATACAATTGTTACAGTGCACAAGGAGGCCATTCTGCCCATCCTGTCTGTACTGGCTCTCTGAATGAGCAATTCACTGAGTGTCATTCTCCTGCCTTCTCCCTGTCACCCTGCACATTATTCCTTTTCAAATAACAGTCCCATTCCCTTCGGAATGTTTCAATTGAAGCTGCCTCCACCACACTCTCAGGCAGTGCATTCCATACTTTAACCAGTCACTGGCTGAAAATGTTTTTCCTTGTCTCACTTCTGCTTCTTCTTCCAATTACTTTCGATCTGTGGCTCTCGCTCTCGATCCTTTAATGAGTGGTAATATTTTCTCCTTATTTAATCTCTGCAGACCACTCCTGATGTTGAATTTCTCAAACAAATCTCCTCTCAGCCTTCTCCAAGGAAGACAGTCTGAACTTATCCAATATATTTTGTTAACTGATGTTCCTCATCCCTGTACCTTTCATGGGAATTTTCTTTCACGACATCTGCAACATATTCACATTGTTTATGAAATATAAACCTTTTCTATTCCCCGTAGTCGCATTTGCCTGCATTTGGCTTATTTCCTATCCTTTTTTTCTCTTCCCATGTACCTTTTCAAATGCCTTTTAAATGTTTTAATCATTCTTGCCTCTCCGACTTCCTCTGGCAGTTCATTCAATACCACTCTCTGCCTGAAAGAGGGATACCTCAGGTCCCTTTTGAATTTTTCCTCTTTCATTTTACACCTCTGCCCGCTAGGTTGGACTAAACTACCCTGGGGAAAAGACCTTAGCTAGTCACATTATCTCTACCCATTATGATTTTATAAATCTCTAAAATGTCACCCTGCAGCCTCTGAGCTTCCAAGGCAAGTAGCCCCGCCTAACCAGCCTCTCCTTCGAATGCAAACCCTCCAATCTCGGTGACATATTTGTCATCGTTTATACACTGTTTCCATTTGAATGCTATCCTTCCAATAGCAGGGTGATTGGAAACGTGGCCTGACCAATATCTTGGGGAGCTGTAACATAATGTCCCAACTCCCATACCCGATGAAGGCAAGTGCACCAAATGTTTTCTTCACCACCCTGTCTACACATGACACCAGGTTCAATCCTCAATGTGCCTCCACCCCTTGGTCTCCCTGTTTGACAACACTCCCCATGGACCCATAATTAACTGTGTAAGCACTGGCCTGGTTTTTGTACCAAAATGCAACATATCGCTATTATCTCAATACATAATGTAAATGTACTCTCAAATCGCCTTCTTCACTGACCATGAAACCGCCAATTTCGGTGTCATCTTCAAACTCACAAACTATACTTCCTACATTCTCGTTCAATTTGTTTCTATGAATGACGAACAATGATGAACCTGGAAGCAATCCTTTTGCTTGTCACAGACTTACAGTCCGAACAACAACCCTCTACCACCACACTCTGTCTCCAACCATTAAGCCAATTTTGTATCAATTAACCTGCTCTCCCTGGATCCCATTTGATCTAACTTACTAACCAGTTGTCCATGCAGGAAATTGTCAAAGGCCTTGCTAAAGTCCATGTAGACAATGTCTACCACTCTGCCCTCAGCTATCTTATTGGTCATATCCTCAAAAAAATGTTGTAAGACACATTTTCCCACTGACAAAGCCATGTGGACTATCCCTAATCAATCCTTGTCTTTCCAAATGCATTTAGATCCTGTCTGTCAAAATCCCCTCCAACAAGTTACCATTATCAGACTCACGTGTCTATAATTCTCTGGGTATTCCTTGAAGACCTTATTAAATAACAGCTCAACATGAGACACATTCCAGTCTTTGAACACATCACCCGTGGCTGTTCATGACACAAACATCTCCACAAGGGGCGTCACTGTCTCTTCCCAAGCTTCCCACAAAGTACTGGGATGGAGCTGATCAGGTCCTGGGGATTTATCTATCTTCATGAGTTTAATGAACAGATTACTGCACCTCGTCTTCTGTGATATCGACTCTTCTCAAGGCATCAACATTTATTTCCCAAATGCCCTTCACTTCCATGTCCTTCTCAACCGTAAATACTGCGGCAAAATATTAGATTGGTAACTCATTCATATTCGGTTTTAAAATAAAATATGAAAAATTCTAAGAGTGAAACTTGGAGGTGATCCATGTGAAATGATCCATGATCATGACTTTATGCTGGATTGTCCATTGTCTTTTTCCACTGTCCCCCGAAACCTTATGATACAATGATCATTCTTCCCTAAATGTCCTCTCACTGTCAATTGATCCACTTGGATCTCCTCATTCCCAAGATCCAGTTACTGTCTCAATTGATATTCTGACAATTAAAATCCCCTAATGTTTGCACCTCTCTGTAAATTCCTTGCAGGTTTGTTCCTGTTCATCCTTCCCACTAGTCGGTGACCGACAGACTGCAATGAAAACACTGATTGCACCTTTTTATTCATTATCTTGAACCAAATCAATTCTGTCCTTGACACCTTTGAGACAACTCTTTCTCCAGCTCTGCACCGATCTCCTTAATCAATCCCACACCTCTCACCCTTTCCCCCCTTTCCTATCTTTCCTGAACACCTTGTATCCAGGAATATTTAACAACCAGTCCTGTCCTCATTTGAACCTCATCTGTTAGAGCAACAACATCAGATTTCCACTTGGTAATCTGCGTCTGTAACTCCCCAATCTTATTCCCACACTCCGGGTAGTCCCATACATGCACAGTCAGCCAGATTTAGAATTTATTGCTGGCTCTCTCTCACTCTGACCCTGCCTAAGATGTTACTATTCCTTACTCTGATGCTAACAATTTTTTCCAGGATTCGGTGATCCTTGATGTTCCTCCCTGCTATTACTGCCTGGTTCCCACGGCCCTTCAATATTAATTTAAACCCTCTCCAACAGCACCAGCAAATCACCCCACGAGGAGCTCAATTCCTGCTCTGTTCAGGAGCAACCCATCCAGTCTGTAGAGGTCGCATCTCCCACCAAGTCATTTCCAAAGACCCAAGAATCTAAAGCCGTCCCTCCTGGACCACCTTTCCAGCCCCAAATACAGCTGTCTTTTCCTCCTGTTCCTATCCTCACTTGCATTGGTCAATGGAGTAATCCAAAAATTCCTATTTTTGAGCTCCTATTGTGAATTGCCTCCCGAGCTCCCTAAATTCCGACTGCAGGAGCACATCCCTTTTCTCCCTCTGTCACTGAGACCAATGCGGACCATGACCGCTGCCTATTCCCCTTGTCCCCTCAGGGTGCTCTGCTAACAGGGAGACAACACACCATCCTGGAATCCCATCTGCAGCTGCAGAAACATCTATTGATTGCCCTCACTCTCGATTATCCTCTCACTATCACTCTTCCAGTCTTCCTTGCGCCCTCCTGTACAGCTGCCCCCCATCTTGGTGCCAGGGACTTGGCTCTGGCTGCATTCCCGAGATGAACCATCATTCTCATCAGGATTCCAAACTGAATTTTTGTTGGAGTGCGGGATGCACACAGGGTATTCCTGTACTAGCTGCCTGGTACTTTTCAACTGTCTGCTGCTCCCCCATTCCCTCTCTCCCTGCACACTCTGAAGCTGCAGAGTGACCACATCGAGAAACGTGCTCTCCACGGAGCTCTCAGCCTCACGGACTCTCCACACTGACACCAGCTGCTGCTCAAGCTCCGAAACCCGGAGCTCCAACTGCTGTCACTGACCACACTTCCTGTACTTCATGGTATTTCAGGAGCTAGGAAGCATTCTGAAGTTCCCACAAGGAACAGGATGCACACTCTCTCCACTTCGCAAAGTTCTGATGACTAACAGCTCCAGCAGAGCTCACAATCCAGAGCTTTCAGTGCTCTGGGGTTTTGCAGAGTCTCTTCAAAAGACATCAGAATTCGGCCATTCGCCCGATCAAGACTGCTGTGCTGTTTGGTCATGTGTTTCTCAAGACTATTCTCCTGCCTTCTTCCCATTATGTTTGATCACCTTCCCAATCAGGAACCTATCAATTTCTGTCCTAAATACACTCAATGACTTCACCTCCATAGCAATGAGTTCCACAGATTAACCACCCTCTGGCTGAAGAAATTCCTCCTCATCTCAGTCCTAATGAGTTATCCCTTAACTCTGTGGCTGTGCCCATTGATCCGAGTTTCTCTTACTAGTGGAAACATCTTCTCCCCGCCCACTCTATCCAGGCCTCTCAGTGTTCTGTAAGTGTCAATGTGATCCTCCCATGTCCCTCTGAACTCCATCAAGTAAACATCCCGATTCCTCAACCGCTCCTCATCAGACCAGGCTGTCACCCCCAGGGTCATTCTTATAAACCTCCTCTGGATCTCCCCCAATGCAAACACATCCCTCCTTTGATAAAGGTCCCAAAACTGTTCACAATGTTCCAAATGTATTCTGACCAGAGTCTCATACAGCCTCAGCAGGACACACCTGCTCTTGTGTTCTAACGCAGTTGAAATGAATGATAATATTGCATTTGTCTTCCTAATTGCCAACTGAATCTATATATTAATGTTAAGAGAAACCTGAAAGAGGAGTCCCAAGTCCATTTCTGTTTCAGAATTCCAAATTTCCCCTCGTAGAAAACAGTTTGAGCCTCTATTCTTCCTACCTAAGGGCATAACCTCACACTTTCCCACACTGTATTCCATCTGCCACTTCTTTGCCCATTCTATGAGCCTTTCCAAGTCCTTCGGCAGCCTTCCTACTTCCTCAACTCCACCTGGCCCTCACCTCATCTTTGTGTCATCAGCAAATTTACGAACAATGCCCTCAGTTCCTTTTCCCGATCATTAATATATAATTAATTGTTACATGAATAGCTGAGGTCCCAACTCTGCCCCCTGCTGAACTGCACTGGGCACCAGCTGCCATCCTGCAAAAGATTCATTTATTCCGGCTCTCTATCAATGTCAGTATCGGGCCCCAAAACCCATGGGCTCTTATGTTATTTAGCAGCCTCCTGAGTGGCAACCTGTCAAGGGCCTTCTGGAAATGCAAATAGATCATCTCCTTTGTCTAACTTGCTCATTACCTCCTATTATTACATCGAATTCCAGCTTCTCCCTCTCGAACTGCAGGGTGAATTCTATCACATTATGGTCACTGCCCTCTCAGGGTTCATTCACCTTCAGCTCCCCCATTCGGCGCTTTTTTTCTTTTGTGGATTCTTAAAAGTTGACACACACAGGTTCTATGCATTCCAACACCAAATTTTCTTTTGCTGTCGATGTAATTTCAGTTATTACTGACAGAGTGAACCAGCTCCCCAACACCCCAACCTGCCCATCGACCGATCATTGGAAATGTAGAAACATAGAAAATAGATGCAGGAATAGGGTATTCAGCCCTTTGAGCCTGCACCACCGTTCAATATGATCATGGCTGATTATGCAATGTCAATATCCCATTCCCGCTCTCCCCCAAACACATAAATCCCTTTAGCTGCAAGGACCACGTCCATCTTGATATATATCAAACAAACTGACCCCAACAGCTTTCTGTGGTCGAGAAACACACAGGTTCACAACATCTGAATAACGTAATCTTAGACTGTGACCCCTAGTTCTGGATTTTCCTAATATTGGAAACATTCTTCCAGCATTGAGCATGTCAAATCCCATCAGGATTTTATATGTTTCTGTGAGATTCCCCTCATTTTTCTAAATCCCAGTTGATCCAGTCTTTCGTCATATGTCAGTCTTGCCGTCCCGGGAATCAGTCTGGTGAACCTTGCTGGACTCCCTCAATAGCAAGAATGTCCTTCCTCAGACTCGGAGACCAAAACTGCACACAATACTCAAAGTGAAGCCTCACCAAAGCCCTGTATAAATATGCAAGACATCCTTACTCCAATACATAAATCCTCTCACAGTGAAGGCCATCATGCCATTAGCTTTCCTAACTGCCTGCCGCACCTTCATGCCCCCTATCAGTATTCCACCATGACACCCAGCTCTCATTGCACCTCACCTTTTCCTATACATCCACCATTCATTAATAATCTGACTTCCTGCTTACCACCAGAGTGGATGATTCCACATTTACCCACATTATATTGCATTTGCCAAGTATTTGTCCACTCAGCCAGCCTGTCCAAGTCACCCTGCAGTCTCTTCACTTCCTCTCCACAGCACACATTGCCACCCAGCTGAGTGTCATCTGCAGATATTGCGTTTAATTCCTATGTCCATATTGTTTATGTATATTGTGAACAGCTGGGGTCCCAGCACTGAACCCAGCACTGAACTCATCACTGCCTGCCACTCTGAGAAGGACCCATTTATTCCAACTCTCTGCTTTCTATCTGGCAACGAGTTCTCTCTCCATGTCAATACCTTATCTCCAATACCATGAGGTTTAATCTAACTCACTAATCTCTCGTATGGGACCTTGTCAAAAGCCTTTTGAAAGTTCAGATATACACAACATCCACTGAGTTCTGAGGGAGGGTCACTCAATCCGAAACGCTAACTTCGCTTGCTCTCCACAGATGCTGCCAGACTGGCTGAACGTTTTCATCATTTTTTGCTTTTGTTGTCCACTGATTCAGCCTTGTCCACTCTAAACTGATCACATCCTCCAAACCTTCCAGAAGATGTATCAGGTCTGATTTCCCTTTAGTAAATCCATGCTGACTTGGACCAATCCTGTCACTGCTTTCCAAATGCTCAGTTATTGTAACTTTAATCACTGATTCCAGCATTTTCCTCATGTATAATTCCTCATTTTCACTCTCCCTCCTTTTATTAAAAAGTGGGGTCATATTGGATACTGTCCACTCCATTGGAACTCTGTCAGAGTCGACAGAATGCCAGAAAATGATCACCAATGTGTCCATTATTCCTACACCCAATTTCTTAAGGACTCTGAGTTGCAGAGCATCAGGCCCTGGAGACTTAGCAAGTTTTGATAGCATCAGCCTCCCCAAGACCATTTCCTGATTAACAAGGATTACCTTCAGTTCCTCCTTCACACTTGACCCTCTATCCCCTTGTATTTCATTTCAATAGGATGTGCATCCCTGGATATTTAGTTCACAGCCCTGATCCCCTTGCAGCCACGTCCCTGCGCTACAGGCTCATTTCCCTTGTTTCATATACTCGATGCATCGAAGTACAACACCCTCTGTCATGCATTGACTGTCTCCTTCTCACAGGTATCTGCTTTAAAATTCATAGAATTCCTACAGTGTGGAAGCAGCCCATTCAGCCCATACTGACCCTCCAAATAGCATCCCACCCATCCTACAATACCCATGGATAATCCTCCTAACTTACACTTCTTTGTGACTGTGGGAGGAAACCCAAGTGGACACGGCGAGAATGTGTAAAAACTCCACACAGGTTGGAATTGAGTCTTTCTCTGGAGCTGTGAGACATCAGTGCTAACCACTGATCCACCATTCCACCCTCTGGGGCCTCAAGTTCGATTCCTGATCCTTTCCATACTCTCGATCCTATTACTTGGGCTGGATGCTTTAATAAAGTGTCCTCAGTGCCTACCTTCTTTAATTAGTTTAATTTCCTCAGAAGCTTGATTTTCCTTGGTTTGTGTGGTACCACTTTGCCGATATTATTCCGAATGGGTCAAGCATTAAGAGACAAAGCCTTTAAGTTTGTTCTAGTATTGAGCTTCCCTTCACTTTTAAGTTTCCTCAGTACAATATGACATTCATAATATTCTGTCCTTTCCTTTTATTTCCTGGTAACAATCAATCCCATCACGAACCAGTAATCCTCCCTTCTCCTTTAAATTTCATTTCCTCATTTTCCATCCAACTGTTCCACTTATTTTCTCTTTGAATTGTATTCGGGCTGATATTGACATTGCAGAGACCACATTTAAAACAATCCCACACTGTCTGCAAATGTCTTTGGGACAGTATGAATCTTTCTTTTCTTTAAATGAACTGGGAGTCTTTCAGATGTGAAAGATGCCATTCCAATAATCCACAGTCCTCCTCCTCAACTACAGTTACTGATTTGTCCCTCTCTTTTGTGAAAACAGACCGGAAGTTTTCTTGAGGAATCATTGCTCCATCTTCCACCATCGCACTCAAGTTCCCTTCCTGCTCTCGAACGGCCCTCATACATTCCTTATTTCTCTTGTTCTTCTTGTGACAATAAATCATCACTGGGATTTCCCTGACTTCATTTGGACACATTTCATCCTGTCAGCTCTTTGCTTTCCTCAGGTCCTGGTAAATTTCACCCCTGCATTTTGTCTTTCAGCCCACTTTTACCCAATCGCTGCCCAGTTTAGTAAAATGGTTTGTTCCCAAATGAAAACTTTTACACTTGTTCCGTGGTTCTCCATTTCCATCCCTCCTCTCAATCTCACTGAGTTCTGATCACTGTCACTGAAATGCTCCCCCATTGATAGCCCTTCCAGCTGCCCACAGTCATTCCATAAACGATGGCCCAAAACTGTCCCTTCTTTTTCACCATCACCTTCTCAGGGGCAATTAGGGATGGTCAATAAATGCTCACCCTGCCAGTGATATTCACATCCCAAGAAGCAATTTTAAAAGGCCCTGTCCTTTTATGGAGTTTGTTAGGTATCGACTACAAATGTTCAAATGGATTGTTTTGCCAGTGAATGTTCAGAGTTGAAATCCCTTTGAATGGCCGGGATTAAAATTGTTTCTCTTGTCTTTCAGGCCGTGACAACTCTCAGCCCAAGCTGACCCTGCTGCCCCCCTCCCCGGCGCAGGTCAATGCCAAGGGCACTGCCACCCTGGTGTGCCTTGCCAATCACTTCTATCCAGATGAGCTGGAGGTGCAGTGGAAGAAGGATGGTACAGTCATTTCGGACGGGGTTCAGACCAGCAACTACCTGCGAGCTTCGGACAGCACCTACAGTGTCAGCAGCCTGCTGACCCTCTCTGGGTCTGACTGGGAGTCCAACGCTCGCTTCCCCTGTGCCCTCACCCATGTGACCCTCTCCTCTCCCATCAGCAAGAGCATTAGGAGATCAGAATTTGTGTAGAGTATTTGGGACAGTCCACAGAGGATACAGAACTTTAAATGGAACTGGGCTGAGCTGGCAGGACAAAGGACACTGAATTTCAACTGTCTTCCTTCTCAGGACTAGCTCAGGGACACGTCTGAGGTTCCAGGGTTAAGGCAGGTCATGTAGATCATCCAGAACAAGCTTTACTCTGCATCAAACCCCATGCTGACCCTATTCTAGGAGTGTTCGATTGAACAGTAAAGACTCGTGATGCAAAGTAAAACCTCTCGAAGTTGCTGAAGACTGTCAGCTGTACAAAACAACGTGAACCTCAGAAGTCTGTGCTTCACTAAACCAGATCTCCTTCCTTCTCAGCCACCAGTTCCAATTTAAGGTTCTGTCACTGTTTAAAGGGACAGGATTCTTATGTCATTGAGAAAATCTCCACAAGTGTTTTCCTCAAGCTCCATTGTGGCTGTGAATTTGTGCAGCTTCCTCTGTCTGGGCTGTTAATTGCGGTCTGTTTTCTGTCAATGTTAATCTGGAAAAAGGAATAAAGATGAAGAAGATTCAGCCTCTGTCTCGTGTGTGCTTTGGGAATGGCCAGAGTTGAAACCTCAGGGAAAGGGTGTATGAAGTGTTAACCTCCATCTTGAAGGTCTGGAACAAGAGGGGGTAATCGTGTGGGTAATGATGTCCCTGGAGCAGGTTTGCAATTCTACAACTGTGTCCAGAAGGGGTACTTTCAGAAGGAATGCAGGGCCCCAAGGAATTCTTTCCCAATAAATGAAGAAAAGAAGCAAGGCAGGAAAGGACACTGGGGAACACAAAAATCTGATGGAAATTCCCTAACACATCCCTTCGGCATAGCAAGATCCCAAGCCAAGAAATTCAACTCAACTCTTTGTGAGCCAGTGCCATTGGGAACCCTCTATTTATGAATATGACCAGCAGGCTCTTGTTACTCAGAATAACAATTCTAAAGGGTTTGAGAAATAAATATTCCATAAATTAGACCTGGTTTTTCTTTCCTCTTCAAATGGGACTGAATTGCCCCGTGTGTCCATAGGGTCAGATTGAGAATGTTCAGTCCGGGGGCATCTGGGACTCACGGCTGAGGAGGACCATCAATGATGGTCCTTCTGCTCTCATATACTGTAGCCCCTGGGCCATCTCAATGAGGATCATCCAGGACTCAGGGTGGATTCCAGTACAGCTCATTGTCCTGACTGTTGTGTTTCTCAGTCCACATGTGGCTCCAGCAATCTCGATCCATGGCTCTTGTATCAGTGGGAATCCATGGAGCTGAAATCTTATCCAAACAGACCCTCACACAGCGGGGAGGCTGCTGGTGGCTCAGAAACCTCTTGGATTCAGTCCCAGAGTCCACCGTGGCTCTTTCATTCAAACACAGCATTAGCATACTGACACCACATTCAGAGGACAATCCTGAGATGGGGCAAGTTTGACTCTTGATTTCAATGTGAGGAAATGGGGGCTGGGTGTGAAATGTCCAGTCTGAAACTGGTACTTTATAATGAAGAATAGAAACTGTTGTTCGAATAAAGTCAGGTGTTGATGGGAGTGAGGAATATCTCCGTGATCTGTCTCCAGAATCCACAGGCTACACACATCCTTCTGTCAGACCCTGAAGGCTGAAATCAGCTCCTGGACATCCTATATTTCTCTATCTTTCCCAGAAAACGTGAAGTATTCTCTGCCTCTCTGGGACATGACATTTTAAAAAGGGCTGTGGGAAGGCAACAGTTGCCTCTCAATGACAAAGCCAATGGAAGGATGTGGAGCTGGCACTGTGAAATGTTAGGGCACAGAGGATGACACCAGAAGCAATTCAATGTTGTCACTCTCTCCTTTGGGAATAATTGGTTTTCCCTCACAATTTGCTCTCTTGTATTCGATCCACGTGCCTTTCTTGCTTTGTTTCTTTTGACTTTAGTCTGTGGGTAGTTCCATCAAAACCCAAACTCCACTCACTCATCCAGGCCCCTGAAGAGACTATAGACAAATAAAAAACTGGAATGCTGGAATCCAAGGTTGACAAACAGGAGGCTGGGAGAACACAGCAAGCCGAGGCAGCATCAGGAAGAAGACAAGTCGACGTTTTGGGTATAACCTTTCTTCAGTAAGTGGGGTGGTGGGTGTTGGGGGAGCTGCAGATAAAGGGAGTGGCGGGGGCAGGGTGGTTAGGTGGGGATAGGTGGAGACAGGAAGAGGATAGGACCTGGTTGGTCGAGGGGATGGATGATTCTGGATTCATCTCTCCCATCAACCAATCAGGTCCTACTCTCTATCTTTCTCAACCTATCCCCACCTCCACCTTGCTCCAACCCATCCCGTTATCTGCAACTCCCCTCACACCTATCCCCCCTTCCTGAAGAAGAGTTACACCTGAAATGTGGACCCCTGAAGAGATTAGACGAGGTTATTTCACTGAATCAAACCATCGAGCCCATCAATCCTGAGAACAGATTCCAGCATTGAAGTCATATTTCCTGTTTGCAAATGTAAAGTGTCTCTCAGGCTGAAAGACGGAAGCTCTCGACTGAGAAATGAGTGAGCTTAACCCAGATCCTGAACAACAACACAACAGAATGGAGTGAAATAAATCAGAAACAGGAAAAATGCAGCGTAGCATATATACTGCAGATCACACTGAGTGCAGCCAGCACAGAGGGGAATGCTGGGGAGTTTGGTCAGTGTGAGAGTTCGGTGAACTGGGGGAAGGAGTCTTCCTTTGCTTTTTCAAACTGATTTGGAACTGTCACTTCAGCTGCTGGGAGCCTGCACATGCGCTTGGTTTGAATGAAACAAAATGGTAAACAAGAAAATAGGAACCTGGGATTTGTTTAGTTTGAGGGGCTGTACAAATAGACTGCTTCAGGACATGTCCATGAGGGGAGGTTAATAAATGGAAAGTACTGAAACTTCAAAACAGAATGAAGACAATTACTGCTCTAATGAAGGAATGGATATTTTTCATTTGTAAGTGAGATCAACATTTCTTTATTGCATTGAAATGATTCAGGGTAAATATATCTGCAGTGAATGCATAAAACTACAGGAACTCCCATTCAGGGAGTTTGGAATGAAGGCTGAATTGAAAAAGCAGTGATATATCAGGGAGTGCCAGAGATACCTGGAGACTTAGTTCCAGAAGGAAATTATAGGCCTCTGGACTGCACAGTTCAATTCCATATGTAGTAAGGGGCAGAAGGGTATGACCCGTGAGGGAGGCAGATAGGGAGTTGGAGAATACTGTGGGACAGGAAAACCCCTCACTCTTCTCAACCTCCAGTGAGAACAAGGCCAGCCTTTCCAATCTTTCCTCATCACACAGCCCACTCATTCCAAGGATCAATCGAGTAAAACTCTGAAGCACCTCCAATGCATTTATATTCTTCCTTCAATAAGGAAACCAATACTACACACATTATTTGAGATGTGGTCACACCAATGTCCAGGAATAACTGAAACATCACAATCTCACTTTCTCGTCCCAAATGGCACCTTTTTACTGTTAGTGGGTGGTACGGTGGCACAGTGGTTAGCACTGCTGCCTCGCAGCGCCAGAGACCCGGGTTCAGTTCCCGCCTCAGGCGACTCTCTGTGTGGAGTTTGCACATTCTCCCCATGTCTGCGTGGGTTTGCTCCGGTTTCCTCCCACAATCCAAAAATGCGCAGGTTAGGTGAATTGACCATGCTAAATTGTCCGTAGTGTTAGGAGAAGGGGTAAATGTAGGAGTATGGGTCTGGGTGGTATACGCTTCAGCGGGTCGGTGTGGACTTGTTGGGCCGAAGGGCCTGATTCCACACTGTAAGTAATCTAATCTAATCTTTAATTGTCCTGGACAAGATGGTGCTGTAGGTAGACCCACAATGTCCTGACGAAGGGAATTCCAGAATTCTGACCCCGTGATAATATTTCCAAGTCAAACTGGTGAATAACTTAGAGAGAACTTGCTGGGGTGATGTTCCCATTGTATCTGCTGCCCTTGTCCATCTTGATTCATGTCATCATGGGTTTAGAAGGTGTTGTCTCAGGACTTTTGATGAAATTATTGCAGTGCATCTTGTAAATAGTACACACAGATGTTACTGAGTGTTGGTGTGGAGGGAATGGATGTGTGTGGAAGTGGTGCCAATCAAAGGGGCTAAAATTTGATAAACAAAATTTAAATAACATAATATAAAACAACTTAAAATGTAATAAAATAAAATGCTGCTGATTTTTTGATAAAACATCACTGAACCCCAAAAAGTTAACTCCTCCTCTCCCAACAGAGGCTGCACCTGTTCCCTTTCTCCAGCATTGCGCTTCTATTTGAGATTTGCAGTATTTTGTTTTTGTATCTTTTTTTTAATTTCAAAAATATACTTTATTCATAAAATGATTTGATGGTCTGTATATTTGGTCATGCCATACATATGTCCACATTTACAAACACAGATTCGAATTTATCCTTGTCATACACAGGTCTGTGCATTTCTCAATCTTATGCATATATTTGGCTGAGGCATCAGCAGAGCCCAAAAAACGTCCGCATGGGCCCCCTGTTCTTCTTTAGGTAGGCCGATCTTACACGGTGGTCTTTCCCCACCGCGCCTTGGTGGCAGCTGCCCCAGACTTCAGCGCGTCCCTCAACATGTACAACATTTCTGGGCGGCACGGTGGCACAGTGGCTAGCACTGCTGCCTCACAGCGCCAGAGACCTGGGTTCAATTCCCGCCTCAGGCGACTGACTGTGTGGAGTTTGCACGTTCTCCCTGTGTCTGCGTGGGTTTCCTCCGGGTGCTCCGGTTTCCTCCCACAGTCCAAAGATGTGCAGGTCAGGTGAATTGGCCATGCTAAATTGCCCATAGTGTTAGGTAAGGGGTAAATGTAGGGGTATGGGTGGGTTGCGCTTCGGCCGAAGGGCCTGTTTCCACACTGTAAGTAACCTAATCTAAAAAATCTAATGTAGTCTTGGACCTTGGAATGTGCCAGTCTGCAACACTCAGTCGGGGTCAACTACTTCAGCTGGAAGATCAACAGGTTTCGGACCACCCAGAGAGCATCCTTCACCGAGTTGAGGATCCTCCAGGCGCAGTTAATGTTCGTCTCGGTGTGAATCCTGGGGAACAGGCCGTAGAGCACGGAGTCCGGCGTCACAGCGCTGCTCGGGACGAACCTCGAGAAACACCACTGCATTCCTCTCCAGACTCCCTCTGCATAGGCACATTCCAGAAGGAGGTGTGTGACAGTCTCGTCCCCCCCACAGCCACTTCAAGGGCAGCGTGCGGTGCGGCAGAGAGTCCGAGCGTGCATGAAGGATCTCACAGGCAGAGCCCTTCTCACCACCAGCCAAGCCACGTCTTGGTGCTTGTTGGAAAGTTCTGGCGATGAGGCATTCTGCCAAATGGCTTTGACAGTCTGCTCAGGGAACTGCTCGACAGGATCCGCCCTCTCCTTTTCCCGAAGGGTCTCAAGGACACTTCGTGCTAACCACTTCCTGATGGACTTGTGGTCAAAGGTGTTTTTCCTCATAAATTTCTCCACAAAGGACAGGTGATACGGAACGGTCCAACTACTCGGAGCATTCCGCGGCAGTGAGGCCAGGCCCATCCTTCGCAACACCCGGGACAGGTAGAACCTCAGTACGTCGTGACACTTGGTGTTTGTTTACTGGGGATCCATGCACAGCTTGATGCAGCCACACACAAAGTTGGCCATCAGGGTGAGGGTGGCATTGGGCGTGTTTTTTCCCTCATTGCACTGTTCTTTGTACATTGTGTCTCTTCGGACCCGGTCCATCTTTGATCTCCAAATGAATTGGAAGATGGCCCGGGTGACTGCGGCGGCACAGGTTCTGAGGATAGGCCAGACCTGTGCCACATATAGCAATACTGAGAGGACCTCACACCTGATGACCAGGTTTTTTCCCGCGATGGAGATCGACCGTTGCCCCCATCTGCCTAGTATCTGTCTCATCTTCCTGTTCCGCTCCGCCCAGGTCTTGGCGCATGCCCCACCCCCCCCGAACCAAATACCCAGCACCTTCAGGTGGTCAGTCCTGACGGTGAAGGGGATAGAGGATTGGTCGGCCCAGTTCCCGAAGAGCATGGCCTCGCTCTTGGTTCTATTTACCTTGGCCCCCGAGGCCCGTTCGAACTGGTCACAGATGCACACGAGTCTGTGCACGGACAGCGGATCCGAGCAGAAAACAGCGACGTCATCCATGTACAGGGAGGCTTTAACCTGCAGGCCCCCGCTGCCAGGAATAGTCACCCCTCTCAGGCTCGCATCCTTCCAGATGGCTTCGGCAAATGGCTCTATGCAACACACAAACAAGGCGGGTGAGAGGGGGCATCCCTGCCTGACTCCAGATCTTACAGGGAAGCTACCTGATTGCCACCCATTGATTGAGACTGCACTGACAATGTTGGTGTAGAGCAGTCTGATCCAATTTCCGATTCCCTCCCCAAAGCCCATTTTGGAGAGGTTCAGTTGGAAATTATGAAGGCAAAAGCAATGCTGGCATTCGTTGTGACAGAACTAGAATACAAGTGGACTGCTGAGGCTGGATAAGGCTATGGTCAGACCATATTTGGAATATTGTGAGAAGTTTGGGCTGCACAGCTCAGGAAGGGTGTGCTGGCATTGGAGAGGGTGCAGAAGAGCTTTACAAGAATGATCCTGGGGATATTGTGCTTGTCATGTGAGCTGCAGTTGGGAATTTTGGGTCTGTGCTTCATGGAATTTGGAAGGACATGGGGGGTGCGGTATCTGATTGAAATTTACAATATACCGAGAGGTCTGGATAGAGTGGTGTGGAATGGATGCTTCCACTCGCCGATGAAACTCAGACCCGAGGGCACAGACTTAGAGTTAAAGAATGACCCTTTCGAAATGCGATGAGGAAGAATCTCCTCAGCCAGAGGGTAGTGGATCTGTGGAACTCATTGCCACAGAAGACTGTAGAGGTCAAGTCGGTGAGTGTGTTTAAAACAGAGATAGTGAGGCTGTTGACTGGTAGGGGAGAAGGCAGGAGAAAGGGGTTGAGAAACAATCAGTTATGGTCAAATGGCACAGCAGACTTGATAGATTGATTTGCCAAATTCCGTTCCTCCATCTTAAGGCATTATGCTCTTATGGAGAGTTTCCCCAAAACCCTGGAACACTGAGATCACTGGATTACAAATCCTGCTGTGGCTGTTTGTCATCAGGACTTTGCTAAGAGATAGCCAGGGAATTGAGATGGCAAGCATCCTGCTCCATTTTCAGGATGCTTCCCAGCTCCTGGAATACCATGATTACAGGAAGTGTGGTCAGTGACAGCAATTGGAGCTCCGGGTTTCGGAGCTTGAGCAGCAGCTGGTGTCAGTGCGGAGAGTCCGTGAGGCTGAGAGCTCTGTAGAGAGCACGTTTCTAGATATGGTCACTCTGCAGCTTCAGAGTATGCAGGGAGAGAGGGAATGGGGGAGCAGCAAACATTCCAAAAGGACCAGGCAGCTAGTACAGGAATCCCCAGAGTGCATCCCACTCTCCAAGCAGGATTCAGTTCAGAATCCTGATGAGAATGATGGTTCATCTGGGGAGTGCAGCCATCGCCAAGTACATGCCACCACGGGGGGCTCAGCTGTACAGCGGGGCACAAGGAAGACTGGAAGAGCGATAGTGAGAGGAAATTCGAGAGTGAGGGCAATCGATAGGTATTTCTGCAACTGCAGATGGTCATCCAGGATGATGTGTTGTCTCCCTGGTGCCAGGGTCAAGGATGTCACTGAGCAGCTGTAGAGCATCCTGAGGTGAGAGGGGGAACAGGCAGCAGTTGTGATCCACATCAGTCCCAGTGACAGAGGGAGAAAAGGGATGTGGTCCTGCAGTCACATAAGGAGACCAAAGGTGCACACAACAGGCTCATAAAATCATATCGCACAGAAGAGACATTTCAGGCCATTGAACCTGTCCCAGCATAACGACATTAAACCGACAGTAGTTGCACCTTCCAACATGACGCCCATTGCTTTGAATTTTATGACATTTCAAGTGTTCATCTAAGTATTTTTTAAAGGTTGTTTGGTTACCCACCTCATCCACCCTCCTAGGTAGTGCAACTTCTGGGTGAGAACCTTTTACCTCAAATCCTCCCTTCTTTGACATTGAATGAGTGCCAACATATTGTTGATCCTATGCCTAAGGAGAAAGTTCCGCCCTAGGCTAAAATGAGGACTGCAGATGCTGGAGATCAGAGTCAAGACGAGAGTGGTGCTGGAAAAGCACAGCAGATCAGGCAATCCTAATGAAAGGCTTTTGCCCGAAACGTTGATTTTCCTGCTCCTCAGAAAGTTCCACCCTGTCTATTCCCCTCATAATCTTATATATCTCTATTAGGTCCTGCCTAATCCTTCTCTGCTCCAAAGAAAACCTCCCAAGCTTATCCCGCCTCACCTCATTGCTGAAATACTCCATCCCAGACAACATCCTGGTTAATCTGCTCTATCATACACTCACGGAGTCATAGGGATGTACAGCATGGAAACTGACCATTCAGTCCTACTCGTCCATGCTGACCAGATATCCTAAACTAATCTAGTCCTAGATGCCTCTTAAATGTTGCAATTGTAGCAGCTCCACCACTTTCTCATTTAACTTAAGCACCATCCTCTGTGTGAAAAAGGTCACTTTTACATTATTCCCATCTCACCCTAAACCCCTAATTCTGGACTACCTTGTCTATTTACCCTACCCATGCCCCTCATGATTTTATAAGCCTCTATAAGGTCGCCCCTCAGCTTCTGATGCTCCAGGGAAAACAGCCCCAGCTTGTTCAGTCTCTCACTGTAGTTCAGATCCTCCAACCCTGGCAACATCCTTGTCAATCTTTTTTGAACCCTTTCAAGTTTCACAACATCTTTCCAATTGAAAGGAGACCAGAATGCACTCAATAATCCAAAAGTGGTCTAACTAATGTCCTGTACAGCTGCAACATGACCTCCCAACTCCTGTACTCAATACTCTGACCTATAAAGGAAAGCATACCAAATGCCTTCTTCACTATCCTATCTACCTGTGACTTCAAGGAGCAATGAACCTGCACTCCAAGATCTCTTTGTTCAGCAACACTCCCCAAGACCTTCCTGTTTAAGTCCTGCTCTGATTTGCCTTTCCAAAATTCAGCACCTCACATTTATCTAAACTAAACTCTACCTGCCCCTGATCAAGATCCCATTGTAATCTGCGATAACCTTCTTCCCTGTCCATTAAACTCCAGTTTTGGTGTCATCTGCACACTTGCTAATTATACCTTGTACGTTGACATTCAAATCAGTTATATAAATAACGAAAATCAGTGAACTCAGCAGTGATCCTTGTGGCACTCCACTGATCACAGGCCTCCAATTGAAAAGCAACCCTCCACCACCACCCTCTGTCTTCTACCTTTGAGCCAGTTCTGTATCCAAATGGCTAGTTTTCCCTGTATTCCATGAGCTGCAACCCTGTCCAGTACATTCTCATCCTTCCTATGGTAACCACAACTGTACTTTGGTTCCTTTGGGAGAACCAAAGACTGTTCAGCTCCAACATATCCACCCTGTCTTATAATCGATACCTGAAGTGTTGAAGGCACATTTTTTATATGCCTTCACAACTACCCTATTAACTTGTTGTGTCTTCCTAAAGGCATCACGTCACATTTATAAGGGTTAAACTCCATCTGACTCTGATCTGCCCATCTGACCAATCCGGTTATACCCTACCATAACCGAATATCTTCTTCCTCACTGTCAACCATCCGGCCAATCTTTGTGTCATCTACAAACTGAGTTACCAGCACTGCGTTCCAACAATCTCATCGACATAATTTCTATAAATCACAAGCAATAAGGGACCCAGCACTGACACTGCACACTGTACTCAACTCACACACACAATTTTCTGCCTTCACCCTCTGTCTCCTGTCACTGAGCCAATTTTGGATTGAGTACTCCTGAGGTGACCTCACTAAAGCCCTGTAAAATTGCATTAAGGCACCCCTCTCCTGTTCTCGAATCCTCCCACTATGAAGACAAACATCCTTTTTACATTCTTCACCGCCTGCTGCTCCTGCATGCTGACTTTCAGTGACTGATGTGTCAGGACGCCAAGGTCTCATTGAACCTCCCCATTCCCAATCTATCACCACTCAGATCACAATCTGCATTCACATTTTTGTGACTAAACTATGTAACCTCACATTTATCCATATTGCACTTCATCTGGCACTAACTCAATTTGCTCAAATCACACAAAAGGATCTCTGCATCCTCCTTCAAGCTCCCCCTCCCACCCAGGTTTGTATTATCTGCAATATTGGAGATATTACTCTTAGCTTCCTTCATCTAAAACATTCAGTGATATGATGAATAACTGTGGTACTCTTTCAGAAAAAAAGGCCTGTTTATTGCAACTCTTTGTTTCCTGTCTGCCAACCAATTCCCTGTCCGTGCCAAAACACTGCCCAATCCTATGAGACTTAATTTTATATCTCTTCTGTAGGATTTATTAAAAGCATTCTGGAAGTTCAAATTAACCACATCCACTGGCTCGCCCTCATCAAGTCCATTCGTTACATCCTCGAACAATTCCAGTGGATTTGTTCAGCATGATTTCCCTTTCGATAATCCATCTGACTCCATCCAACCCTCTCACTGTTTTCCATGTGCTCAGCCATTAAATCTTTTATAATGGACTCCAGTATTTTCCCTAATACCAATGTCAGGATGACTGGTGTAAAATTCCCTGTTTTCTCTCTCCCTCTCTTTTTAAATTGTGAGGTTACATCAGCAACTCCCCAACCTGCAGGAACTGTTCCAGAATTTATAGAGTCTTGGAAGATGACCGCTAATGTTCCCAAAATTTTCAGGCCACTTCCTGAAGTCCTCTGGGATGAAGATTATTGGTCCCCATGGATTAATTGAACATTAATCCCATCAATTTTCCCAAAACCATTTCCCTAATAAAATTGATTTTCTCCAGTTCCTCCCTTGCTCTAGACCCTGTGCTGCAATTTATTTGGGATATACTTGTGTCTTCCTTTGTGTACAAAGATCCAGAGTATGTATTTAATTATTCTGCCATCTTTTTGTTCCCATTATTACACTATAATTCTTCCGTGGAACTTTCTCGAATGTCTTCTGCAAGTTCATACAAACAACATCCTTCGATGTTTTAAATCCATGCTGAATCTCTCTGAGCAGTTCATATTTGTCATACATTCTGTATCTAAAACCAAATTCAATCACTTCCCAACAATAGACATTCAACAGAGATGTTCATTGTGAATGTACCGGAGCCCTCTCTATCGCCTTTACTGAAACATACTGACAGGAACAGGTGTTGGGCTGTAGCTTGAACAATGAGTTTGTGAGTGGACGATCATGACTCACAAATCTGCTAGAGATCTTTAATGAATTGACCAGGAAGGTTGACAAGGGCAGGGTGGTAGACATATTTCATATGGATTTCAGCAAGGCCTTTGCTAAGGTTCCACATGGTAGGCTGATCTGGAAGGTTAGATCGCATGGAATCCATGGTGAGCTGACAAAGCAGATACACAGTTGGCTTGATGGTAGGAAGCAGAGGGTAATAGGGGAAGGACACTTGTGGGACTGGAGACCTGTGACCAGTGGAGTGCCTCAGGGGTCAGTGCTAGACCCATTACTGTTTGTTATCTATATCAATAATTTGACAGAATATACAAGGCATGATTAGTAAGTTTGCTAATTACGTTAGAAGAGGCGGTATTGTGCACAGTGAGGAAAGTTGTCAGAAACTGCAGCAGGACGTTGATCAATTGGGGAAGTGGGCTGAGAAATGGCAAATGGAGTTTAGTATAGTTAAGTTTGAGGTCTTGCATTTTGGAAAGTCAAATTAATGTAGGAATTTCATGCTGAGTGGCAGGACCTTAAAGAAGTGGAACAGAAGGATCTTGGAGTCACAGGTAGACAGGGCAGTGAAGAAGGCTTTTGGCAAACAGGCCTTCATCAGTCAGGGAAATGAGTATAGAAGTTAAGAAGTTATGTTGCAGTTGTACAAAATTTTGGTGAGGCTGCACTTGGAGTACTGTGTTCAGTGTTGGTCACCTTGTTATAGGAAGGATGTTATTAAACTGGAAAGAGGGCAGTAGAAATTTACAAAATGTTGCCAGGACTCAATGGTCTGAGTTATAGGGAGATGTTGGGCAAACCAGGACTTTTTTCTTTAGAGTGTAGGAGTCCGGGGGGGAGGGGAGGGGGTAACCTTATAGAGGTGTATAAGATCATGACTGGATAGATATAGGGTGAATGCACTCAGTCTTTTTCACACGGTTGGGGAATCGAGGATTAGAGGGCATCAGTTTAAGTTTAGAGGGGAAAGAACAAAAGGGAACCATATGGAATGAACTGCCAGTGGAAATGGGTGAGGAGGGTAAATTAACAACATTTAAAAGCATTTGATCAAATAGATGGATAGGAAAGGATTAGAAGGATGTGGGTGAAATGCAGGGAAATGGGGTTAGAGCTGATGGATGTGTGGTTGGCATGGACGAGTTTGGGGCAAAGGGCTGCAGAACTCTTTGGCTCTTTGACTCCAAGGTGGATATATAGAGTCAGTAGTAGGAAATTAACAGTGTACATTGTATCCCGGAGCCTCTTGGAAAGGTATCATGAAGGAGCTGAAAGAATCTTTGGTGAAGACGTTTCTGGTACGGGCTATGGGAAGGCTTTCAGCATAGAACATCGGACACAGAATATAGAATATAGAACAGTGCAGCACAGTACAGCCCCTTCAGGCCTTTTATCCTACTCTAAGATCAGACTAACCATTGCACGAACTTCAATGTGTCTATCCAAGAGTCACTTAAATGTCCCTAATGTATCTGATTCTCCTACCACTGCCGGCAGTGCATTCCACACACCCACTACTAAATCCGTAAGTTTGCTCACTGAGCCTGAAGTTTTGTTTTCCGACGTTTTGTCACCATACTAGGTAACATCATCAGTGAGAGTCTCCAGTGAAGTGCTGATTGTATGTACTGCCTCTCTATTTTTAGGTCTTGGTTTCTTAAGGTGGGTGATGCCGTTTCTGGGTCGTCATTTTTTCAAGGGATTTAAATCGATGTATTTATTGATGGAGTTATGGTTAGAATGCCATGCCTCTCAGAATTCTCATGCGTGTCTTTGTTTCGTCTGTCCTAGGATGCATGTGTTGTCCCAGTCAAAGTGGTGCCCTTCTTTGTCTGTATGTACAGAAACTAGTGATAGTGGGTCATGTCTTTTGGTGGCCAGTTGGTGTTCCGGTATCCTGGTGGCAAGTTTCCTGCTAGTCTGTCCGATATAGTGTTTTTTTACAGTTCTTGCACGGCATCTTATAAATGATGCTAGTTTTGCAGGTGGTATCTAATGGATCCTTTAGGTTCATTCGTAGCTGTTTAAGTGTATTGGTAGGTTTGTGGGCTACCATGATGCCAAGGGGTGTGAGTAGTCTGTATGTAAGGTAGTGTGGCTATAGTTTTTGGTTGCGTTGTGTCTACTTATCTGGGTTTGTTTCTGAGGAATCGACGGATTGTGTTTATTGGGTACCTGTTTTTCTTGAAAACGTAAATATTTTTCTTCTGTTTTTTGTAGTTCTTGGGTGCTGCAGTGTGATGTAGCCCATTGAAATAATGTCTTAATGCAGCTTCATCTGGGTGTTGAGATGATTGCTTCTGAAGTTAGGTATTTGGTCCGTGAGTGTTGTTTTTCTGTAGATGCTGGTTTGAAGCTCTCTGCTAACCGTACGTTCAACTGTCACGTCTCGGAACGGGAGTCTGTTGTTCACCTCCTCTTTTATGAATTTGATGCCTGTCGGGGTATCGTTGATAGTGTTGTAGGTTTCCTCTAATTTGTTCCGTTTTGTGCTGACAAAGTTGTCATCTACATAGCGGACCCAAAGTTTGGGTTGGATAAATGTGCTGGCAGCTCGTTCAAGTCTCTGAATTACTGCTTCTGCTATCAGATCTGATATTGGTGACCTCATAGGTATTCCATTGACAGGTTTGTAGGTTTTGTCATTGAATGTGAAGTGGTTGGTGAGGCACAAGTCCACGAGCTTGAGGATGTTATCTTTGCTGATGACGTTGGTGCTGGCTGGTGTTTGTAGTTCTGGTGTTCCTAGGAGCAATGCCAATGTTTCTTTGGTCAGGCCGATGTTAATTGATGTGAAAAGGGCTGTCACATTAAAGGAGACCATTATTTCATCCTCTTCTGTCTGTCTTTGATGGTGTTCAGGAATTCTTGGGTGGAGGGAATGGAGTGGCTTGTATCTTCAGTTCAGTGTTTCCGTTTTTAGTGGAGTTCCTTGGCCAGTCTGTATGTTTGTGTACCACGTCTGAGGGGACTCCTGGTTTGTGTATTTTTTGGTAATCCATTGAAGCGTGGTGTGTTGGATCCATCTGGTTTCATGTTTTGGATGTCTGTCCTGTTAAATTGTCCTGATTTTTTTAAATGCTGCTTAAAAAGATGAGATTCTGTTGAACAGCTTTGGGGTGGGTCTGTCGCCACCTGCTGGTATCTGCAAGTATGTGTTTTGTCTTACGTTGGAGAGAAGACAGACACAAGACAGAGCGAGGCCTGAGAACACAGAGAGCTTTCTCTCTGCACAGCAAGGCTGTCACAGGAAACATCTGGTGAAAGGCTTGGAGGGCGGTGGAGAGGAGAAGAGGCATGGGAAAAGAGAACTTATAGTTCAAACTAAAAGCTCTTCACATATTGCCATCATCTAATTAATTAATGTGAGAGGGTTAGAGACCCCTAACAGTGAGAGTGTGGTGGCTCAGAGGCTAAAAGGCAGACAGCAAAGAACTGCATTATTCCTTCTCAGGGCATTAATGTCATTGGCAAGCCTCATATTTATTTCCCATCTCCAGCTGCTCGGACTGAGTTCTTTGCTGAGCCAAATCATGGGATCGCTAAGAATGAATCAAGTTAGTGTGGGACTGGAGTCACAGACCGGGTAATAACTAGGATCCTTTGCCCAAAGAACATTCATGAACGTGGTTTTTGTTTGGACACATCCCAGCGCCTCCCTTCCCAGATATTACATTGCTCACCACCGCCCTCTCCAGGACAATTAGGGAGGGGTAACAAATCACAGACACATGCTCCATCCCAGGAGAGATCAAAATAAATGAGGTACAATTGAAACGGTTAACTTAGTGAGGCTTGAATTCGTCTCTTTGAAAGACTGGAGTCTAGGCCAGACATGGGTGAACCTGCTTTTTCAGATTGCAAGGTGGAGTGCCCCAACAATTGGCACTGGGATCAGGCACAAAATGAATTACACTCAAAATCTAACAAACGGCTAACAAAACTGTGTCACCAAACTGCAAAAAAAAAGCAATTTATCGGGAAGAACTCAAGAGACGACAGAAAGCCATTAGTGGGTGTAAGAGCATAAGGCAGATGTTGTTGAATACACCAGAAATACAGTAAAGCTATTGGAATAGAGCAGGGCAATGGGATCAATTGAATTTCTCTACTGAGAGTTGGCAAGGAGTTTTCCTGGTTATAATGACTCAGAACGATCAAGGATGAAGTGCAGCTCATATTGTGAACAACTTACTGCAGCGGGGTAGAAAGGATTTTGAGTGACATAAATGCTTAAAATTGTGAAAACTTTCAGAAAAAGAAATGGGAAAGGGGATTTTGGAATGAATGTTGAGAGTGAGGAGATGGAGGAGAGAGTGGCCAGAACAGCTATACTGAAGAATGGTTAGGTCACATCTGGAATATGGTGGACAGTTATGGGCTTCTATGAGGGGCAATGCAGAATGGGACAGGGATAGGGGATCTAGGTTACAAGGAAACACCAGAACAGGATCTCGAGGGGGGAGGGAGGGTATTCTGATTATCGAAACTTCTTAATAAAATACACACAGTAAATGTAGGTTTACTGTCAATGCCGGCAAACAGAAAGGCAAAATGACACATTCTCCTGTCATACACCAGGGACAGAAAGGAGATCAGGAAAAATATTGATGCAGAGATTGGAATTTAGTGAGTGCTGATAAACTGAGTCCTCCATTCAAAATGGGAGAGAATTGCTGCTTGGAATTTGAACAGGTCTGAAGCAAAAGAGAAAATTAGGATCCAAAAGAAAAGTTTAAGAAAGTTTAAGGGGGAAACACACAGCAAGTACTTCACGCAGAGGGTGGTGGGCATCTGGAACGCGTTGCCAGCAGAGGTGGTAGAGGCAGGCACGGTAGATGCGTCTGGACAGATGCATGAGTAGGTGGGGAGCAGAGGAATACAGATGCTTAGGAATTGACTGACAGGTTTAGACAGTAGATTTGGATCGGCTCAGGCTTGGAGGGCCAAAGGGCCTGTCCCTAGGCTGTAAATTTTCCTTGTTCTTTGTAGTCACTTGCGAGTATTAAATTGCTCTGAAAAATGCCTGTTTTGTGGAAGTTTTTCGTTTGCCCTCATCAGGGCAGTTGCAAAATAACCAATCAAAGGAGAAAAAAATGACATTTATATTACAAGTGAGGAAAGTGCTGATAGGTTGAGGTGTTATCACTATGAACATGTCAGTTTAAATATTGTTTCCCTTTGCTATGGCATTTCTAGTATATTGTCCTGATGCATACAAGACAAAAATCTTTGACAAAATGTTTTGTTTTTAAGCAACATTCAAATTAGGATCAGCTTGGAGAGAAAGAATGAACATGGAAGTGTATTAAGTTAACAATGAAAATTAGTCTTAAGTTCAGCAGAGACCAGGATAGTTTCATCTTGAACTTAATACAGTTATCAGATGAAATTTAATAACTGGGCTGATCCAATCCACCTTCCACCAGTTTGATCATTTGAGTTGTACATCATTGATTTTGATTTCTTCTGGGATGGGGAGGGTATTGACGTGTCTGTTATTTATTGCCCTTTCCTAACTGTCCTGGAGAGGGCAGTGGTGAGCCATGGGTTTTTCGAAGAGTATCTGACAGAAGAACAATTTCATGTGCTGGGCCTGAGTACAGCTACCCCTCAGAAGAATGGATGGTTGTCCTCAGGCTGAGTATAACTCGGAGGGGTGGAAAGGCACAGCAGCCTGGATAGCAAGATAGCAAGAGCTTCAGCAGCAACAAAGGCGTTACTCGAGTGCCCACCTCACTTTCACCCAACGACTTACAAACTCCTTCCAGGGAAAGGGCTCAGTACCTGTCACCACCTGCTTCAACGTCCCACACGTCACCTTGCGACAACAGACCACACCAACCACACCCACCCTTGCTCCCTCCCCACTCCCACCCAATCATCTGTTCTCCATCTCTCCTGAAGGCACTATTTCTCGCTGGGAAACATCCCCAGCCTCCGCAAATGACCTCATTCCTCCAAGTGTGAGCTGGGATTGGGAAGCAAGGCAGGCTATTGGACCGGGAGGTGTCAGCCGGGTCTCAACGGGAAGCACTCTCCCCTCACACTCACAATGAGCCGACTGGGGGGATGAACTTTTGGGAAACACATGGTTACTGGGATAGTGTCATGGTTTGGATCTGGGTGGGATTCGGAGGATTGGTGTGAATCATTGGGGTAAATTACCTGCTTCGATATTGTACAGATTCCATCATTACATGATTCTATCACTGAAGCAAATTATCCAGGCTGAGAGTGCAATGCAGCGCTGAGGGAGTGCAGCACTGTCAAAGGGTCAGAAATGAGGGTGTGCAGCACTGTCAGAAGATCAGTACTGAGGGAATGTCGCACTGTCAGAGGGTCAGTACTGAAGGAATGTCGCACTATCAGAATGTCAGTACTGAAGGAGTGCAGCACGATCAGAGAGTCAGTACTGAGGGAGTGTCGCACTATCAGAAGTTCAGCACTGTGGGGCTGTCTTTCAGATACATGTTCTGATGTTTGCCCTCTCAGGGGGTAGTAGACGATGCCATGGAACTATTAGAAGAGCAGTACAGATTCCCCTGGTGTCATGGTCAATATTTATCTCCCAATCAATATCAATAAAAGCCTGATTCTCTGCTCATTATCAGACTGCTCGCTGGGATCTTGCTGTGTGCAATCAGAAGTGAGGAGCATTAGTCATCCTAAGATGGGGACAAGTGCTACACAAACGCAAGTCTTTCTTTGAGTTTGCACTCTTCAGATCCGGACCCTCGCCCATTGTCAGACCACTTTCACCTTTTAGGGGTCATGGGGTCATTACGCGCAGTGACCCTGGCTGGCCCCAGGACACTGAGACTCTTTGCAATCTCACTCTTGACCCTCAGCCCAGTGCTGGGCAGCAAAGTTTGAAATATAGTCTAGAACCTTCTACACAGCCAGCCAAAGTCACTCCTTCTTGAAATATGTTGATCCCAGTCAGCTCCATTGTTCTTGGTTAAAATTTTCCTGATCTGTGAGTGATCAAATGTTTGGTAAAGAGACATTGAGATAAAGGGCTGATGTCCTTTCGGGATGAAAATCTGCTGTCCTTACCTTGTCTGGCCTACACGTGACTCCAGACCCACAGCAATGATGGTAACTGTTAACCACCCTCTGCAATGGCCGAGCAAGGCCCTCCATTCTAACAATCACTGGGAAAGCTCAGAAACAGAAGGAAACCTGATAGGCCACCTGGCATCGACCTTGGCTCTGGGAACAACATCAAACACAGCCCTGTCTACCCTGTTACATCCTCCTTACTAACATCTGGGGGCTGGTGCCAAATTCAGGAGAGCTCACAGACTACTCAAGCAACAACCTGACACAGTCACACTCACAGAATCATACCTTACAGACAATGTCCGAGACACTACCATCACCATCCCTGGATATGTCCTGGGCATATCAGCAGGACAGACCCAGCAGAGGAGGTGGTAAAGTCTTTATCAATTTAGGCACAGATTATAAGATCAGGGAGGATATGGTAGAGCTGGGCAGAACTGTCTGGGCCATAGCTGGAGTACTGAGTACTCCACGCTATAGGAAGGACGTGATTTACACTTGATGAGGTGCAGAGGGGATTCAGCAGGAAATTAGATTCGATTAGATTGGATTTCCTATAGTATGGAAACAGGCTATTCACCCCAACAAATCCTCTCTGACCCTCCGAAGAGTTACCCACCCAGACCCATTCCCCGTATTTTCCCCTGCACCGAACACTATGGGCAATTTAGCACAGGCAGTTCACCTGACCTGCACATCTTTGGTCTTTGGGAGGAAACCGGAGCATCCAGAGAAACCCTTTGCCTGGGACGCCTTGGACAGACCATCTCAAATGTGAAGAAGGCCCAGGTTGTTTTCTTTTGAACAGGGAAGGTTGAGTGGGGCTCTGACAGAGGTGTATAAGGTTAAGTGGGGGATGGACAGAGGGAATGAAAAGCAGCTGCTCCCCTTAGTTGGAGGGTCAATAATGAGTTGGGTCACACTCAATGTGAAAGATAGGAGCTTCTGGAGAGGAGTTGAGGAAAACATTTTTCCCCCAGAATGTGGGAGTCTTGAATGTACTGCCTGGGAGGGTAGTTGAGGTGGGGAACCTCACAACTGTTTTAAAAATACCTGGATGAGCACCTGAAATATACAAACATTCAATGATTGGGTCCCAGTTCTGCAAAGTGGATGTAGAGTAGTTTTAGTTTTGCCTTGGTGGGTCAGACATGATCAGATGAGGGACCTCTTCTACACTGTATGATTCTCTGATTCTGTGAAACCTCAGGCTGATGACCACGTACTGTCCTCCCTCGGCTGATGAGTCAGTCTCTCCTACATGTTGAACAGCACTTGAAGGAAGCTCTGAGGGTGGTGAAGGCACAGCATGTACTCTGGGTGAGGGACTTCAATGTCCACCATCAAAACGGAATTTTTTTAAAAATCAGGTTTGTTTGATATTGGAAACAATTGTTCAAAATGATACTTTTGCCATTGAATGTTCAAAGAGTTAAAATCCCTTCAAATGGCAGGGATTAAAATTGTTTCTCTTGTCTTTCAGGCCGTGAGAACTCTCAGCCCAAGCTGACCCTGCTGCCCCCCTCCCCGGAGCAGATAGATGCCAAGGGCACTGCCACCCTTGTGTGCCTTGCCAATCACTTCTATCCCGATGAGCTGGAGGTGCAGTGGAAGAAGGATGGTGCAGTCATTTCGGACGGGGTTCAGACCAGCAACTACCTGCGAGCTTCGGACAGCACCTACAGTGTCAGCAGCCTGCTGACCCTCTCTGGGTCTGACTGGGAGTCCAACGCTCGCTTCTCCTGTGCCCTCACCCATGTGACCCTCCCCTCTCCCCTCAGCAAGAGTATCAGGAGATCAGAATGTGTGTAGAGTGTTGGAGACAGTCCTCAGAGGAGACACAACTTTAAATAGAACAGGGCTGAGCTGGCAGGACAGAGGTTAAGGCAGGTTACTGTGACACTGTAGAGAGAGCTTCACTATGTACCCAACCTAGTGCTGTCGTTGTCCTGGGATTATTTGAAGAGGACCGTGTGGAGACAGCTTTATTCTGTTTCTTATCCTGTCTCTGTCCTGGTTGTCTTTGGTGGGAACAATATGGAAAGAGGTTTACTCTTTATATAACCCTATTGAGTCCACTGACTCACATTTATCTGAATGAATTCCACTTGCTGACTTGTAAGACCAAGCATAACCTTTCAAAGATATTGAAGACTGTCAGCTGTACAAAAACAATGTGAACCTCAGAAGTCTCTGCCTCAGTAAACCAGATCTCCTTCCTGCTCAGCCGGCAGTTCCACCTTAAGCTTCTGTCACTGTTTAAAGGGACAGGATTCTCAGGTTATTGAGAAAATCTCCACAAGTGTTTTCCTCAAGCTCCATTGTGGCTGTAAATTTGTGCAGCTTCCTCTGTCTGGGCTGTTAATTGCAGTCTGTTTTCTGTCAATGTCAATCTGAAAATGGAAATAAAGATGAAGAAGATACAGTCTCTGTCTCGTGTGTACTTTGGAAATGGCCCGAGCTGAAGCCTCAGGGAAAAGGTGTGTGAAGTGAAACCCTCCACCCTCAAGGCACGGAACACGAGGAGGAGAATAGAGAGGGCAATGGGGTCCCGGGAGCAGGAGGGCAATACCACAGTTATGGCCAGAAGGAGCACTTTCAGCAAGAATGCAGGGCCTGAGAAAATCATCCCCAATAAATGGGGAAAAGAAGAAAGGTATGTTGGAGTTCAGAAAGATCGAAGAACGATGCCGAGAGTGAGCTGAACTCAGAGTGGAGATGGGAAAGGTCCAACCCAGAGTGGGGAGGGTACCTTTCACTCTATAAGCTCCCATCCACCATGGTGGTGCTCTGAAGGGGCAGTACCCATCCTGAATACCTGTGCCTGATGGTGTACGATGAATGGGAAAGAGCCTGTGTCCATACATGTGTGGGTGGGGAACAAGGAACATATCGAGTAGACCCCGTTATATTCCGCAAAGACCGTTCCCTCCGTGACTACCTGGTCAGGTCCACGCTCCCAAACAACCCACCCTCCAATCCTGGCACTTTCCCCTGCCACCACAGGAACTGTAAAACCTGTGCCCACACCTCCTCCCTCACCTCTATCCAAGGCCCTAAAAGAGCCTTCCACATCCATCAAAGTTTTACCTGCACATCCACTAATATAATTTATTGTATCCGTTACTCCCGATGTGGTCTCCTCTACATTGGGGAGACTGGGCTCCTTCGAGCAGAGCGCTTTAGGGAACATCTCCGAGACACCCGCACCAATCAACCAAACCGCCCCGTGGCCCAACATTTCAACTCCCCCTCCCACTCTGCCGCGGACATGGAGGTCCAGGGCCTCCTTCACCGCCGCTCCCTCACCACCAGACACCTGGAGGAAGAACGCCTCATCTTCCGCCTCGGAACACTTCAACCCCAGGGCATCAATGTGGACTTCAACAGTTTCCTCATTTCCACTTCACCCACCTCAACCTAGTTTCAAACTTCCAGCTTAGCACTGTCTCCTTGACTTGTCCGGACTTGTCCGATCTGCCTATCTCCTTTTCCACCTATCCACTCCACCCTCTCCTCACTGACCTATCACCTTCATCTCCTTCCCCACTCACCCATTGTACTCTATGCTACTCTCTCCCCACCCCCACCCTCCTCTAGCTTATCTCTCCACGCTTCAGGCTCACTGCCTTTATTCCTGATGAAGGGCTTTTGCCCGAAACGTCGATTTCGCTGCTCGTTGAATACTGCCTGAACTGCTGTGCTCTTCCAGCACCACTAATGCAGTATTTGCTTTCCAGCATCTGCAGTCATTGTTTTTACCCCGTTATATCTCATCTGTCCATCAAACCCACTTGAACCAGCCCTCTCCAGTGGAGAATGAACTGAAGGGATTCACAGGGGAACTCTGTGATGGGAGGGCTATCAAAACCCTGGGGTGTAAGGGTGGGCTGGGTGGGCACTCAATTGCAATGTATCTGAACATAATGGAGTGAGCTCACTCAGGGAGTGTTCAGAGCAGATTGGCTCATTGCTGATGGACTGACAGTGGGTCATTACACAGTTGGTCATTTTGAACGTGTTCTGGTCCATATCGGGTCAGGGAGGGCTGAGGACCAGGACAAGTTCACCTTCACATTTAAAGACCAACAATATTGATGGAGCTCTCTGCCCCAAGGGTTCCTCCATCTTCCAGCAGAGCACGGTACAAGGGCTGTGAGAGTTCAGTTCAGCTCCCCCGAACAGTTTGGACAGTGTGTGCTTGACTTGCTGCTGTTTGTGTGAACTGAGGAGGAGGATGTGTCCCTTTGGGATGACGGAACTCCCAGGAGTTGTTCAGAGGGATCCCGATGTTGATCCTTTCCCTGGAATAGCAGGTGAAAGGCTGCTGCATTGCTCGGGCTCCTTGATGCCACACACCATCAAAGAGGCCTTGATGTCAAGGCCTGTCACTCTGCTCTCACCTCACTTGCATGGTCAGGGAGAGCTCAGTTCACTGACTCACATTTATCTGAATGAATTCCACTTGTTACTGATCAGCCCATCTGACCCTCCAGCCCGTCGATATCCTCATGTCGTCTTGTACAGCTTCGGGACAGCCCCATTCGGGAGGGTCAATAAATGGAAAGCACTAAAACTTTAATTCAGATACTGAAGACAATTACTGGATTAATACAGGGATGGGAATCTTTCATTTGTAAATGGGATCAACATTTCTTTATTGAGTTAAAGTGACTCAGGTTAAATACATCTGTCGTGAATGTATAATTCTACAACAATCCCCACACAGGGAGTCTGAATTGGCGGCTGAGTTGAAATAATTGGTGACACATCAGGGAGGTGCAGAGATACCTGGAGACTTTGTTCCAGAAGGAACTTATAAGCCTCAGATCCAGGCAGTCCAATTCCATGAGTAGGCGGGGGCAGGAGGGTATGACTATGAAGATGGCAAGTAAGGATTTGGAGAGCACTGTAGGACAGGAAAACCCCTGACTTTTGCTGTAGTTGAGGGTATGCTCGCCGAGCTGGGAAGTTGATTTGTAGACATTTTGTCCCATGTCTAGGTGACATCTTCAGAGCTTTGGAGCTTTCTGTGAAGTGCTGTTGTGCTGTGTCTTCTGGAATTTATTTGGTTCCATTCCTGCTGTTTCCAGTTACTGGTTCCTGATGTTTGTTGCAGTGGTCAGTATACTGGGTCTAGGTCAATGTGTTTATTGATGGAGCCCGTGGAAAAATGTCACGCCTCTCGGAATTCTCTGGCTGCCCTCTGTTGAGCTTGTCCTATGATCATAGTGTTGGCCCAATCGAATTTGTGGTCCTTGTCATCTGTGTGTATAGCTACTCAGGACAGCTGCTCATGGGGTTTAGTGGCTCGTTGGTGCTCATGGATGTGGATGGCAAGTTGTCTGCCTGTGTGTCCGAGGTGTTTTGTGCAGGCTTTGCATGGAATCTTGTAACTTACATCTGTCTTTCAAACGTGGAGTATTGGGCCTTTTGTTCTTGTGTGTTGTCTGAGTATGGCTGTCAGTTTTTGGGCAGTTTATGAGTGGTTGGTGAAGTCTAGCTGTCAATTCTGTGATGTTTTTATATAAGGTAGTGTGGCTAGTGAGTTAGGTCGTGGCATGTCTTCATCGCGTTGTTTGCCTGTTAGGCATCTGTGGATGAATTTGCGGGAATATCCGTTCTTGGCAAAGTCTTTGTAGAAGTGTTCTTCTCTTTGCAGTTCGGGAGTGCTGCAGTGTGTTGTAGCCCTTTAGAACATGCTCCTAATGCAGCCTCTGCTGAATATGGGGAGGGATCAGGCAGAGAGAAAGTGTCAGTGCAGCCATTGTGCAGCATCCATTGTCGAGTTGTCCCATTTCCAATCCCACTGCAATGTCATTGTCTGCCCTGACATCAAGCAGATGCTCCCATCACAAGAGGCTCCATGGCCCTGAGGACTGTGAGAGTTAGCCCTGTCCATTCAGCTCGATCATCAAGTTCCAGCATTCCTGATGTGGTGACAGCCGGGAGAACCCTGCCCATGGGAGATTCCACACACACTCCCTCCCCCCCTCCAGAGAAAGATGACTCCATGTCCCTGCTTTCTCTCCAAACTGATCCAAATTCAAGTGTTGCTGAAAAAAAAGCATTTTGTCATAACTTTTGTCTTGCACACAACAAGACAATTTTTAAGTAATAGCACAGCAAAACCCTGGAGATCCCAGCCAGTCAGGCATGGAGAGAAAGCAAGGCAAAATGAAATGTTTTCACAAGAAGGGTTTTGTCTCACTCTAGTACTATATTCTCAAATGACTATTTGATCCTGATTTCCTCTTTTGCTTCAGGCCTGTTGAAATTCTAAGAAGTAATTCTGTCGTTTTTTTCAATGGAGCACTCAGTTTATCATTGTTCATCATTAAGTTCCAAAATAGCATCAAAGCATCAAAATATTTTTCCTGATCTCTTTCCTGTACCTGGTATATGACTGAAGAATGTGTCATTTTGCCTTACAGTTTGTCAGCGCTGATGGTAAATCTACATTTACTGTGTTTCTTAGTTTAAGAATTTTTTAACATCAGAATACCTTCCCTCCACTTTTGAGATCCTGTTCTGGCCTTCATAGGATCATAGAATCGAGGGATTCCTATAGGATGGAAACAGGCCACACAGCCCAGCAAGCTCGTACTGAGCTTTTGAAGACCATCCCGCCTAGATTCATACCTCCCCCACCATATCTTCATAACACTGCATTTTCCATTTGTTAGCCTGCACATCTCCTGGACATAATGAGTAATTTTGCACGGCCAATCCACCAAACCAGCACATTTTCTCTCAGTTTTGTAAATGAAACATCAGTTTCGATTTTTACACTTTGGGCTAGATATAACACAGTTGGAAACATGACTCTAGGCACACCTAATCATTCAAGTGGCCAATTTCAATGCCCCCAGTGGCAGCAAATATTCTCCCAATGAATATCAGGATAGAAGGAGTGAACTGGAATTCCCAGCCACCATCAGATGATATCAACTAGACTGAGGAGCCAATTGATCCCTAAATTCCTGAATCTATCCTGATTTAATGGCAGCTCAGGGATTAAATCAGCTTGACTTTTCACAATGTGTCCAATCAAGGGACCTTGCTTCAGATGGTGCCCTCATGTTAAACTGCCACCTCTCCCATGACCCACACCTGCCTTTAGTTGCATTTGGCCTGAGATTCCATAATAAGTCAAGGTCTCCAATGAGAACACTGTCTCCAACAAGCATTGCTCTGCTCGTTTCTAACTGGGGCCCTCTCCATGAACCAGAAGGAGCTCCCCAGCAGTTCTGTCACTAATGGGTGAGATCGTTGTTGACCCACCTTAGAGTGGACTGAACCCAAACCTTTCTGACTCCATGGAAGGAGTTCTACCAACTTAGACAAGGCAGAAACTTTTTAAAAAGTCGTAAAATTTGTCAATAATTAACACTGTCTTTGTTAAGGTCAGAACTTTGAGGTTTAAACGTCTTCTTTTGGAACGCAATGAAGCGTAACCATGGAGAATGTTGCTGCTGGACAATAACAGCCAACTCTGCCCAAAAAGTCACCACAATAATTAGTCCATCACCATCCAGTTGAATGCTTTCTAGCATTACTTTCCCTTTATCATTCCCCTTTTCAGGTTATTAAACCCCTTTTAAAATAGTACACACATGGGAACACCTCCACCTGCAGGATTTTCCCCAAACCATTCATCATCCTGACTAAGAAATATATCCCTGTTCCTTCACTGTCACTGGGTTATTTTCAGGGAATTCTCTCTCTCAGGACATTCTGGGTCTACCTACAGCACATGGCTGCAGCGGGTTCAGGAAGGCAGCTCCTCAACAAGTTCAAAGAAAATGAGGGACAGGCAGGAAATGCTGGCCAGCCAGCAGTGCCCCTGTCCCACCAGAGAATAAAACATGGATAGGTTTTGTTTTAACAGCCTGTGACAGAAAATTGCAAGTTATTACCACCTTCTGTATTCAGAAATATACATTCCGAAATAAAAACTTGTGACCCTAGATCCCCTGTCCCTGTCCCATTCTGTATTGTCCCTCAAAGCAGCCCCTAGCTGTGCACCATATGCTAGCCATGACCTAACCATTCTTCAGGGCAGCTGCCATGGTCATTCTCCCCTCCATCTCCTCACTCTCAATATTCAATCCAAAATCACATTGACCTTTGTTTCTGATATTGTTCCCAAGTTAAAGGAGATATGTCACTCGACATCCTTTCTTGCGCGCTGCAGTGTTATTTATAATATAAACAGCCCTTCAACCTTTATCATTCTCAGACGAGTTACAATTGAGAAAACCCCTTCCAGCTCTCAGTGGAGAAATTCAGTTATTCCCGTTTCCCTGCTCTATCCCAATAGGTTCCCTTTCTGTGTGACTGTGTTTCTGGTGTGTTCAACAATATCTGACACTTGCCTGCCTAATGCTCTTACACCCACTGATACCTGTTGAGTTCTCCCAGATAAATTGCTGCTCTTTGCAGTTTGGTGACCTGCTTTGATAGCCGTGTGTTCGGTCTTTGAGTGTAATTCATTTTGTGCCTGATCCCAGTGTCAATCCGAAGGACGCTCCACCTTTCAGTCTGACAAACCAGGGTCACCCATGTCATGACTCTATTTCTAGCCTAGCCTCCAGTCTTTCAAAGAGACGACTTCAAGTCTCACCAGTTTGATCATTTGAAATGTATCATTTATTTTGATTTCTCCTGGGATGGGCAGGCACAAAAGTGGCTTTACCCTAATTGTCCTGGAGAGGGTGGTGGTGAGCCATGTAATATCTGGGAAGGAAGGCGCTGAGTTCTGAACAAAAAAACTAATGAAGCTCCATGTAATGTTCATGAATGTAGTTTGGACAAGGGAACCCAGTCATCACCCGGTCTGTGACTCCAGTCCCACAGTGACACGATTCATTCTTCATGGTCCCATGATCTGGCTCAGAACTCAGTCCGAGGAACTAGAGATGGGCAATAAATTTGCGGCTTGATTTACAATAGTTTAGAAAATTGTATATTTTAAAAATTATTTATTTTATTTAAATCTATGTTAACCTGCGTGTACAAGGCATAGTTTTAAAATTTGCTGATGGTATGAAACTTGGATGTATTACGACTCATGAAGAAGATCGTGTCGAACTTCAAAAAAGATATAGGTAAGTTAATGTAATCAGCAGATGGTCGCAGATAGAATTTAATGGAAAGAGACGTCACTGATTCATTTTGGAAGGAAAACGTGGGAAGACAAAATAAACTAAAGTGTACAACTATGGGTGGGTGTAGGGACAGTAGGACCTGGATATTTATGTGCATCAGTCATTGAAGGTGGCAGGATAGGCAGCTGTTCTCATGGAAAGCAGCTGATTAGAGCAGATGCCATAACAACATGAACATAGAATACAGCGTGGATGTGAAAAGAATGCTTCCTTTTCAGTGAGAATATAAAATTAAAACAAGTTCTCTCATTTAAGACCGAGATAAGCAGATTTTATTTCTTGTAGAAGGTCATAGGTCGTTGGAACTCTTCTTCAAATATAGAAATGAATCCTCTGAATGTTTGTAGTGGAGAAGTAGATCGCCATTGCTTATCAAGAATCTATCAGAGTGAGGCAAGCATGTGGAATAATCAGTTCAGCCATGGGGAGCGGACTCAAGAGGATGAATCTCCTTCATTTTTGTCCCTAATTCGTATGATCGTGTGGCCAGTTCCACCGTTGAAGGATCAGCGCCTTAAAGCTTGTGGTTTTCAATAAATCAGCTGAAGTGGCTGCTGGTTTGTGTGGGCGCGAATGGAAGGGGACTTTACCAATAATCCTCAGCAGTCGTGCAAGCACCCTCTCGCCACTAGAGGGCAGCTGCTTCACTGTCCCTGATCAGTATAAAAATTAATTGGGGCCCTGCTTGGAGCTAACAGGCTCAATCTGTATAGATCTACAGAGAGAGAGCACAGCTTCAGAAGTAGGGGACTTACCACACCACAATGAAAATGTCCCCATGATAAGAAAAGTACTTCAGTGTGACTTTTGCTTATCTTCACAGTGTGTGGTATGTTCATTCTGTGATACACGTAGATGATGTCAGTACTGAGTGATACAAAGTATAGTTCCTCTTCTAACCCCTTTCCAAAACACCCTCTCCATCTTGCTTTACTTCTTATTGACTCTTCTACAATTGTCCCTGTTCCCTCACTCCGTCCCTGTCCCAGAGGGATTGATGCCCGGAGTTCATGACCCCGCACTGTGTGAAGGTTGGTGTGAAGTGAGGCCAGTGTGTTGGAGCTTGGGCTCCTGCCTCAGGCCCAGGTGTAGGAGCCTGTTCAACAATCTGCGCATTGTCCTTTTTTCTCTTTCTGATCGTACTGGAATTTTTAAGCTGCAGTAACTTGCTGGCAACAAGGTGTCTTGTCTAAAATTCTCCCAGCACTGGACAGACCTCGGCTGTTGATTTTTTTTTCTCTCTCAGGAGCCTGCTCTGTATTCAGTGCCTGTTATCATTAGTTTGTTAGAGTTCACATGTCAGCTGCTGCTTCCTTGCTATGATACTGGAAATTAGTCATCAACGCATCTTGAGATTTAAATACTCCGTCTTCATGAATGTGGTTTGCAGACTTTTTAACATCATTTAACAAACTAATGATGTGAATGCATCTGTGTTATTTCTGGCTGGGAGCATAGAACATCATGGTCCTAGTTTTTAATGGGTCCTCACTCGTGGTAATATAGTTTATAATGTTTCTCTCTCCTTCCGTGTTTTTAAGAGGTTTGCAAACGTGTTATGAAGAGAACACCATGGGATAGAGTGGATAGTTGTTTGAATTCTCATCTCATTATCCTCCAGCTTTCAAAGGAAATGCTGGAGTCTTTGTAATGAGATTGTACTCAGTTTTTATACATATTGTGTTTGGATTTTATTTTTGGAATGCCAATTTTCATTAAAAATCCTGTACAATTTTATAGCTCAGTAGTTGTGTTTGTTCCCTGAGATACTGAGAGTTTACACAACATGCCATTTGCCTGTGACCCAGTTGTTGGCTGAAGCCTCTGGTTGTTCGGTGAGTCCAAGCCATTGCCTTGCTCTCTGCAGTTGTACCATCAACTTGGTTTCTCAGTGTGAGCCAGGAGACAACTGCGTGGTGACTTCCTGTTCCATTGTCGGGGAAAATGCAAGTGGGAACTGTCGTGGTTAATCCCATCATGAACATCAGAACATTATTTTCAGCTGGAAATACATCCACTGACTAATTTCTTTGTCCGTAATTACAGTGTAAACAAATCTCTCCCTTTGCCAGCACAAAGACAAACTGTCTGTCAGATTCCCTCATTTGAGATGGATTAGCCCAATAGGAGCAGCACTGGTCGAACATGCTGTATCAGCCTGGACAGAATCCTGGGCAAACTCCTAATGAAAGCATGACCTTCAGTGGATCTGCTGCCACACAAAATATGGAATTGGAAGCCTTGTTCCCGAATCACGTCATCAAACCTAAATACAATTGAGAAAATACAAACCAAACCCATTTCCCAAGGATATATGTCACAACAAGAAAGTGGGGAGCAGACAGTTACTGTTCGCCTGTCTCTGGGGAGTGTCTTGCTTCCTGTCCTCTCTCTCTCTCTCTCTCTGTGGAGTACCATTTCTACCATCCTTTCTGTCTGAGAATATTATTGCTCCTATCCCCACTCACTTGGGGATAGTTTTCAGGTGTCACGCCCACCCAGTTTGTTAGTTCCATTTACTCTCGCAAAATGGGGAACCCCTGCTTCACTATGTTTATGAGCCATGTGTGAAAGCCCTGCACAGCTAACCCTTGATCTCAATCAGATCACAGGGTCTGAGATTGGTCAGTACTGTCTCTACCCAGAACAATAACACTGACTGACTCAGACCAACTCAGATCAAGTCACAAGGAGATTGCTATTGACCTTCACCCTCAAAGCCCACTGAGGAGGTGGTCATTAATCCAAGTGTTGTCATACATTAAGTTCTCCCAGAGATTCATGATTCATTCCAGACTTGACACAAGTGTGGAATGTTGTTCAGTAATAGGTGGGAAGGCATGGAGATAAAATATAAAAAGAGAGAGAATTATATTTCTGTTATACCATCCTTGAACTTAGGATGTTTGGAAATGTTTTACAGCCAATGGAATACTTCTGAAGTCCAGACATTGTTGTAATGTGGGAACTGTGACAGCAAGGCAGATCTTTTCGCAGCACCACCCAGAGACTGGAGGCTGTTACTGCAAGCAGGCTCCAACCAGCTCCACTGTTGGGAAGGACACTGGAGCACACAAGGACATGGGAAATAGGAGCAGGAGAGAGAATCCAATAGCTGTCCATTCTTTCTTAAAAACAGGGACGAAAATTGCACACAATAATCCAAATGCAGGCTCAGTAACACACTGTACAGTTTGAACAGGCTTTCGCTACTTTTAAATTCCAACCCCCAGCAATAAAGTTGGAAATTCCATTCAACTGCTCAATTACTTGCTGCACCTGCACTTACTTTCAGTGTCCCATGTCCCAGATCACTCTGTACTGCACTTTGTTGGAATCTCTCACAATTTAAATCCGAGTCGGCCTTTCGATTATTTTGACCAAAATGCATGGTCTCACACTTTCTGATGTTAAATTCAGTCCATTGTGTCTGAATGTTTAATTTCCAGTTTGGTTTTCTCTTTGTGAATGACCACCTCAATGCATCTATCTGTTGCATGTCCCATTTGTCTATGGCTCTGATACTTGATTGTCCAACCCTTTCCTGCTGTTTCCATTCAATGTAGACAGACAGGAGGCTGGAAGAAAACAGCAAGCCAGGCATCGGAGTAGATTAGATTAGATTCCCTTCAGTGTGGAAACAGGCCCTTCCGCCCAACCACTCCACACCGACCCCAAAGAGTAACCCACCCAGACCCATTTCCCCTCTGACTAATGCACCTAACTCTATGGGAAATTTAGTATGGCCAATTCACCTGACTGGCACATTTTTGGACTGTGGGAGGAAACCGGAGCACGCGGGGGAAACCCATGCAGACACGGCGAGAATGTGCAAACTCCACACACTCAGTCGTCCAGGATGGAATCAAACTGAGTCCCTGGCACTCTGAGGCAGCAGTGCTAACCACTGAGCCACCATGCTGCCCCCTTCTCTACAGTGTGGAAACAGGCCCTTAAGCCCAACAAGTCCGCACAACCCCTCTGAAGCATAACCCACACAAACCTATTTCTCTACCCGATATTTACCCCTGACTAACACACCTAAAACTATGGGCAATTTAGCACAGCCAATTCACCTGACCTGCACATTTTTGGATTATGGGAGGAAACCAGAGCACCTGGAGGAAACCCAAGCAGACATGGGAGAATGTGCAAACTTCACACAGGCGGCGGGAATTGAACCCAGGTCCCTGGTGCTGTGAGGCAGCAGTGATAACCACTGAGCCACCGTGTTCAGTTGACGTTTCGGGTGTAACCCTTTTTCAGAAATGGAGGTGGTGTAGGGGGAGCTGAAGATAAAGGGGGTGGCAGGGATCGGATGATGAAGTGGTGATTGGTGGTGACAGGTAGAGGTTATGACCTGGTTGGTCAATGGGAGGAATGAATCTAGTAGGTGGCAGGAAGGAGTGAAATGGAGGGAGAGGGGTTGGGAAGGGAGACATGGGATGGGAAGGGTGGTTATATGAAATTGGAGATGTCAATGTTGAGCCCTCCGGGCTGTCGGGCGCCCAGGTGGAAGATGGGGTGTTCTTTCTCCAAATTGCGGTTTGGTTCGTTGTGGCAATGGAGGAGGCCAAGGATGGTCATGTCAGAAAGGGAATGGGAAGGGGAATTAAAATGGGTGGTGACTGGGAGGTCTGGTCAGCCTCTGCATTCCCAGCTAAGATGCTTGATGAACTATTCCCTAAGTTTACGTTTGGTCTTCCAGATGGAGAGAAGACCACATCAGGAGCTCCTAATGCAGTAAACTAGGTTGGAGGAGAGGCAGGTGAACCTCTGTCTCACCTGGAAGAACTGTTTGGGGTACTGGATGGAGGTGAGGTGTTGATGTACCAGCAGGCTTTTCTTCTTTTTGGGTTGCAGGGAAAGTATCTCGGGATTCAGAAGGGTTGGTGGGAGAGTGACACAAACCAAAAATTGTCAAACGGAATGGTCCTTGTGGAAGGCAGCCAGAGGTGGGGAGAGAAAGATATACTTGGTGGTGTTGTCTAGTTGGAATTAGCAGAAGTGTTTAAGGATGATGCATTGGATACGGAGATTGGTGGGGTGATAGGTGAGGACACTGGGGACTCTGTCTTTATTGTGTTTGGAGGTGGTGGTTTGAGAGCAATGGAATGGGAAATGGCAATGGTGCAGTGGATGATAGAAGGAGGAAAACCACGTTGTTCAAAATAGGTGGACGTCTGTGATCACTGGAATGTCTCCTCATCCGAGCAGATTGGGCAGAAGCAGAGGAATTGGGAGAATGGGATGAAGTTCTTGCAGGATACTCGGTGGGCGGAGGTGGAGTCCAGGTGGTAATGGGAGTCTGTTGGTTTGCAGCAAATGTCTTTCTGAACACTGTCACCAGAGATGGGAATGGAGAGGTCAAGAAAGGGAAGGAAGGTGTCCGAGATGGACCAAGTCAATTTGAGGGTGGGGTGAAAGTTGAGCGAAGTCGATGAACTGCTCCAGTTCAGCCTGGGTGCAGGTCACTCCATCGTGCAGTCATCAATGTAATGGCAGAAGAGTTGGGGCACTGTGCCTGTGTAGGCACTAAAGAGGGACTGTTCGACATAGCTGATAAAGAGGCGGGCGGGTGCCCATGGCCACTCCCTGGATTTGGAGGAAGGTAGAAGACTTAAAGGGAACGTTATTGATAGTGAGTACCAGTTCAGCGAGGCAGAGGAGGGTATTGGTGGAGGTGGACTGGATGGGTCTGTTGGAGAGGAAGAGGTGGAAGGCCTGGAGGCCATCCTTATTGGGTATGGACATATATAAGGTCTGCACATCCATCGTGAAGATAAAGCACTCGGGGCCAGAAAACTGAAGGTTACTGAAGAGATGGAGGGTGTGGTTGGTGGAGCGGATGTAGGTGGGAAGTGCCTGAAACAAGGTGGAGAAGGTGGAGTCCAGGTAGGATGAGAGGAGGTCGGTGGGGCAGGAGCATGCTGGGATGATCAGTCAGCCGGGGTAGTTGAGTTTGTGGATGTTGGGGAGCAGGTAGAACTGGGGATGCGGGGCTGGGGGACTATGAGATTAGAGGCAGTGGAGGGGAGGTCACTGGAGTTAATGAGGGCACTGACAGTGCGAGTGATTTTGGCCTGATGGGACGCGATGGGGTCATGGGCAAGGAGGAGGTAGGATGTGGTGTTGGAGAGTTGGTGATTGGGCACAGGCACATCGAGGTCCATTCTCCAGACTACCACCGCTCGGCCTTTGTCAGCGGGTTTGATGGTGAACCAGGGGTTGGTGCAGAGAGAGTGGAGCACTGCACCTTCAGCGGGGTTGCGGTTACAGAGGGTGGGGGTGGGGGGGGAGGGGGGGAAATTGAGGTGGCTGGTGAGCAATGAAGAGGTCGATGTATGTGTACACATCTGGAGGGGTGACCAAGGGGAGGAGGAAGTTTGGAAGTGGGAGGAGGGGTCCTCAGAGGGAGGTTGGGAGTTTTTGTTGAAGAAGAAGACATGGAAGTAGAGGCGGTGGAAGAAGAGCTCCGCGTCATGGAGGTTGCAGGTTTCATTGAGGTGGGTTCGGGCGGGAATGACTGTGAGCCCTTTACTGAGGATGGACATTTTGACCTCAGAGAGTTCGAGTTCGGGTCGGGACAGTAAATTTGGGGCAAGGCTCAGGTGTGAGGTTTTCGGGTGGGCCCAAGTTGGTTGAAGGAGGGGAGGAGGGTACGTTGATGACATGTGGTGTGGTATAGCACGGGGAATGGGTGTGGAACAGAAAGGAGATTGGGGCGTAGATGGGTTGTGGAGTGAGGTGGGGGAGTGGGAAGGTAGGGAAGAGGGAAAACTGGAGGGATAGGGTGCACCGTGGGGGTGGATGGATGAGGAAGGAGAGCGAGTGTGCTGGCTGGGTGCAGGTAGGCAGTTGGACTCAGAGTGACTCTGGGAAATGTAGTCTGAGTCTTGCTTGCAAAGTGGGTGGGGCCAGAAGTGGAGGCAGAGGCTGGAGTGAAGTCAAGGCTAATCCAAGTGTTTTGACCCAGGTTCGATTCCAGCTCCAGGCAACTGTCTGTGTGGAGTGAGCATGTCCTACCCATGTCTGCGTGGATTTCCTCTGGGTATTCTGTTTTCCTCCCACAATCTAAAGACATGCAGGTTAGATGAATTGGCCATGCTAAATTGCCCACAGTGATCAGGGATTTGTAGATTAGATTACTTACAGTGTGAAAACAGGCCCTTCGGCCCAACAAGTCCACGCATACCCGCCACCCACCCAGACCCATTCCCCTACATTTACCCATTCACCTCACACTACGGGCAATTTAGCCAGGCCAATTCATCTAACCTGTGTTTTGGATTGTGGGAGGAAATCAGAGCACCCGGAGGGAACCCACGCAGACTCGGGGAAAATTTGCAAACTCCACACAGAGAGTCGCCTGAGGCGGGAATTGAACCCCAGGTCTCTGGCGCTGTGAGGCAGCAGTGCTAACCCCTGTTCCACCGTGCTGCCCACAATTTATTTTGGCCTGATGGGTTAGGTTAGTTTCATTAATCGGGGGAAAGTAGAGTAATACGATAAAACGTCTTGGGTCGGTAACTCTTCGAAGGATCAGTGTGGACTTGTTGGGCCAAATGGCCTGTTTCCTCACTGTAGGGATTCTATGACAGTCCATTCCAGATTCCCACTACCCACTGAGTGAAAAAGCCCTTTTTCAAATCTCGTTTGCGATGTCCAAATGAAATCTTTCAAACCATTCACTTTGTCTAGTGTCGTTGAGCTCTTGTGTTCCTTGTTAAAGAAATGTTTTATTCTTTTTGATAAAATATGAGCTCCCTGACAGGGACAGTTAACTTTTGTCCAATCAGGGAGCCCTAACTGACAGATAAACAGGGGAGTGTCAGAAGAACTGATAATCTGGTACCTGACTCTGACTAATCTGGTACCTGAACCTGCCAACCATCCCCCTCCTTTTGTCACCCTCAATCTCCCCATGCTTACTCTTGATGCCCCTTTGATCCAGCTTATGCTGCCTTTGGGAGTAGTTGACCTGCCCTCCATCACCCAGGAACGTGGTCATCATCCCAGAGGAGCATAGTCCCACATGGTCATCACAGCTGGGGCAGGGGGAGAGAATTCTCGGGGTTTCAAGAATTCAACCTCCCTCCCTCACTCAGACAGCTCCCCTCCCTGGAAGGTAATATTGCTGCACCTAGGTTTGGGTTAATAAACCACTGAAATATGACTATGGGGAGCCAGCATTGGCTGGGCAGGCAGTCATGACTGCTCTGACTCTGGATTCAGAAAATCCACTTGTAATTGAGCAACACATTGGGGAGCACAATGCCAGTGCCTCTGAAATCCCTCCCTTACTGAGAAGACACTCTCAATATTCACCTTTTTCAACTGCCATCTCAATTTCACTGCAAATTCTGTGTCCAATAATCCTGCCCTCCAGGTACCGAATGAAGGAGCAGCGCCCTGAAAGCTTCTACTTCCAAATAAACCCCGTTTGGCTATAACCTGATGTGTGATTTTTAACTTTGGCCATCTGAATGAACTGTCATCTCAGACTGAATCAGCTGAACTGTTTTTCATTCATGATTTGAGAAGATTAAAACCTAATCTTCAATCCCCAGCACAAAGCCCGTTCCCAATCCATCGCTCGGAGACACATACCTCAGAGAGAAACCTACAGGCAGCGCAGAGTAACACACTCGCACTGAGAGAGACACCTACAGGCAGCACAGCACAGAGTAACACACTCACACTGAGAGAGACACCTACAGGCAGCACAGAGTAAGAAACACACTGAGAGAGACACCAACAGGCAGCACAGAGTAACACATGCACACTGAGAGAGACACCTACAGGCTGCACTAAGTAACACACTCACACTGAGAGAAGACACCTGAAGGCAGCACAGAGTAACACACGCACTCTGTGAGACAGGATTTGGAGATGCCGGTGTTGGACTGGGGTGCACAAAGTTAAAAATCACACAACACCAGGTTTTAGCCCAACAGGTTTAATTGGAAGCACACTAGCTTTCAGAGCAACGCTCCTTCATCAGGTGATAGTGGAGGGCTCGATCGTAATACAGAATTATGATCGTAACACAAATCATGACAAAATCTGTGTTACAATCGAACCCTCAACTGTCACCCGATCAAGGAGCGGAGCTCTGAAAGCTAGTGTGCTTCCAATTAAAACTGTTGGACTATAACCTGGTGTTGTGTGATTTTTAACTGAGTAACACACTCAAACTGAGAGAGACACCTCCAGGTAGCACTAAGCATCACATGCACTCTGTGAGACAGGCAGCACAGGAATAATGTGATCAAGGATAGTCAGCATGGTTTTGTGAAGGGCAGGTCGTGCCTCACAAACCTCATTGAATTCTTTGAGAAGGTGACCAAGGAAGTGGACGAGGGTAAAGCAGTAGTGGTGGTGTACTTGGATTTTAGCAAGGCGTTCGATAAGGTACCCCATGGCAGGCTAATCCAAAAACTACGGAGGTATGGCATTGAGGGTGCATTAGAGATTTGGATTAGGAATTGGCTGGCTGGAAGGAGACAGAGGCTAGTAGTTGATGGCATAGGTTCATCTTGGAGCGCAGTTACTGGCTGTGTTCCACAAGGATCTGTTTTGGGAGCATTGCTGTTTGTCATTTTTATAAATGACCTGGAGGAGGGGCTTGAAGGCTAGGTGAGCAAGTTTGCGGAAGACACGAAAGTCGGTGGAGTTGTGGACAGCGAAGAAGGATGTGTCAGGTTACAGCGCAATATAGATAAGTTGCAGAGCTGGGCAGAAAGATGGCAAATGGAATTCAATGTCGCTAAGTGTGAAGTCATTCACTTTGGTAGGATTAACAAGAAGATGGATTACTGGGCTAATGGTAGACTACTTGGTAGTGTGGATGAGCAGAGGGATCTTGGTGTCCATGTACACAGATCTTTGAAAGTTGCCTCCCAGGTAAATAGTGCTGTGAAGAAGGCATATGTTGTACTGGGATTTATTGGTAGAGGAATTGAGTTCCGGAGCCCTGAGGTCATGTTGCAGTTGCATAAGACTCTTGTGCGGCCCCATCTGGAGTATTGTGTGCAGTTTTGGTCGCCATACTATAGGAAGGATGTAGAGGCATTGGAACGAGTGCAGAGGAGGTTTACCAGGATGTTGCCTGGCATGGTAGGAAGATCGTATGAGGAAAGGCTGAGGCACTTGGGACTTTTCTCATTGGAGAAAAAAAGGTTTAGGGGAGATTTGATAGAGGTGTACAAGATGATTAGAGGTTTAGATAGGGTTGACAATGAGAACCTTTTTCCTCGTATGGAATCAGCTGTTACTAGGGTACACAGCTTTAAATTAAGGGGTGGTAGGTATAGGACAGATGTTAGGGGTAGATTTTTTACTCAGCGGGTTGTGAGTTCATGGAATGCCCTGCCCGTAGCAGTGGTGGACTCTCCCTCTTGATAGTCATTTAAGCGGGCATTGGACAAGCATATGGAGGTTAGTGTAGGTTAGGTCGGCTTCGGTCGGTGCAACATCGAGGGCCGAAGGGCCTGTACTGCGCTGTATTTTTCTATGTTCTATGTTCTATGTTCACTGAGTAACACACTCACACTCCATGCGACGGATAGGTGTCTCCCCAAATGTGGGTGTATTACTGAATGCTGTCTGTGGGTGTCTCTCTGCATAACACACCCACACTCAGAGAGACATCTACAGGCAGTATGAGGTTAAACACTCACACTCAGAGAGACACACTCAGCCAACAATGTCTGTGATTGGCTGAAGATTGTTTCAGGGGCTATCCGACAGAAGCAGAGATTGCACAGTTCGATCCCATCAGCTGGTCCTCGACCATCAGAGTGAAGAGGAAATACATCAGATTGTACTTATTGAGTCCTAACAATTTTCAGCTTCTGTTCTTTTTGGAATCTACATAAATTCCTGATTAAAGGGATCATTTGAAAATGACTGATGTTTGAGAATTGAAATTGATTGACAGGCCAAGTAACCAATTGTGACAATGACCTGCTGAAATATACTCAGAGGTGCGGGGGGGGCGGGGGGGGGGGGGAGGAGGAGGTCAGTTATTTTCAAAGCACGCAGAGACAGAGACTGAACCTTCACTTTTATTCCCTTTTCCACATTACATTGACAGAAAGAAACAACTGCAATTAACAGTCCAGAAAGAGGAAGCTGCTCAAATTCACAGCCACAATGGACCTTGAGGAAAACACTTGGAGAGATTTTCTCAACAACATGAGAATCCTGTCCCTTTAATCAGTGATAAAACCTTAAATTGGAACTGACAGCTGAGCAGGAAGGAGATCTGGTTTACTGAAGCAGAGACTTCTGAGGTTCACGTTGTTTTGTACAGCTGACATCACAAGACAATCCTGTCCCCATCAAAAACTCCCAGGACAAGGACGGTATGAGGTCTGACACAGTGTAAAGCTCTCTTGCCGCTACCCCAATGATCTGCTTTAACATCCAAACCTCAGAAGTGTCTCTGAGCCAGTCCCAAGAAGGAAGAGAGTTGAAATTCAGTGCTGACAATGACCAGCCCTGTTCTATTTAAAGTTGTGTCTCCTCTGTGGACTGTCTCAAAACTCTACACACATTCTGATCTCCTGATGCTCTTGCTGAGGGGAGAGGGGAGGGTCACGTGGGTGAGGGCACAGGAGAAGCGAGCGTTGGACTCCCAGTCAGACCCAGTGAGGGTCAGCAGGCTGCTGACACTGTAGGTGCTGTCCGAAGCTCGCAGGTAGTTGCTGGTCTGAACCCCGTCCGAAATCACTGCACCGTCCTTCTTCCACTGCACCTCCAGCTCATCGGGATAGAAGTGATTGGCAAGGCACACCAGGGTGGCAGTGCCCTTGGCATTGACCTGCTCCGGGGAGGGAGGCAGCAGGGTCAGCTTGGGCTGAGAGTTGTCACGGCCTGAAAGACAAGAGAAACAAATTTAATCCCTGCCACTGGAAGGGAATTCAACCCTTCACTGTCCATACAATCTTTTTGAACATTTGTCGTCAGTACAGAATAAACGCAACAAACGACCAGGCATTGTTCAAATTGCTTCTTGGGATGTGAGCGTCACTGGCAGGGCCAGTATTTATTACCCATCCCTCACTGCTCCAGAGAAAGTGATGGTGAAGCAGCAGAGAGAGAAGGGACAGTTTTGGACCATTGTTTATAAAATCAATGTGGACAGGTGGAAGGGCTGTCAATGGGGGAGCATTTTCGTGACAGTGATCAGAACTCAGTGAGATTGAGAGTAGGGATGCAAATGGAGAAACATGGAGCAAGTGTAAACCTTTTCATTTTTCTCAACTGTGTGGTGTTTTGGAAAAGGTGGATCGGAACAAGCGGCATTGTGGGAAATCAGTGTCAAGACAATGGGTGTCCTCGAAGGACGAGACAGAGATTGTTCAGAATCTGTTCCCACAAAGAGTAAGGGTGTGACTTCCAGATCTAGACCAAATGAACAAGAGGATTGGGGGTCATGTACTGACATGGATTGGGAACTGGTTGGCAGACAGGACAGAAAGAGTCAGTGTTTATCTGAATGACAGGTAATTACAACTTAGGGTGCCACAGGGGTCAGTCTTTGATACTCAGTTATTCATAAATTATAATAATACAATCATCGAGTCAGAGAGACCCAAAAGGCCCATCAGCCCATTGTGTCCATACTGGTCATAAAACAACAACCCAATAATTCTCATCCATTTTACTAGCATCAGGGAATTAGATGCAGTATGTGTACAATAAAGAATTTGATATAGTTCTTCGGATTAAAGGGATCAAAGAATTTGGGGAGAAAGCAGGAACAGGGGACAGTGTTGGATGATCAGCCATGATCATATTGAATGGTGGAGCAGGTTTGGGGCCCGAATGGCCTACTGCTGCTCCTGGTTTGGATATTTCTATCTCTTTCTCAGATAATGAAGGAATGTCTCTTGTCAATTTGAAGCTGCAAGTCAAATGTTTGGGGAGGTGGAAGATGTGGCCATGGTGATTAATGCGGGTCAGTAAGGTGGTAAGAAGACACATGGGATAAACTGTTCTTCATTTTCGCTTGATGGATTGAGGGCATTGCTGGATTGGCAGCATTTATTGCCCATCCCTAATCACCCAGAGGGCAGTTTAGAGTCAACCACATTACTGTGGGTCTGGGGTCACATGGTAACGATGGCATTTTCCTTCCCTAAAGGACATCAGGGAATCAGATGGCTTTTTCCTGACAATCAACGATTGTTTCATGGTCGACATTACAATCTAAATTGCAGACTTTTTTGATTGAATTTGAATGCCACCATCTGCTGGATTCTAACCCTGGTCCCCAGAACATTATCTCGATCTCTGGATTAACAGTTCAGCGATAATACCATTAGGCCATCACCTCCCTTATCTCATTATTGGTTGACAGCGAAAGCAAGGAGTTTGTTTATTCTGGAACTGTAGAAAAGCCCAGTTAGAGAACAGTGAGAGAACAGTGTATGGTTCTGGTCACCACATTACAGGAAGGATGGGATTCCATTGGAGATGGGGACAAATGAGGAGTTTGTCTGGAATGGGGACTTTGAGCTTTGAGGAATGATTTGTTTGGCTGGGAGTGTTTTCTTTGGAACAGAGGTGGCCGAGGGGAGATTTGATTGTGGTGTGTAAAATGATGAGGGGCCTGGACAGAGAGGGTAGGAAGGACTGATTTCCACCAGCACAGAGGGCAATAATCATGGGGAGAGATTGAAATCAGTTGGGGGCAGGATTAGAGGGGAGTTGAGGGTATTTGTTTTCACCCAGAGGCCGGTGGGATGTGTGACTCACTGCCTGAAAGGGTGGGAGAGGCAGAAACACTCATCACATTGAGAAAACACCTGGATATTCACTTCAAACAGTGAAACCTCAGGAGTTATGGAGCAAGAGCTGGAAAGTGGGATGGAGCTCGATACCTCTTTAACAAACATCCGATCACCCACAGATCAGGGGAACTTTATCCGAGAATATTGGAGCAGAATCGGATCCACACACTTCGGGAACGAGTCACATTGGGGTTTCTGTGTAGAATGTCAGCGAGAAGGGGACATGAAAAGTCCTTGGTTGGTAGGATTAGGGAAAACCCAAAGGCTTTCTATCGGTATGTCAGGAATAAAAGGATGACTAGGGTAGGTATCGGTCCAGTCAAGTATAGTAGTGGGAAGTTGTGTGTGGAGGTGGAGGAGATTGGAGAGACACTAAATCAATACTTTTCGTCAGTATTCACTCAGGAACAGGACACTGTTGCTGATGCGAATATTGAGTCACAAGTGATTAGAATGGATGGCCTTGAGGTACGTAGGGAAGACGTCTGGGGAATACTGGAAACGATGAAAATAGATAAGTCCCCTGGGCCTGATGGCATTTATCCTAGGATCCTCCGGGAAGCTAGGGAGGAGATAGCGGAGCCATTGGCCTTGATTTTTATGTCGTCGTTGTCTATGGGAATAGTGTCAGAAGACTGGAGGATAGCGAATGTGGTCCCCTTGTTCAAGAAGGGGAGCAGGGATCGCCCGAGTAACTATAGGCCAGTGAGTTTCAATTCTGTTGTGGGCGAAGTCTTAGAGAGAATTGTAAGGGATAGGATTTATGAACATCTGGATAGGAATAATGTGATCAAGGATAGTCAGCATGGTTTTGTGAAGGGCAGGTCGTGCCTCACAAACCTTATTGAATTCTTTGAGAAGGTGACCAAGGAAGTGGACGAGGGTAAAGCAGTACATGTGGTGTATATGGATTTTAGCAAGGTGTTCGATATGGTACCCCATGGCAGGCTAATGCAAAAACTACGGAGGTATGGCATTGAGGGTGCATTGGAGGTTTGGATTTGGAATTGGCTGGCTGGAAGGAGACAGAGGCTAGTAGTTGATGGCATAGCGCAGTTACGAGCGGTGTTCCACAAGGATCTGTTTTGGGAGCATTGCTGTTTGTCATTTTTATAAATGACCTGGAGGAGGGGCTTGAAGGCTGGGTGAGCAAGTTTGCGGATGACACGAAAGTCGGTGGAGTTGTGGACAGCGAAGAAGGATGTGGCAGGTTACAGCGCAACATAGATAAGTTGCAGAGCTGGGCAGTAAGGTGGCAAATGGAATTCAATGTAGCTAAGTGTGAAGTCATTCACTTTGGTAGGAGTAACAAGAAGATGGATTACTGGGCTAATGGTAGACTACTTGGTAGTGTGGATGAGCAGAAGGATCTTGGTGTCCATGTACACAGATCTTTGAACGTTGCCACCTAGGTAAATAGTGCTGTGAAGAAGGCATATGGTGTACTGGGCTTTATTGGTAGGGGAAATGAGTTCCGGAGTCCTGAGGTCATGTTGCAGTTGTATAGGACTCTGGTGCAGCCTCATCTGGAGTATTGTGTGCAGTTTTGGTCGCCATACTACAGGAAGGATGTGGAGGCATTGGAACGAGTGCAGAGGAGGTTTACCAGGATGTTGCCTGGCATGGTAGGAAGATCGTATGAGGAAAGGCTGAGGCACTTGGGACTTTTCTCATTGGAAAAAAGATGGTTTAGGGGAGATTTGATAGAGGTGTACAAGATGATTAGAGGTTTAGATAGGGTTGACAATGAGAACCTTTTTCCTCGTATGGAATCAGCTGTTACTAGGGGACACAGCTTTAAATTAAGGGGTGGTAGGTATAGGACAGATGTTAGCGGTAGATTTTTTACTCAGGGGGTTGTGAGTTTATGGAATGCGCTGCCAGTAGCAGTGGTGGACTCTCCCTCTTTATGGTCATTTAAGCGGGCATTGGACAAGCATATGGAGGTTATTGGGCTAGTGTAGGTTAGGTCGGCTTTGGTCGGCGCAACATCGAGGTACTGCGCTGTATTTTTCTATGTTCTATGTTCTATGTTCTATGTTCCAGATTACATTTCAAACCTTACTGCACAGTGCTGGGCTGAGGGCAAGGGTGAGACTGCAAAGAGTCCCAGTGTCCTTTGGGTCACTGCTCCTCGTGACCCCATGCCCCCGGAAGGTGAGAGTGCACAGACAATGGGTGAATGTCCGGATCAGGAGACTTCAATCTTAAATAAAGACTTGTATTTGTGTCGCACCTGTCCCCAACTCAAGATGTCCCAATGGATCTTTCCAGCAGACTGTGCACAGCGAGATCCCAAACACAGTATGATAAATAGCAGAGAAATAGATTTTCAGTGATTTTGATTGGGGGATAAATATTGATCAGGGACACCAGGGGGATCTGCCTGCTCTTCATCCAACAGTGCCATGGAATGGCATCTTTCACAACTGAAAGACTGCCAGTTCATCCAAAAAAAAAAGAATAGTTCACTGAAAGTGAAGTTGCAGATCGGTGGGGGGAGGAGGGGGGTGGGGGAGGTGGGGGGTAGTGACAAAGTCATTTGGTTTGCTTTCCTTTATTGGTCAGTCCATTAGTATTGGAGTTGGGAGCTGTTGCGGCTGTACAGGACGTTGGTGAGGGCACTTTTGCAAAAATTCTGTGTGCACTTCTGGTCTCCCTGCTGTAGGGAAAATGTTGTGAAACTTAAAATGGTTCAGAAAAGATTTACAAGGATGCTGCCAAGGTTGGAGGGTTTGAGCTATCGGGAGAGGCTGAATATGCTGACGCTGTTTTCCCTGGATCATTGCAGGTTGATGGGTGACCGTATAGAGGTTTATAAAATCATGAGGGGTACAGATAGGGTGAATAGAGAAGATCTTTTCTCCAGAGTGGGGGAGTCCAGAACTGGAGGGCATAAGCTGAAGGTGACAGGGGAAAGATTTAAAAGGGACCTAAGGGGCAACGTTTTCATTCAGAGGGTGTTAAATGTGTGGAATGAGCTGCCAGAAGAAGTGGTGAAGGCTGGTACAATTACAACATTTAAAAGGCATGCATATGTAAATAGGAAGAGTTTAGAGGGATATGGGCATCAATCCAGCCCTTAATATTTCAGGCTCTTCCAAAGACATTTCCAGACAGTTTTGTTTGACAAGCAGTCACAGTTGCAACGTCAGGAACGTGGCAGCCAGTTTCTACACAGTAAGATCCAACTGGAAGCAAGGAGATCAAAAAGCATTGATGATGTTGGATTAATGATAAATATTGGCCTGATTAGATTCCCTATAGTGTGGAAATAGTAGTTCAGCCTGACAAGTCCACATCAACCCTCCGAACAGCAGCCCAATGAGAAACCTTCCGTACATTTACTCCTGACTATTTCACCTAACACTGTAGGCAATTTAAAACGGCCAATTCACCTGACCTGCACATCTTTGGACAGTGGGAGTAAACCAGAGCACATGGGGGAAACCCACACAGACACAGGGAGAATGTGCAAACACCATACAGACAGTTTCCCAAGGACAGGAATTAAACCCGGGTCCTTGGTGCTATGAGGTAGCAGTGCTACCCACTGAGCCACCATGCCTGAAGTCAACCCAACGATAAAGTAATTTGGTTCACTTGGATAGAAAATGAGAAAACAGAAGGTGAAGGAGACGGTACGATTGCTGGTTAGCGATGGGATTGATTGTTACCAGAAAATAAAAGATAGGGACGGATTTTTTCAATATCAAAGGAAGTAAAGAAGTGCAGAGAAAATCAATAACAGAACAAACTTAAAGATTTTGCAACTAAATGCACAAAACATTCTGAATAAGGTAGACAAAGTTTTGCCATAAATCGAGGTAAATTGAGTGTCCAAGGAATTTAAACTAGTTAAAGTGGAAAAGGGCTCAGGAGAGGTTATTCAAGTTTCTAGAAGACGTACGAGGACAGAGAGTACAGAAAGGAACAAGAATCGAACATCAAGCCCAGCAGATAAGAGGACAATAATGAGAAGGAGGGCAGTCAATGCAGGACTGAGGGTGTTGTACTTAAATACACACAGTATACACAATGAGCTGGTAGTTCAGATTGATACTGGCAGGAACGATGCTTTGGGTATCACAGAGACATAGCTGTAAGGGGAACCCGGCTGGGCACTAAATATCCAAGGATACATGTCCTATCAAAAGGACAGGTAGGTGGTCAGAGGGGGAAGAATTGCCCTGTTAGTGTGAAATAAAATTCAATCAATAGCAAGAAGTGATAGAGAGTCAGAAGTTATAGAATCTGTGTGCGTAGAGTTCAGGAACCGCAATAAAGAATCTGATGCAGGTTATGTCCAGTTCTGCAAACAGTAATCAGGGTGTGGGGAATAAAATCAATCAGGATACAGAAAAGTCATGAACTAAATGTCATTGTAGACCTCAATGGATAGATGGACTGGGTAGTGCGTCTAAAGAAAAGGATTTCAAGGAATATCTACGAGATTGTTTTTGGAGCATCTTGTGGTTGAGCCACTATGGAACAGGCAGGTCTGGATTCAGTGATGTGTAATGAGGTAAACTTGGGTAGTGAGTTTAAGGTGAAAGTATCTCTGTGGATAAGGGACCATAATATGATGGAATTCCCCCTGTCGCTTGAGAGGGAGAAGCGACAATCAGATTGAACAGTATTTCAGTTGAGTAAAGGGAACTACAAAGACATGAGGAAGGAGCTGGCCAGAGTTGATTGGAAGGGGAGCCGAGCAGGTAAGATGGTGGGGCAGCAAACAGCAGAGTTTCTGGGAGTCATTCAGGAAGTAGAGTAGGAATTCATCCCAAAAAAGAAAAAAAAGACATACTCAGGGGAGGACAAGGCAATCACGGCTGATGAGGGAGGTCTAGGACAGCATAAAAGCAAAAGAAAAGGCATCCAATGTAGTGGAGAATAGTGGGAAGTCAGAGAAATAGGAAGTCTTTAAAAACCGATAGAGGATAACGAAAAAAGCATTAAGGGTGGAGAAGGTGAAATGTGGGTGTATGCTCGCCAGTAATACTAAAGAAGATTGCAAGAATTTTAGCAGACATAGAAAAAGGAAGAGGGAGGCAAAAATAAACATTGGATCACTGGAAAATGAGGTTGGAGAAAGAATAGTAGGAAATGATGGAATAGCCGAGGAATTGAATCGGTACTTTGCATCAGTCTGCACCATGAAAAACACCAGCAGCATTCCAGTACTTCAAGATTGTCAGGGGGCAGAGGGGAGTGTAGTGTCCATCACTAAGGAGGAGGTACTGGGGAAGCTGAAAGGTCTGAATATGGATAACTCACCCAGACTGGATGAACGACACCCATGTGTTCTGAAGGTGATCACTGAGGAGAGTGTGGAGGCATTGGTGATGATCTTTAAGGAATCAATGGTTTCAGGGTGTGGAGGTGGAGATTTGGTGGGGGTAAGGGATAAGAAAATGGCTCACATACCAACCCTGTTTAAGAAGGGAGGGAGGTAGAAGATGGTACATTATAGGCCACTTAGCCTGGACTCAGTTGTTGGTAAGATTTTAGAATTCAATTTAGGGATAAAATTGCAGAGGACTTGGAAGTGCAATGTTAAAATACGGCTGAGACAACACGTTTTCATCAAGGGGAGGTCATGCCTGGCAAATCTGTTAGAATTCTTTGAGGAGGCAATGAGCCAGTCAGATAAAGGAGAGTCCGAGGAAGTAATGTATTTGGATTTCCAGAAGGCATTTGACGTCAGATAAGCACCCATAGTGTTAGGGGCAATGTACTGGCATGGACTGAGGACTGGGACTGGCAGGTTGGTATAAAGCAGAGAGTAAGGAAAGATGGCAGCTGGTGACGAGTAGAGTTCTGCATGCATCAATGTTGGGAACATAACTATTCACGTTATACATTAACAATCTGGATGAAGGAAGTGAAGACATTGTTGCTAAGTTTGCAGGTGACATGAGATACGTGGAGGGACAGGTAGTGTTGAGGAAGTGGGAAGGTTGAAAAAGGTCCTGGAGAGGCTCTGGGAGCTGGCAAAGAAGGGGAAGATAGAATACAATGTGTTACAGTGTAAGGGTATGCACTGTGGAAGGAAGAAGAGATGCAAAGACTGTTTGCTAAATGCGGAAAGCCTTTGGAAATCTAAAGCAGAAACCTCATTCAGGTTTCTCTTCAGGTTAACAGGCAGGTCCAGTTTGTGCTTGGGAAGGCAAATGAAATGCTAGCATTCATTTCAATAGGACTAGAATGCAAGAACAGAGATGCACTGCTGAGGCTGTGTAAGGTTCTGGTCAGACTGCATTTGGAATACTGTGGGCATTTTCGGACACATGTTCTAAGAAACAATGTGCTGGCATTGGAGGGGTTTACAAGAATGATCCTGGGGATGAAGGGCTTGTCATATGAGGCGTGTTTGAGGACTCTGGGTCTGTACTCAATGGAGTTTAGAAGGATGAAGAGGGATCTTAATGAAATTTACTGAATTCTGATAGGCCTGGATAGAGTGGATGGGGAGAAGATGTTTCCAAAAACAGCAGAGACTCGGTAACCAAGGCACAGCCGCAGAATGAAGGGCCGACTCTTTAGAGCTGAGATGAGGAGGAATTTCTTCAGCCAGAGGGTGGAGAATCTGTGGAACTCATTGTTACAGAGGGCAGTGGAGGCCAAGTCACTGAGTGTATTTAAGACAGAGAGAGATAGGTTCGTGATTGTTAAGGGGATGGAAAGTTCCTGTGGAGCAGACAGGAGAATGGGGGTGAGAAGCATATCTGCCAAGATCAAATGGCAGAGCAGATTCAATGGGCTGAATGGCTGTTTTCTGCTCCTATTTCTTAAAGTCTTCTGGAGAGTTTCCCCAAAACCCTGGAACACTGAACCCACTGGACGGTGAGCCCTGCTGTAGCTGTTTACTATCAGAACATTGTCAACAGATAACCAAAGAGTGGAGAGAGTGTGCATTTAGGTGGGAAATTCAGAATGCTTCCCAGCTCCTAGAATGCGATGAGAGCAGGAAGTATGGTCAGTGACAGCAGTTGGAGCTCCGGGTTCTGGAGCTTGAGCAGCAGCTGGTGTCAGTGCGGAGAGTCCGTGAGGCTGAGAGCTCCGTGGAGAGAACGTTTCTAGATGTGGTCACTCTGCAGCTTCAGAGTATGCAGGGAAAGCGGGAATGGGGGAGCAGCAGACAGTCCAAAAGGACCAAGCAGCTAGTACTGGAATCCCCTCAGTGCATCCCACTCTCCAACCAGGATTCAGTTCAAACTCCTGATGAGAATGATGGTTCATCTAGGGAGTGCAGCCAGAGCCAAGTCCCTGGCACCACGGTGGGGGGTTCAGCTGTACAGGGGGGCACAGGTAGGCCTGGAAGAGCGATACTGAGATGAAATTCGAGAGTGAGGACAATCGATAGGTGTCTCTGCAGCTGCAGATGGGAATCCAGGATGGTGTGTTGTCTCCCTGGTGCCAGGGTCAAGGATATCACTGAGCGGCTGCAGAGCACCCTGAGGGGAGAGGGGGAACAGACAGCAGTCGTAGACCACATTGGTCCCAGTGATGGATGGAAAAAAAGGAACATGGACCTGCAGTCAGAAGTTCGGGAGCTCTGGAGGGAATAAGCAGCAGGAACTCAAAAGTAGGAATCTCCGGATTACTCCCAGTGCCGCACGCAGGTGAGAATAGAATCAGGAGGTGAACACAGGTGACTGTGAGGCTGGAAAGAGGAACCCTGAGGGACTGCATTAGACCCTTGTGAGGTGGTTTACTAGTGCTATTAGAGAGGGTTTAAACTAACTTGGCAGAGCTGTGGGAGCCAGGAGGGAATGTCAGAGAGGACCACAAAAGAACACAGAATCCTCAGTGCAGTCAATAAGGCACATCCCAGTGGGAAGGATGTGGAGGAATACAAATGCATGAATTTACAGAGACCTGGAAATATGATAGAGTTGTTATAAATGGGCGGGGGGGGTGGTCTTTAGTTTCTGAATATAGACTAGGATAGTAGCAGTGTGATGGGCAGGGAGAGCCCAGAATTGTGAGAGTGTGTTCAGGTGAATTTTCAGGTGGTATCGGTGGCTCAGTGGTGGCTCAGGTGGGGTGGCACGGTGGCTCAGTGGTTTGTACTGCAGCCTCACAGTGCTAGGGTCATAGGTTCGATTCCAGCCTTGGATGACTGTCTGTGTGGAGTTTTCACATTCTCCCTGTGTCTGCATGGGTTTCCTTTGGGTGTTCTGGTTTCCTCCCATGGTCCAAAGATGTGCAGGTCAGGTGAATTAGCCATGCTAAATTGCCCATAGTGTTATATGCATTACTGACAGGGAAATGGATCTGGGTGGGTTACTCTTCGGAGGATCGGTGTGGACTTGTTGGGCCGAAGGGCCTGTTTCCACACTGTACATACGCTAATCTAATTATTGGCAGCGAAGAAGGCTGTCTAAGAATACAATGGAATCTTGACCAACTGGACCAGTGGGCTGAGGAATGGCAGATGGAGTTTAACTGAGATAAATGTGAGTGCTGTATTTTGGTAAGACACAAGAGATGGGTGAGATCCCAAACAAATATTTCAGGTCAGTATTTGTTGTGGAGAAAGCTAGGGAATTTGGAAAAATAGTGATGTCTTGAAAAGAGATCACACACAAGAGAGGAGACGGTCAAGATCTGAAAACACATAAAGGTCGTAGATAAACCGGGTCATGTGTATCCCAGAACATTGTGGGAAACTAGGGAAGAGACTGCTGGGCCCCTTGCTGAGAAATGTGTATCACTGACAACCATGGGTAAGGTGCTGGAGAACCAGAGAGGTTGGCTAATGTTGTGCCATTTTTTAAGAAAGACGGTAAGGAAAAGCCAGGGGAACCATAGACCAGTGAGCCTGATGTCAATGCTGGGAAAGATGTTGGAGTGGATTCTGTGGGATAGGATTTACATTCTTTGGATAATCTATGTGGTTTTATGCATAGGAAATCATGTCTCCTGAATTTGATTGAGGAGGTGACAACGAAGATTGATAAAGACAGAACAGTAGAAATAGTCTGTATGGACTTCAGTAAAGTTTTTGACAAGGTTCCACATGATAGATTGGTTAGTAAGGTTAGACCACATGGGATCCAGGGTGAGTGAGCCGTTGGGATAAAAGAAAAATTAGATTGAAGAGAGGACACAGAGAGTGGTGGGAAAAGGTTGCTTTTCAGACTGGAGATCTGTGAATAGCTGTGTGCCACGAACATTGGTGCTGGGTTCACTACTTTTATCATTTAAAGAAATGATTTGGATGTGAATATAGGAGTTACAGTAAACTTGTAGATGATATCAAAATTGGTGAGATAGTGGATAGTAAAGAAATTCATCTCAGGGTACAGCGGGACCTTCATCAGATGGGGCAATGGCTCGAGGTGTGCCAAATGGAGTTCAGTTTAGATAACTGTAGGATGTTGCATTTTGGAAAGGCAACCCAGGGCAGAACTTATACAGTGGTAGGGCCCTGTGGGGTGTTGCTGAACAAAGAGACCTCAGAGTGAAGATGCAAGTGCGTTATTACTTGAAAGTGTGGTCACAGGTAGACAGGGTGATGAAGAAGTTGTTGGGTACACTTGCCTTTATTGGTCACTGCTTTGAGTATAGGAGTTGGGACATCATGTTGCAGCTATACAGGAGATTAGTGAGGCCACTTTGGAAATAGTGTGAACAATCATGATCACCTCGCAAGAGTAAGGATGCTGTTAAACTTAAAAAGCTGCAGAAAATACTTACAAGAACATGGCCAGGAATTGGAGGGTTTGAGCTATAGGGAAAGGCTGAAGAAACTGGGCCTATTTTTCATGCAGCATCTAAGGCCTAGGGGTGACCTTATAGATGGTTATACAATCATGAGGGGCATGGACAGGGTTATATCCAAGGCCTTTTCCTTGGGAAAGGGAGTCCAAACAAGATGGCATAGATTTAAGGTGAGAGGCAAAATATTCAAAAGGGACCTGAGGGGTAACTAGTCACACAGAGGGTGGTGTGTGTCTGGATCGAGCTGCCAGAGAAAGTCTTGGAGGCAGATACTATTACAGCATTTAAAACGCATTGGGATGGGTACATGAATAGGAAGGGTTTTGAGGGATGGAAGCCAAATGCTGGTTAATACGATGAGGTCAGTTTAGGATATCTGGTTATCATGGACAAGTTGAACTGAAAGGTCTGTTGACTCCATGACTATGAGAGGCTGGAAAAGTCGAGACTTTGTATTCTGACGCATAAGAGTCTGAGAAGTGAACTTATAGATGTTTATAAAATCATGAGGGCCATAGGAAATGTGAATAATTCAGGAAGGAGGTGAAGTTTTGTAGAAATGGCAAAAAAATTCCTGAAGATCATTCCAGGGATGAGGAATATCAGTTATACAGATTGATTGGAGAATTTGGGACTGTCTTCTTAGGAGAAGGCTGAGAGGAGATTTGTTTGAGGAATTAAAACCAGGAGGGGCCTGGACAGAGTAAATAGGGAGAAAATGTTTCCAACTGAGAAGGGATTGAGACTGAGAGACCACAGATTGAAAGTAATTAGTGAAAGTAACAAAAGTGAGATGGGGAACAACATGTTCAGCCAGTGAGTTGGTTAAGGTGTGGAATGCACTGCCTGACAGTGGGGTGGAGGCAGCTTCAATTGAAACATTCCGAAGGGAATGAGACTGTTATTTGAAAAGGAACAATGTGCAGGGTGACAGGGAGAAGGCAGGAGAATGACACTCAGTGAATTGCTCATTCAGAGAATCAGTACAGACAGGATGGGTGGAATGGCCTCCTTGTGCACAGTAACAATTCTGCGATTGTGTGATTGAGCAGACTTAAAGCTGGGGGAGGTGGGAGCTCGGTGTCTCACTGTGCTGCTGCTGCTGCTGCTGCTGCTGCTGCTGCTGAGGTCAGTGAGATCAGAGACTGAGACAGGGAGCCAGAGCTCACATCAAACTCTGCCCGTGTCCGTCACACTGAGACTGACAGGAGGATACTCACTGATTTCACTCCATGCTGCAGGAATGGGACCACAGGCTGCAAATGGACAGAGCTCCTTCACACGGTGAGTAAAACTGACTGACTTATATCTTGCTGTTTAAAGGGGGCAATGGGACTAAAGAAATACAGCTGGACACCCTGTTAGACACAGTGCTCCTCAATCAACCATTTCATTCACTGAAGCTCCCCACTAACACCTTCAACAATTCAGCAACTGTATTTTAGAAAGTGTGTTTCAGTATTGACAGGGTTAATAACGGAGGATTGAGATTTACTTACTCAGTCTGAGCTTGGTTCCTTTACCGAATGTGAACCACAGTGAGAGTTCCCAGTGCAGAGGCTGTCCAAAAACCTCTCCTCTCTGCTTCCCCCAATCACTCTTAACCTCTCCCTGTCTCCCAGTCTCTCGTTCACTCTCAAATTCTTTCTGCCCCTCTCTGTCTCTCTCTCATTCATGTGTCTTTCTGTCTCTGTCTCTCTCTGTGTCAAGCTGGGCTTGGGAGCTTTATGAAATTTATTTTTCGATATTAAATCTTCACGCGTGGCCATGGAGTGTAAGAGGGAAACTTGATGCCTTCAAGTGAGTGGTGGACAGCACAGGGACTGGAGTGTGTAGTGGACAATGACAATCCCAGCATGGGGTAATTTGTTCAGTTTCATTTATATCTATTTGTGGACGTGTCAGTTCAGACTGTGTGTCCATTATTATACATTTTATATAACTGATTCATGTGTCAGGGCACGAGGTGGTGCTGTGTGTCTTGAGGTTTTTGTATGGCTTTGTATCACTGTGTAGAGTGTAGCTGCCATAGTTGTTCTGACAATAATAGTCAGCGACATCCTCATTCTGAATGTTGCTGATTGTCAGGGTGAAACTGGTCCCTGATCCACTGCCGGTGAATCGATCAGAGACTCCTGTGAATCGATTTGTTGCATAATAGATCAGGAGAGAGGGTTTCTGACCTTCTCGCCGCTGGTACCAAGCAAGGTAGCTGCTAATACTTTGACTGGCCGTACAGGTGATGGTTGCGGTCTGGCCCAGTCTCACTGACAGCACCGGGGGAGACTGGGTCATGGTGAAGTCCCCATTGATACCTGAGGGGTCAGAGAGAAACACAGTGAAGTCAGAACTGTCACAGAAAGAGCCGGTCAAATGAGAGATTGTCGGAGACACTGAGCATTGCTCTTGTTTCAACATTTTCCCTTCAATCACAAGTCAGTGGAATTGGAGTGAAATGGAGAGCAGCTAAAGACTCAAGTATAAGGAAAGAGTTTTGTACCTGCGACACAGAATGCCAGGGGCCAGATCAGCTGGATGTGTGAAATCATGGTGTGTGCTCCTGTCCCTGTGCCTGGTTCCTGATAAACTCTCTCTTCACTGGGCGCTGCTTTATAAAGCTGCAGCCTGTGAGAGTCTGACTGGGTGTTCCTCAGTATGTAAATGGCAGGAGGCAGAGAGAGCCACGTCAGCCCCTCACACTTCCTCTTCTCTCTCTCTCTCTCTCTCTCTCTCTCTCTCATCCTTCCTTTTCATACTTCCTTTCTCCCTTTTCCCTTTTTTCTCTTTCTCATCTTTCTCGTGTATGTATTGATGTTATTCGTTTACTTTCTCCCTCTCTTTCTATTTCCGTCTCCGTCTCTGTCTTCTCCCAATTATATAACCATTTATATCTTTCCCTTTTTCCATGTATGTTTGACACTCTGTTTATCTCCCTTTCCTTCTGTGTTGGTTGGTCTCTCTCTCTCTTTCGTATCATTCATTTTTCCCCTTCACTTATATTACTAACTATTTCCTCACTCATGCTCTCCTTATACCATCAAACTCTAATTGCCTCACTCTATCTTTGTCTGTCTCCCTCCCTCCGGTCGCTCTCTAACTGATCTCTATAACAGGCGTTATTCCAGGAAAATGGAACAGTGAGGTCTGGGGCAGCAATTAAATGCCTCGCCATCTCTCACTCAATCTCACAATGTACACTTGCGGTCTCTCTCTCTCTCTTTCTCTCTCTCTCTCTCATTCTCTCTCATATATCTTCTGTTTCTCTCTCAATCAGAAGTTCAATGACGTGATAGCATTTAATAAGTCTGTACTGGTCATCAATGCTCTAGCAACATCAATCCCAGCTTGGCATTGAGGGAGAGGATCAGCCATGGTCATATTGAATAACAGAGCCGACTCACAGGGCCAATCCCTAACCCTAACCCTAACCCTAAACCTAACCCTAACCCTACTCCTGCTCTCTGTTTCTATCTCTGTATGTCTGTGTAATCTCTAATCTCTGCCCCTGGATATTGATCCCTCTATTCATGGAAAAAGTTGCCTTCCTGTCCACTCTATCCCTGCCCCTCATAATCTTTTTGCCCTTCAGCAGGTTCCCTCTCAAACTTCACTGCTCCAAGAAAAAGAATCCTGGCCTTTCCAATCCTTCCTCATAGCTCACACCCTCCTGGGAAATCTTTGCACCCTCTTGAGTACAGTCATATCCTTCTCATAATTTGGTGACCAGGACCTGTCTGCATGTCTGTCTATCTCTTTCACTGGATTGCCTTTACTCTTTGTCTCACACCTACTCTGTCTCTCTCTCTGTCTCTCTCTCTCTGTCCGATCTCTCTAAGTCTCACTGTCTCATACTCTATCTTGCTCTATCTCTATTCTTCAACCCCACCATCTCTGCCTCTCTCTACCACTCTCTCTCCCCCCTTAACTCATCTTACACTGCCTGAGACTCTTTATCCCGCTCTCTCTCACTTTCACACCCTGTCCTTCTATGTCACTCTCGCCAACAATCTCTCTCTCTCCCCCTCTCACTCACTCTGTCTCCCTCTCTCTGTATTGCTCCAGCTCTACCTCACGAATGGATGTTAACCCTTGACACCAGGAGTATGTCTACTCCGAGAATAAAGCCCCATTTCCCACATTGACCAGGGTTTGGCCTCTCTCAGGAAGATGGTCAGATTCTTGTGAAATGAAGGGCAATTCTGTGCTCTTGGCCTATTCTTACTGGTGACTGGTTTGTACACAAACCTCATTCCATGAAAGCCCAGCAGAGACAGGACATCCTCAGGCCATCAGTGTGAGCTGGAGGGATAGGACAGGCTCTGACCCATTGACCCATCCTGTCCATTCACAACATATTCCAATCCTTTCCCCTCACCTTCCCCTTCCAGTGTTAAGCTCCAGTTTTACTGGTATAAGGATTGGACTTTCACACATTTACTATAGAAAGGAAATGGGCCTCACACTCACTACGGTATTCATGTCCCACTGGATTGTCCATTGGAGACCAGTAAGCATGGAATTGATTCCCACTGAACTCTCCAGTAGAGACCATTAAACATCGGCCTCTTTGCCACTGGAGCCTCCAGTGGAGACCAGCAAAAATCGGTCTATTTCCCACTGAATACTCCAGAAGAGACTAGTTAACATAGACCTTGTTCCTGCTGGGCCCTCCAATAGAAACCAGGAGAGAAAGGCCTCCATTTCTTTGATCTCTCCAGTCCAGATCAGTAAATATGGACCAGCTTCAAATTGGACTATCCAATACAGACCAGTAAACATGTGACTCTTTGTGACTGGATCCTCCAATACAGACCAGTAAACAAGGAGGATATCATTGCCTTAGCAAGATTGAACTTCAGAATGAGGAGCAGGAATAGGTAATTCAGCACTTCAAGCCCGTTTGCTCTTTCACATGATCATGGCTGATCTTAACCTCCTCTCCACTTTCCAGACTGCTCCCAATTGCCCTCTAGCCTGCTTTTCATCAGAACAATATCTGTTTCTTTCTTGAATCTGTTGATTGATTCTGCCTCTACTGTACTTGAAGAAGAGGGGGAGTGGGGAGGGGGATGGGAGAGCTGGGGTTGGGTGTTGCGCACTGACTTCAACAGATTCGCAACCCTCTGAGAGAAGTAGTTGGAATGGAACAGATTCCATACAGTCTGGAACCAGGCCATTCAATCCAACAAGCCCACACCGAGCCTTCAAAGAGAATTCCACCCAGAGCCAATCCGGAACCCTTTCCCTGTAACCCACATTTCCCATGACTAATGAATCTAACCTGCACTTTCCTGGACACTGTGGCTAAATTAGCATGGCCAATCCTCCGAATGTGGACATCATTCGACTGTGGGAGGAAATCGGAGCACGCAGATAAAACTCTCACAGACAGGGGGAGAATGCACAAACTCCATGCAGTCGCCCGAGGGTGGAACCGAACCTGGATCCCTGGCACTATGAGGCAGCAGTGCTCACCACAGCACCACTGCACCACCTGTAGTTTCACTTCACCCCAGTTTTAAACATACCTCCTCTCACTCTATATCTGTGACCTATTGTTCAAGACTGGCCCACAAGAGGGAACATCTGTTCCATGCCTGCCCAATCAATCCCTTTTGCATCTTACATACTTCACTCAGATTCTCCCTTCATACGACTGAATTCCAGCGAGTACGAAATCTAGCTCTTCAACCTTTCCTCATATGACAGCCCTTTCATCCCAGGGATCAGTCTGGTGAACATCCTCTGAACTTCATCCAGTGCCACCATATCCTTCACCAAGGAAGGTGACCACAACTGGACACAATGCTTCAGATGTGGTCTCACCAATGCCTCATAGAATTGTAACAATATTTCTTTATTTCTGTAATCGAGTCCTTTTATATTAAATACCAAGATTCCAATTGCTGCAAGAAATGCCAACATTCCAATTCCATGGGACTCAATTGGAACCTCTAACAGAGATCAGGAAACATGTGCTTCCATCCCACTGGACTGTCCAATGGACATCAATAAGCCTGGGCCTCTTTCCCACTGGACCCTTCAGTATTGGAGCTTCAAATCCGAAATACTCTCCATCACATAGGTCTCTTATTTCAAACTCCACAACATTGTCCTTCTCTGCTCTACATCAGCCCCTTGACCACAGAAACTCTTATTCCTGCTCATCCCACCTCCAAACTCCATCATTCTGATGTCCTCTCTCAGCTTACTCCATCTGTGCTCCATAAAATCCAAATTGTGTGAAATGAAGTGGCCCCTTCCCTGTCTCACACCAAGGAGGAGATGGACAGATTTGATATTAGTAATTAGTTGAAAGTTTACGGAGAGTGGATGTGGTCAGAATTGGTCAAATTGATGACGGCTCCTGCAGTTGAAGATCCTGCTGGCAGGCTCGAGCCTTTTGCACACAGAATGGAGACGTGTGTATGGTAGAAATATATAGTACAGCTCCACAGAACTAAACCTCAGCATCAGATGTCCCTCAGGAGGTGAGAGAGAATGTTCAGGGTCCTGAGCGCAATTTCCCAGACCAGGCAGTTTGCCTCCCAGTGAATGAATGAGGTGCCAGTTTGGAGCCCAAGTTAGGGGCAGTCTCTACTGTGGACCCAGGTCTACAAGGAGCAGCTGGAGATCGAGCTGAAAAGGAAAGATTTGCTGTGTTATTGGGAGAGAGGGGGGCAGTGGGAATAATTGGATCACTCACAGACACGATGGGCTGAATGGCCTCCTCGTGGGCGAGGGGGAGCAGATTTAGGACTGAATAGAGAAGGAACTTCTTCACCCAGAGGGTTGTGAATCGATGGAGTTACCCGCCCAGTGAAGTGGTTGAGGTTTCCTCATTAAATGATTTTCAAGCGAAGGCAGGTAATTTTTTGAACAGTAAACGAATCAAGGGTTTTGGTGAAAAGGTGGGGTCGGGGGAGCTGAGGCCATGAAAAGATCAGCCATGATCTTACTGAATGGCAGAGCAGATCGAGAGGCCAGAGAGCCTGCTCCTGCTCCTAGTTTTAATGTTCTTATGTGCTGTCAGATTCCAGGGAGTGCAGACAGTTCACAGTTTTTCCCCATCTCAGTAACAAATGTCCAGCTGCTCCGAGCTCCTTCTTTCACTTCCTCTTTTGGTGAAGTTTCAACCTTGCGACCTGACAGTCTTTGCAGTTATTTTTTACACTGGGGCTTTCTGCTGTGGTCAGAATCTCTAAGAATAAGTGTCCAATCAGTGACAATCACAGCAGCTCAGAGCAGTCAGGACTGAGGAGCCAGGCTCACTGGGAAACATATTGGGAAGATGAAAGCCATCCTCTTCAGCTCCTGGTACAAACTCCATCCCTCTCCCTGAGCACTGTCTGCTGCTCAACCAGACTCTTGACAAAAACAGAATACCTCAGCAGATCAGGTCGCATCTGGGGTAAGAAATCAGAGTTAACCTTTTGGGTAAAGATGAGTTCAAGTATGATACATTTATAAAACTGCGCCACATCTTTATATAATTTTTGGTCTATAAAACACCTGATTCTGGATGCCTGTGGACAGTTGGACAATTTCCAAATCCCCATGGCCCTGTCATGGAAATCTGGTGTGCTCCTCACAATATTTCCTTATGATAGCTGGGTGGTACCACTAGCCAATGTCTAACCAACTATTCTTCATCTGGGGGTCCATGGAGGGGGCGGGGCGCGGGGGTGTCTCCACTTTCTCATCAGTGCTCCATTCTGAAGATAATAGCATTCTGAAACCCCTCCAGCCTCGACCTCAGTATGAACTGACAGTGCTCATTTATTTCATTCGGGATCTGCTTTTTGGATCTGCTGTAATTAGGGACATCATAGCAAACACTCCACCTGGATTATCTTCACCCTTTTGGAAAGTTTCAGCGATCCTTTCACTTGCTGTGATGTCACAACAGCCCTTATTGATGGATTTTGTTTAACCATTGCCCTGGTTACCTCACACGATGGAGAGAGAACAGGAACCTGTTCCTATCATTAATCTGTTTCTTGGCCCTCCTTTGGACATTCTGCAATCATTGGGGAAGATACTGCCTTTAATCCTGACAAAACATTCCCCAGAAGGAAATCAACTCCCTCAACAGGGAATGTTTTCCCCACTCTGACAATTACGTCTCCTGATAACAAATCACATTCCAGTTGTACTTTTCAAGTGGAAGTGGAATATATTCTCCACCAATCCCATTGATGAACACCTTAGAATCCATCGAGCTCTCTGGAGGGAAAATCAATTCTTTCTCCAGTAAAAGTGATTGTGTTGCTCCTGTATCTCTCAGTTTGATTCTGGGTTTAGCTGAAGATAAAGCAGTCACCATTCCTTTTGATAAAAGTCCTGTCCACCTCTCATCTACCTTCCAACTTACTTTACTAATGACAGAACTCACCTCCAGCCTTTTTGTTATAGTTACAACTACAACCTGCTCCATGGGATTATCTGTTTGCATTCCCTCCTTTGACTCATTTTTAAAAACTCCCATAAATCTCCTGGGTCTACCTCACAGCTTGCAAGATTCCATACGCACATGGCTCACCTTATTCCAAGAGAATAATTTAAACTTCTGATCATCACTTCCACCCACAGCAATTTCTCAATCTGAAGAGTAGTTCTCGGGCTGTTCCCTACTGTCCATTCTCTCCTCTGGCTACCTGCCTTCCACACACTCTCCCAATTTTTATTTTTCTGCCATTTTGGGCCTGATGGGAATAAGGTTTCTGGATTGATCTCCCATCATGTGACTTCTCCACCTCCTGATGCTGCTTGGCTTGTTGTGCTCTTCCAGCCTCCTGTTTGTCTGCTTTGGATTCCAGCATCTGCAGGATTTTGGCTTTAATGAAGTCTATAATCATTAGCCATTCTCGCTGCTTGTCATGCTGTTGTTCCCCTTCATGAATTCTGATTCTAGAAGGGAAAGTAGTTTTAAATCCTTCTCAGAGAATAATTTCTCCAACAACATTGTAAATGTTCTCAGCCTTTAATGCTCTTTTCCACCTGTTAACATTATTTTGCTGAACTCTCTCAAACGCAGTCGAAGTTTGTGGAGACTGTTTCTGTAAGTTCTGAAACATCTGTCTGTATGTTTCTGGGATCAATCCATATGTGCTTTTCACCATTTAACTTCCTCGTGATCCTGAGAATGTTCCTCTCGCAGGGATATAGAAACTTCTTGTGCTTCCCAAGTTCATTTTGCATGGGCAAGGTCCATTGTTTTTCCTCACCTCACTTGTTTAAATATCTTCTCAAAAGACATGAAAAATGCCTCCTTCTCTTCATAGTCACAGAATCATACAGCAAACAAACAGGCCGTTCTGCCCACCATGTCAATGCCGATGAGTAAACACCAAACTGCACTAATCCCATTTACCTGCACTTGGTCCATAGCCTTCCATGCCCTGGCATTTTATGCTCATTTGGATGTGTCTGAAATATTGTGAGAGGAGCTGCCTCCACCACCTTCTCAGGCAGCACATTCTATATTTCTACCACCCTCTGGGGAAAGAAAACAATCCTCTATTCCCCTCTAAACCACCTTTTCATCACATTAAGCTTATTCCCTCCGGTCATAGACATGTCTGCCGTGGGGAAAAGATGATCACGATTGACTTTGTCTATGTCTGTCAGAATTTTGTATACCTTAATCAGATTCACCACACCCCCCCACCTCCCGTCCCCCCCCCCCCCCCCACCCCCGCCATGCTTCCTCTGCTCCAGAGGAAACAAACCCAGTCTATCCAGTCTCTCTCTTCATAACTAATACTTTTCATCCCAAGCAACATCCTGGCGAATCTCCTCTACACCCTCTCCAGTCCAATCATGTTCTTCCAACAGTGTTATGACCAGAACTGTCCAGTGTTCATGAAACGGCCGAACCAATGCTCTGTAAATTAACAACGAGACTTCCTTACTCCTATATTCTACACCCTGGCTAGCGATGGCAAGCATCCCATGTGTCTTCTTCACCACCCTGTCTGGCTGTGCTGATACCTTCCAGGATTGATGGAGTTGAACACCAAGGTCCCTTTGTTCCTCACTACTCCTAAGGAACATAAGAACATAAGAACTAGGAGCAGGAGTAGGCTGTCTGGCCGTTCGAACCTGCTCCACTGTGCAATAAGATCATGGCTGATCTTTTCCCGGACTCAGCTCCACTTACCGGCGCTCTCATCTTATCTCTTAATTGCTTGAAATGTTTAAAAATGTTTATTGAAGTAGCGTCAACTACTTCACTCAGCAAGGAATTTCATAGATTTACGACCCTCTGGGTGAAGAAGTTCCTTCTCAATTCAATCCTAAATCTGCTCTCCTTAATTTTGAGGCGATGCCCTCTTGTCCAAGTTTCACCTGCCAGTGGAAATATTCTCTCTACTTCTTTTCTATCTATTCACTTCATAATTTTATATGTTTCTATAAGATCCCCTCATTCTTCTAGGTTCCAATAAAAATATCCCAATCTACTCAGTCTCTCCTCATAAGCCAACCCCTTCAACCCTGGAATTAACCTACTCTGCACCCCTTCCATTGCCAGTACATCCTTTCTCAAGTAAGGAGACCAAAACTGCACAAAGTACTCCATGTGTGGCCTCACTAGCACCCTGTACAGATGCAACATAACCTCTCTGCTTTTTAAACTCAATCCCTTCAGCAATGAAGTGTAAAATTCCATTTCCCTTCCGAATTGCTTGTTGTACCTGCAGACCAACCCTCTGTGATTCATGCACAAGGACACCCAAGGCACATAACTTTCATTCTGTATATCCTTCCCTTATTAGACCTCCCAAATCGGATCACATTACACTTGTCAGGATTAAATTCTATCTGCAATTGTTCTGCACAATTACCAGCTGATCAACATTAGACTGTAGCCTGAGACCCAGTAATCCAAGATGGCAGCAGAGTAGGACTCTTCAGATTGAATTCATCTGCTCCGTCTGTTTCCTTTTCTGCTTTTTCTTCCACTGGCTTTTATTTTCTTTTGTGTTTTTCTTTTGTCGTTCTCTCTTCTTTTCTCTCCCTGCCACGGACTCCCAGCCTCACTTGCTAGGCCTCTGACCAGTGCAGTCCCAGTGTTGCGGCCTCTTGACTTGGTTTTCCAGAGTCCTGATCTGGCAGAGAGATTCCCAGCTCGGTGAGACAGACTCTCGGTCTGACGTGTTGAGCTCTCAGTTTAATGTGGTGGCCTCTCGGCTCAGTATGTTCAATTATCATTCCAGCATGATGGACTCTCGGCCTAGCATGGTGCTCTCTCAGTGGCCCAGCGTGGTTGTCTCTAGACCCGCAGGGTGGTCTTTTGCTGTATAATGTGGTCTTTCAGCCCAGCACAGCCTCAGTTTGCCTTCCGGTCTCGAAGTGATGATTCAAAATATGATCCCACGGTAGATAAGCACTTAAGAAAGACTGTAATGAATGAAGTTCCAGATTTATTTCTTTATTTTCTTCCAAAAACTAAAAAGGTCAAGAAGTCTGTAACGTGTAACTTTTTAATTTAGTCTTTCTTTCTAACTTCTTCTTAAGATTCTGAACCTTGGTCCTTGTACCTAAGATGGCTCCTTACAAGGTGACATCACATACTTTTCACTGTACTCCAATACTTTTGTACTTAAGTCCATCTAACAATAAAATAAAAATAAAACCATATTCAACAACACCACCACTTACTGTGGTAACTGAAAACTTTCTAATTGTACAATCACAGTCAATTCATTAAGGTACATTACAAACAGAAAGGACGCAGCCCCAATTCCTGTCATACACCACTGGTCACAGGCTTCCAATTACTAAGACAACCCTTCACCATCAATTGTCAACTTGCCTTGGATCCCATGGGCTCTGACCATCTGGACCAGCCTTCCACGTGAGGCCTTTGTCAAACAAATCAACACTGGCATCCCTACCTCTCCAAGTATTGCTTAATTCTGTACTTCAGGATTTTTTCTAATAAGTTCCCTGACACTGACATCGGACTATCTGGTCTGGAATTGCCTGGCCTATCCCTGCTGCCCTCTTGAACAAAGGAACCACATTGACAATCCCCCAGTCTGACACCTCACCTGTGGCCAGTGAAGTATTAATCAAGGGAAAGGCAATCAAACTTCCAATACAATGAAATGAAAAATACAGTTAAGTTAAACCTAAAGACGCGTGAGAGAAATGAACCCCTTCTCCCTGTTATTTAAGTACAATAAAGCAATAATGTTAGAATAGAAATGATTTTATTTAGCCGTGTTTTAAAATCTACTGAAATTGTGTTTTCTGTCAGTATGTTTTATTTTATCTTCATTTCTTTTGTGTACTGAGGTCTTATTATTCAATCTAAATCATCAGCATTGCGTTATTATGCTCCATAGATGCTGCAGACCAACTGCATTTCTTCAGCAGTTTCTGTTTGTGTTGCAGTCTGAGATCTGTGTTGTCCAATAATACCAGCAGTTCGGATGGGAATAGTTGGCTAGCATCATGACAGTCACTCTCATAAGAAATTGGCACTTCATATTTGATGAATCCAACAAACCCTTACACTGTTTTCACATCTGTCAGTCACCACATCACTGCTACCGCTCCGACCTTTCCAGAATCCAGGCAAATCCTTTTACTCTCAGTATGTGACGAATGTCCTTAACTTGGGCATCTTTAATTGCAAACTTTCTTGTTCAGCTTAATGACTCTTTCTTTCTTGTTCAGCTCCTGATAAGCTACACCCAGCAGGCCACTAGATGATGATTGTGGTCAGCAATGCTTTGTATCTCGAATAGCCCACTTTCTCCCCATATCCTCCTCACTCACACTCTCAACTGATTACCTGGGCATCGCGGCAGGTCACTGCATTTGAGGAGAAATTGACTCGAAAGTGAATCAACAGTTGGTATTTCATGTGGCCATTCAATTGAAAAACAAGTATATTTACACTGAAGTTAATAAATTATGAATGTATAATAATTGGTCAGAATGATAAATTAAACTTTGCAGCATTTGAGTGTTTTAACTTGTGCCGGCTTCTCAAGAGTGCCGGTTCAAAATGTATAGGTTACAACAAACTTTGCTGCCCATCTTTTATAATGGACTCCAGTATTTCTCCCACTGCTGATGTCACGCTAACTGGTCTCCAAACCCCACTGTGTTCTCCCTGTCTTCCTTCTTAAATAGTGGGGTGATGTTTACGACGTTTCAGTCCATAGGAACTGCTCCTGAGTCTAGAATTCTGAAAGATGACGACGAGTGCATCTATTCATTCTAATACCACTTTCCTAAGTATTCTGGGGTGAGGGGATCAGGCTGCCAAAGATATTTTCTGGCTCCTCTTTGTCCTCCTATTTTTTAAGCACCTCCCCACACTTTCTCTCCTCCTTAAGGGCCTCCCCTCTTTTTGATGCTCTGTACTTGGCATATGCTTATTCCTTTTTCTTTCTCAAACTATCCATGTCCTTTGACATCCAGGATCCCAGGAGCTGCTGTCCTTGCCTTTCTTTCTGAGCTGGCCCTGAACTACATTAAAACATCCCTACTGTCCAAATATCGACTGACTTCCAAGTAATTGCTCCCAGTCTGTATTTGCCATATTCTTTCTAATGAAATTGAAATTGGCCTTGCCTCACTTTAGACACAACTTCTGCACTACCCTTATTCCTTTCTATAATAATTAGGAAACGTACGGAGTTATGTTCACTATCTCCAAAATGCTCACCCATTGACTCTTCAACAATTTGACATTACCTCAGACTGAGCCCAGCACTGCCCATGTCTAGTGGGACTATGTACGTACTGGCACCAAATGTTCTCCTGGTTGGACTTTAAAAATTCCATTCACGTGAAGTCAAACATAAAGTTTATGTTAGAGAAGTTGAAATTCCTTGCTAATATCGCCCCATTCCTCTCACAGCTCTCTGTGATTTGCCCACATATCTGCTCCTCTCTCTCCATTTGACTATTGGGGAGTCTATAGGATAATCCCAGCAAAGTGATTGTCCTTTTGTCTAGCTCTACCCAGACGGCATCATGTGAAGACCCTTCCAAGAAATGCTCCTTCAGTAGCAACACTGCAGTCATGGTTTCTTTTATCAATAATGCAACACACCCACGTCTCTTGCACCCTGTCTATCCCACCTGAGACTTGTCTACCCTGGAATGTTGAGCAGCCAGTCCTATCTTTGTTCAATCATGTCTCAGCAATTGCAACAATATGATATTCCAAAAAGACAATGCAACAACAATTGAAATAGCATAAGAGGTATGGTTAGTAGGTTTGCAGATTACACCAAAACTGAAGGTGTAGTGGACAGCAAAAAAGGTTAGGAGAAAGTGACGACTGCAGATGCTGGAGATCAGAGCTTAAAAATGTGTTGCTGGAAAAGCGCAGTAGGTCAGGCAGCATCAAAGGAGCAGGAGAATCGACGTTTCGGGCATAAGCCCTTCTTCAGGGATTTATTTTAAGCAAAGAAGGTTACCTAAGATTACAACAGGACCTTCATCAGATGGGCCAATGGGCTGAGAAGTGGCAGATGGAGTTTTGTTCAGATAAATGCGAGTGCTGCTTTTTGGGAAAGCAATCGTTACTCGGACTTATACACTAAATGGTAAGGCCCTAGAGAGTGTTGCTGAACAAAGAGACCTTGGAGTGCAGGTTCATAGCTCCTTGAAAGTGGAGTCACAGGTAGATAGGATAGTGAAGAAGGTGTTTGCTATGCTTCCTTTATTGGTTTGAGTACAGGAGTTGGGAGGTCATGTTACGGCTGTATATGAACTTGGTTAGGCCACTGTTGAAATATTGTGGTCTCCTTCCTTTCGGAAAGATGTTGTGAAACATGAAAGTGTTCTAAAAAGCTTTACTAGGATGTTGCCAGGGTTGGAGGATTTGAGCTAAAGGGAGAGGCTGAAAAGGTTGGGGCTGTTTTCCCTGGACCGTCGGAGGCTGAGAGGTGACCTTATAGAGTTTTACAAAATTATGAGGGGCATAGACAGGATAAATAGACAAAGTCTTTTCCCTGGGGACGGGGAGTCCAGAACTCGAGGGCATAGGTTTAGGTTGAGAGGGGAAAGATAAAGAAGAGACGTAAGGGGCAACGTTTTCACTCAAAGGGTGGTACGTATATGGAATGGGCTGCCAGAGGAAGTGGTGGAGGCTGGTACAATTGCAACATTTAAAAGGCATTTGGATGTACACATGAATAAAAAGGGTTTGGAGGGATGTGGACCGGGTGCTGGCAGGTGGGACTAGATTGGGTTGGGACATCTGGTCGGCATGGACAGGTTGGACCAAAAGGGTTTGTTTCCATGCGGTACATCTCTGTGTCTCGATGACTCTATATCCCCACGTGCTGTTCAATGCTCTCATGTCAACCACATTACTGGTCAAGCTCCTTACATTAAAATAGCTCCAGTTCAGCTTTCTGATCCTCCTGTGTTCTGGATCCTGTCCTATTGGTCACTCAGTGGTTTTCTGTGTAGCCCTTACTTTCCCATGAAGGGAAACATTGAGCATTAACTTTAGGGAATTGTAGACAAATTATCCGGATATCTGTCGTGGAGAAAAAGCTCAAATTCATTCCAAAATATTTTATAGCTTAGCAGTGAGAAAACAGTGACAGATTCGGACAGAGTCAGCATGGATTGTCAAAAGAAAAATCATGCTTAACAAATCGACTGGAATTGTTTGAGGATGTAGTGAGTGGATTTGATAAGGGGGAACCAGCTGATGCGGTTTATTTGGACTTTGTAAGGGGAATAGATCGGTGGTTCTGTGGTCAAAAACAAGTCTCCTGAATAGCTCTGAAGGGGGAGGGTGAACAGCGAGCTGTGATGGTGCATGTAGGCCGCAATGATATACGTAATAAATGGGATGAGGTCCAACATGCAGAATTTAGGGAGTCAGGAGCCACATTAAAAATAAGGACATCAGGGGTCGTAATCTCAGGATTGCAACCAGTGTCGCGTACTAGTGGGCGGCACGGTGGCACAGTGGTTAGCACTACTGCCTCACAGCGCCGGAGACCCGGGTTCATTTCCCGCCTCAGGCGACTGACTGTGTGGAGTTTGCACGTTCTCCCCGTGTCTGCGTGGGTTTCCTCCGGGTGCTCCGGTTTCCTCCCACAGTCCAAAGATGTGCAGGTCAGGTGAATTGGCCATGCTAAATTGTCCCTAGTGTTAGGTAAGGGGTAGATGTAGATGTAGGGGTATGGGTGGGTTGCGCTTCGGCGGGGCGGTGTGGACTTGTTGGGCCGAAGGGCCTGTTTCCACACTGTAAGTAATCTAATCTAATCTAGTCAGAATAGACATGGAAGAATAGGCAGGATGAAGGAGTGGCTTGAGAGATGGTGCAGTGAGTGGGGTGGGGGTCAGATTTTTGGGACATTGGGACTGGTTCTGGGGGAGGTGGGACTATTACATATCAAACAGTCTGCACCTGGGCAGGACTGGAACCAATGTCCTCCAGGCTTCTTTTGCTCACGTTCTTGGGGACGGTTCAAAATAATGTAGCAGAGGGATGGGAACCAAATGAGGAGGTTAGTGGACAGTAAGGAGGTAGGAACTAAAGCCTGTGAGGAACGAGGTAATGAAATCAGTGTGACTAAGGGTAAGAATAGGTCGATGATGAACGCAAAGGGACAGGTGGTCTGAGGTGCATTTGTTTTTATGCAAAAAGTGTAGTAGGTAAGGCAGAGGAATTCAGGGCTTGGATTTGTACCTGGTCGTATGATGTTATTGCTATTACTGAGACTTGGTTGACGGAAAGGCAAGATTGGCAACTAAATACCCCAGGATACAGATGTATCAGATGGGTTTGAGAGGGAGGTAAAAGGGGTAGAGGAGTGGCGTTATTGGTCAGAAGGGATATCACAGCTGTATTGAATGAAGGCACAATGGAGGACTTGAGCAGTGGGGCAATTTGGGCAGACCTCAGAAACAGGAAGGGTACAGCAACAATGCTGGGGCTGTACTACAGGCCTCCCAACAGCGAGCGCTAATGGATAAAGATGACAGTGGTCCGAAAGGAAATGGGCTAAACTGGGGGAAGGCCATCGATAGCAAAATTCGGCAGAAGCTGGGAAAGTGGATTGGGAGCAGCTGTTTGAGGGTAAATCCACATTTGGTATGTGGGAGGCTTTTAAAGAGAGGTTGATTAGAATTCAGGACAGACATGTCCTCGTGGAAATGAGGGATTGAAGTGGCAAAATTAGGGAACCCTGGATGACAGGTGAAATTGTGCGACTCGCTTAGAGGAAAAAGGAAGCATACATAAGGTCTGGGTGGCTGACAACAGGCAAAGCTTTGGAAGAATATTGGGAAACTAGGACCGATCTGAAATGAGGAATTAAAAGGGCTAAAAGGTGTCAAAAAACATCATTAGCAAAATAGGTTAAGGAAAATCCCAAAGCCTTTCATTCATATATAAGGAGCAAGAGGGTGACTAGAGAAAGGGTTGACCCACTCAAGGACAGAGGAAAATTATGCATGGAGTCACGGAAAATGGGAGAGAATCTTAATGAGTGGTTTGGTTTGGTATTCTCCAAGGAGAGGGAAAAGATGGATGTTGAAGTTGGCAATAGATGTTTGATCACTCTTGGTCAAGTTGGTTTAAGGAGGGAGAAAGCGTTGAGTATTCTAAAAGGCATTAAGGTGGACAAATCCCAAGGTCAGGATGGAATCTGTCCCTGGGTACTTTGGGAAGCAAGAGAGGAGATAGCTGGGGCCTTAAGAGCTATCTTAATAGCAATCCTGAACATGGGTGAGGTCCCAGAGGACTGGAGAAGAGCTAATGTTGTCTCCTTGTATAAGAAGAGTAGCAAGGATAATGCAGGTAATTATCAAGCGGTGAGCCTGACGTCAGTGGAAGGGAAGCTGCTGGAACAGATACTGATTTGAAAGAAAATGGATGTATCCGTGATAGGAAGCATGATTTTGTGCAGGAATTGTCATGTCTTACCTACATTATAGAAGGTTTTGAAGAAATGACAAAGTTGATAGATTAGGGAAGAGCTGTAGATGTCATACACATGGACTTCAGTAAGGTGTTTGATAACGTTCACAATGTAGCCTGATGGAGAAATTAAAGTCGCATGGGGTCCAGGGTGTACTAGCTAGATGGATAGAGAACAGGCTGGGCAACAGGAGACAGAGAGCAGTAGTGGAAGGGAGTTTCTCAAAATGAAGAACAGGAATCCGTGCTGAGACCACTCTTATTTATGATATATATATATATAAATGATCTGGAAGAAGGTATAGGTGGTCTGATTAACAAGTTTGCAGATGACACTAAGATTAGTGGAGTAGCAGGGGACTATCAGAGAACGGAGCAGAATATAGATAGATTGGAGAGCTGGGCATAGAAACGGACAGATGGAGTTCAATCTGAGCAAATGTGATCTGATGAATTTTGGAAGTTCCAATTCTGGAGTAAACTATATGGTGAATGGAAAGCCCGGGGGTAAATTGATGCACAGAGAGATCTGGATGTTCGGATCCATTGTACCCTGAAGGTGGTAATGCAGGTTGATAGAGTGGTAAAAGAGGCAGATGGCATGCTTTCCTTCATCGGTTGGGGTACAAGAGTAGGCAAGTCATGTCAGAATTGTATCGGACTTTGGCATAGCCACATTTGGAATACTGCATACAGTTCTGGTCACGACATTACCAGAAGGATGTGGATGCTTGTAGAGGGTGCAGAGGAGGTTAACCAGAATTGTCTCATATGGAGGGCATGAGCTCTGAAGAGAGGTTGAGTAGATTAGCATTATTTTCAATAGAAAGTTAAAGATTGATGGAGGACCTGCTAGAGGTCTACAAAATCATGAGAGCCATAAACAGGGTGGATAGCAAGAGGATTTTTCCCAGAGTGAGGGGCTCAATTACTAGGGACCATGGGTTCAAGGTGAGAGGAGAAAAGCTTGAGGGAGGTATGTGTGGAAAGTTCTTTACGCAGAAGTTGGAAGCGGAAGTGGTAGAGGCGGGCATGACAGCATCATTAAAGATGTATCCAGATAGATGCACGAATGGGCAGGGAGCAGCGGGTTGCCGATCCTTGGAAAATTGATGATAGGTCTAGACAGAAGGTGTGGATCAGGGCAGGCTTGGAGGGCCGAAGGCCCTGTTCCTGTTTAGTAATTTTCTTTGTCCCTTGTTCTTGGACCTGAGAAAGCTCAAAGGAACAGAGTAATCTAGGGGTACTTGTCCACTGATCCCTGAATGTGGCAAGACAGGTTAACAGACCACTTAGGAAGGCATAGGCGACACTTGCCTTTGTCATTTCAGGTATTGGCTATAAAAGCAGGAGGATATGTTGCAGTTAAGCAGAACATTGGTTAGGCCACAGCTGGATTACTGTGTGCAGATTAGGTGACCACACTGTAGGAAGGTTGTGATTGCACTGGATGGGGTGCAGAGGGGAATCACCAGGATGTTGCGTGGGATGGAACCTCTCAGTGATGAAGAGAAATTGGATCAGCTCGGGTTGTTTTCTTCAGAGCAGAGAAGGTGGAAGGGGGACCTGATCGAGGTGTATAAGGTTATGAGGGGAATGGACAGGAAGGAGAGAAAGCAGTTGTTCTCCTTCATGGGAGGGTCACTAACAAGTTGACTCACATTCAATATGAAAGATAGGAGGTTTCAAGATGCTTTGTGGAAAGTGTTTTTTTACCCAGAGGGTGGTGGGGGTCTGGAACGCACAGCCTGGGAGGGTAGTTGATGTGGGAAACTCACAAACTTTAAAAACTACTTGGGTGAGCAGATGAAATGTCATAACATTCAAGCCATGGGCCTCATGTTGGAAAGTGGGACTGGTGTAAGTTTAGTGTAGTTTGGCTGGACCACAGTTAATGGGCTGAAGGGCCTCTTCTGTACTGTGTGATTTTATGATTGTATTAAGTGCAGTTTTGGTCTCCTTATCTGAGGAAGGATGTTCTGGCTGTGGAGGGAGGACAGTGAAGGTTTACCAGACTGATTCCTGGGATGACAGCACTCAGATATGATGAGAAACTGGATCAGTTAGGATTATATTCACTGGAGATAAGAAGGTTGAGAGGAATCACATTGGAACCTTTAAAACCCTAACAGGACAAGACCAGAAAAACACAGGAAGTATGTTCCTGATCACTGGAGAATCCAGAACCAGGAGTTACATTTTAAAGAAAAGGGGAAGCTTATTTCAGACTGAGATGAGGAGACTTTTCCTGAGCCAGAGAGTGGGAAGCTTGTGGAATATTCTATAACAGAAAGCGGTTGAGACCAAAACATTAAAAGTTTTCAAGAAGGAGATATGTCCAAAGGGACTTAGGACTAAAGGGATTAAGGTTATGGGGAAAAAGTGGGAACAAGGGACTTGTTTGGATGATCAGCCATGGTCATATTGAATGGCAGAGCCCACTCGAAGGGCTGAATGGCCTACTCCTGCTCCTAGTTCCTTTGTTTCTGTGTTTGAGTGAATGTCGATAAACATGGAAACCGATGGAATTATAGAGTCAAAGAGTCATTGAGTCCTGCAGCACAGAGACAGGCTTTTTGGTCCACACTGGTCCATGCTGACCAAAATGTCCATCCATGCTAACCCCATTTCCCTGCATTTGGCCCATATCCTTCGGAGCCTTTCCTATCCATGTATTTGTCCACATGCCTTTTTAAAAGTTGTTAATATACCCGCCTCAATCACTTCCACTCACCGCTGACTCCATATGTGTGCCACCCTCTGTGTAAACAAGTTGCCCCTCAGGTTCCGTTTTATTCTTTCCCCTCTAACCGAAAACTGATGCTCTCTCATCCTCAATTCCCCAACCCTGGGAAAGAGACTGAGGGCACTCACCCTATCAATGTCTCTCAAGGTCTTATACACTTCTAAAAAAAACCCTCATTCTCCTACACTCTCAGAAAAAATTCCTAGCTTGTCCAACCTCTCACAAAAATTCAGATTGTCGAGTCCTGGCAACATGCTTGTACATTTCCTCTGAACTTTTTCCAGTTCAATAATGTCCATCCTATAACAAGGTGACCAAATACTCCAAGTGCGACCTCACCAACGTTCTGTACAATTGTAAAATAACTGCTCAACTTCTATACTCAATGCCCTGACTGAGGAAGGCCAGTGTGTCAAAAGCCTTCCTCACCGCCCTTTCGAACATTGACTCAACTTCCAGAGAACCATGCAGCTGAAATCCAAGATCACTCTGTTTGACTATTTCAGCTTTTTATGATATTTCTCAATGACTTGGATGCAGAGACAGAGAGCCATACATCCAAAATGGCTGATCACACTGACTGAGGCAGCTTGGAGGAGGTTACAGACATAGGGAGGGTGAAGGGCACAGAGGGATTTGCGAACAAGGATGAGAACTTGAAATTCAAGGTGTTGCTGGAGAGGAGCCGATGTAGACACAGGGTGCGGGGGTTGGGGGAACAGGACTTGATGCAAGTTTGGATACAGGCATCAGAATTTGGGATGAACTGAAGGTTACAGAGGGCGATTGCTGTGATGTGTGCCAGAACAACATTGGAATGGTCGTGTTTAGAGTCCCACTGGCATGACTGAGATTCTCAGTGGCTGGTCTGTTTAATATGGCGAATATTGGGCTCAGACTATTCTCAGAGATGTGGCCATATTTTTAAAGTGTCTGGTTGTGCAGCAGAACCCCAGGGAGAGAGATGGAGTTTGTACCAGGAGATGAAGAGGATGGTTTTGATCTTCCCAATATGTTTCACAGTGAGTCCAGGCTCCTCAGTCCTGACTGCTCTTAGCTGCTGTGATTGTCACTGATTGGACACTTATTATTCGAGATTCTGACCACAGCAAAAAGCCCCAGTGTGAAAAATAACTGCAAAGTCTGTCAGATCGCAAAGTTGAAACTTCACCAAAAGAGGAAGTGAAAGAAGGAGCTCGGAGCAGCTGGATGTTTGTTACTGAGACAGAAGAAAACTGTGTCTGCACTCCCTGGAATCTAACAGCACAGGAGGCTGGTTTTGGGATTTGTGTTGCAGAAAGAGCACAGTGATGGAAACAGTGTCAGTCACTCTCTCACAAACACACACGCCTGCACTCGGAGATCAGAAACAGAATCCAGCAGCAGCTCTGTCTCCAAGCTGTGAAACCTGCACATAATTGTTCCCTCATTCAGGTTTTAACTGGCAGGATAGACCAAGCAGAGGTGGCAACACAGTGTTGTGTACAGTCGGAAAGGAGTTGCCCTGGGAGTCCTCACCATTAACTATGGAACCCATGAAGCCTCATCATAGCAGGTCAAACATGGGGAAGGAAAGCTCCTGCTGATTTCCACATAGCACCGGAATCCCCTCCAACCTCAACTGAGCAGTCAGTCCTCCCCCATGTTGAACAACACTTGGAGGGAGCACTGAGAGTGGGAAGGATAAAGGATATACCCTGAGTAAGGGACTTCAAAGTCCACCACCAAGAGCTGCTCAGAAGCATCAGTACTGAGCAAGCTGGTCAAGTTCCCCCTGATTCAGCTGCTAGACTGGACCTGGGGCGGGTGGTGAGGGAACCAACAAGAGGGAATAACATACTCACTATATCCCTCACCAATCTGCCTGCTGCTGGTGTACCTGTCCATGACAGTATCAGTAAGAGTGACCACCACACAGTCCGTATGGAGACAAAATCCCATCTTCACATTGAGATTACCTTACATTTTGTTGGGCAAGGGATACGGGATGTCAGGAAGAACTTTGTTTTTAGGAGCAATTGGTAATGACGTGGAAATGAGTGCCCATTCAGGTAAGGCAGGTGAAGACACTCAGTGATTACAATTACAGATTGGATGGGCTCTTGATGGAAATAAAACTGCAAGGCCCTGGGGGTCGAGTAGGGGAGGGGGTGGGACTGACTGGATTGCTCCATGAAATGACAGCATTTATCTGACAGGCTGAATGTTCTCCCCATGTGCTGGAAATAGGTCTCACTCAATGGGAGGTTCACAATTAGAGAGTTTGGATGCAGTAAATACAGGACAAATTGTTTCTCCAGGCAGGAAGGTCAGTAACCAGAGGGCACACATTTCAGAAAGGGTCTGAAGGACAAGGGAGAAGATAGGAACATTTTTATCCAGCGAGTTCATGATGACTGTTTGTAAGGTGAGTGGAAGTGGATTGAACAGCAACTTTCAAAAGGGCATTTGGAGAAACAGCTGAAAAGGAAAAAAATGCAGGGTTATACTGGAAGGGCTGGGTAAATGGGACTCATTGGACTCATGTGACGAGCAGTCACAATAGGCCCAGTGACCTCTGTCTGTGCTGTATAAGAGCTTACACACACTTAGTCTCACCTTTACACAAAGACTGGGAGAAACAGACAACCCAGTTTACAGAAGAGTCTTTTCTCAAGGAAAACACACTTGAACCAACTCAGGGAACAGGCCAGACTAGATTTACTGGACTACATAAGCAAATCAATGGCAAGGGGACAGTGAACCAAAGGTAATGGCACTCACCAGTATATTCAATAGCACAACAATTGAGAGTGGGAGGGATTAAGGGCAGGAGGTCAGAGAGCTCGCTGTCGGGGCCTGAAGGTTCTGCTGTCAATGGTGGGATGGAGGAAGCAGCAATGGGCAGGAGACCAGAGACAGAAGATGGAAGGCGGAGGGAGGGAGTGTGAGTCTGCAGCTGGACACAGATTGAGGGAGGAGGGAGACCATGGAGGCAATTGGCTGGCAGTGAGTTCGGGGGCCATTCTTGAAGAACTTCAGATGCCAGACAAGGAAGGGACCACTCCATATCAGACAAGTTAGGGTTTATGGAATGTGACTTCCGGAAGCTGGGAGACGACATTGGAATCAATAGTTAGGAGGTGGGACAAGCAGGAATTAGGGTTTCTGTGGCTAGGGGACTGAAGTCGTGCAGAGACAGACAGTCTCTGAGATTGAAAGAAGAGACCTTCATGATGGAGTGGATGTGGGGTTTGCAGCTCAAGTACTGGACAGTCCAGTGGGAAGGAGGCCCATGTTTACTGGTCTCTCCTGAAGCAACCAGTGAGGAGGAGGTCCATGTTTATTGGTGTCTATTGGAGGTTCCAGTGGGAAGGAGGTCTATGTTTATTGGTGTCTGTTGGAGGTTCCAGTAGGAAGGAGGTCTATGTTTATTGGTGTCTATTGGAGGTTCCAGTGGGAAGGAGATCCATGTTTACTGGTCTTGTGGGAAGGTGGCCCATGTATACATCATCATAGAGTCATAGAGGTTTACAGCATGGCATCAGGCCCTTCAGCTCAACTCATCCATTCCGACCAAGTTTCCAAAACTGAACTAATCCTATTTGCCTCTGTTTGGCCCAAATCTCTCTGAATCCTTCCTATCCATGTTGCTGGAAAAACCTCCTTGAAATGTAGTAACTGTACTCCCCTCTACCACTTCCTCTGGCAGCTCATTACACATCCACACCAACCTCTGTATGAAAAGGTTGCCTCTCAGGTCCCTTCTAATTCTTTCACCCCCTCAACTTAAACCTATTCCTTCTAGTTCTGGACTCTCCTACCCTGGGGAAAAGACTTGGGCTATTCACCTTATCTATGAGCCTCATGATTCTGTAAACCTCTATAAGGTCACCCCTCAATCTCCTGCATTCCCTGAAAAAACATCTTTGCATACCCATCCTCGCCTTATAATTCAAGCCCTCCAATCTTGGTAACATCCCTGTTAATCCTTCTTTTATTCAAACCAGTGTAATAACTTCCTTCCTATTATATCGTGAGCAGAAGTGTACACGGTGACCAAATTTGGCCTTCCCAATGCCTTGTACATCTGTAACATGATGTCCCAGCTCCTGTACTCCCTGCTTTGACCAGTGAAGGTGAGCGTGCCAAAAACCTTCTTCACCCTGTCTACCTGTGACACTATTTTCAAGGAAGTATGTACCTGCACCCCTTGGTCTCTCTGTTCAACAACACTCCCCATGGCTCTACCATTAATTGTGTAATTCCTGCCCTGGTTTGTCTTACCAAAATGTAACTCCTTGCATTTATCAAAATTTCCATCTGGATTTGTTGACCCACTGGCCCAGTTGATCAAGATGACATTGCACTCTTGGATAACCTTCTACCCTGTCCACGATGCCAACAATTTTAATGTCAGCCACAAACTTCCTGACCATTCCTACTATTTTCTCTCCAAATTGTTCATATAAATGATGAACAACAGTGGATCCAGGATTGATTCTTGTGGCAGATGGCCGGTCACTCGCCTCCAGTCTCAAGAACAACCCTCTCTCGCCAGCCTTTGCCACCTATCATCAGGCCAATTTTATATCCAATTGGCTCGCTCTCCTTGGATCCTATGTGATATAATCTTACTGAGCAATCTACCATGAGGAACCTTGTCTAAGGCATTGCTAAAGTCCAAGAAGACAGATGGTACTGCGCTTCGTTTATCTATCTTCATGATTACTTTTTCAAAAACTCAGTCATCTACTTGTCTGAATCGGAAAGTCCAATGAATAGGAGGCCCATGTTTACTGATCTCTCTTGGAGGATCAAATCAGAAGTAGGCCAATGTCTACTGGTCTCTCTTGGAGGTTCCAACAGGAAGAAGCCCATGTTTACTGGTCTCTTCTGGGAACTTCAGTGGGAAGGAGGCCCAAGTCTCTCTATCGAGCAGCCTTGTGAACTGAATTCCATGTTTAGTGGACTCTGTTGGAGAGTCCGGTGCGTCATGAACACATGGTGGGTGTGGGGTCAGTTTCTTTCTGTTGTAACTGTATGATGCTCTGACCTTTATCCCAGTCAAACAGCCTGATTCAGAGACTGATCATGGAAGGGGAAGGAAAGGGAAAAGGATTGGAACATGTTGTGGATGGACAGGCTGGATCACTGGGTCAGAAAATGTCCTGTCCCTCCAACTCACACTGAAGGCCTGAGGATCTCCTCTCTCTGCTGGGCCTTCATGGAATGAGGCTTGTATCCAAACCAGTCCCCAGTGAGAACAGGCCAACAGAACATAACGAAGTAAAAACAATGACGGCAGATGCTGGAAACCAGATTCTGGATTAGTGGTGCTGGAAGAGCACAGCAGTTCAGGCAGCATCCAAGTAGCTTTGAAATCGACGTTTCGGGCAAAAGCCCTTCATCAGGAATCTCTCCACGCTTCAGGCTCACTGTCTTTCTTCCTGATGAAGGGCTTTTGCCCGAAACGTCGATTTCAAAGCTACTTGGATGCTGCCTGAACTGCTGTGCACTACAACAGAACATAACTGCCTTTCATTTGACAAGAATCTGTCCATCTTCCTGAATGAGGTCAAACCCTGGTCAATGTGAGAAATGGGGAGTTACTCCAGGAAAAGACATGCTTCTGGGTCAAGAGTTAACATCCATTAGTGGGGCCGAGCAGAGGGAGATTTATCCTGAATTCAACTGTAACCACCTGGGACACTGTGAGAAAGACAGAGAAGCGAGTCAGAGAGAGAGGTAGAGGCAAATTGTGTGTGTGATCGAGCGATAGAGGGAGGGGCATCTGAGACAGTGTGAAGTATGTGAAGGGACCGAGAGAGGTAGAGGGAGGTAGAAGTGGTGTGGTTGAGGGACAGAGAGAGAGAGAAACAAGATGTGACTGATAGGGATGGATGGAGATAAAGAGATAGGATGGGTGTGAAACCAAGAGTGAAGGGAATCAAGGGAGAGTGGGTAGGTTTGAGTGTGAAAGAGAGAGAGAGAGAGACAGAGAGACATGAGTATGGTAAGAGACAGAATGACAGAGAGGGAGGAGAGAGACTGTAGATTGGGATGCAGAGAGGGAGGGAGAGACAGAGAGAGGAATAGTGAGGGGCAATTAACATTTGGAGGCTTTCAATTGAAGCGAGCGATGGAGTGAGTGACAGTGAGAGAGAAAGAGAGGGACAGAGGGGCAGGTCCTGGTCACCACATTCTGGGAAGGATGTGATTGTACTTGAGAGGGTGCAGAGATTTCCCAGGATGCTGCCTGGGATGGACGGCCAGCTGTGAGGAAAGATTGGAAAGGTTGGGGTTGTTTTCCTTGCAGCAGGGGACCTGATAGAGGGGGATAGGATTATTCAGGGCAGTGATAGGGTGAGTAGGAAGGCACTTTTTATAAGAGTCAAGGACTCAATAACCAGGGACAGAGATTGAAGGAAAAACAGACATGGACACATAGAAACTGCTGCTGGAGTAGGCCATTCGGCCCTTTGAGACTGTTCTGTCATTCATTATGAGCATGGCTGATCCTCTCTGTTGAAGTCACCTTCCTACTTTCTCCCCATTCCCTTCATGCTGTTAAAATGCAAAACAAATATCTCTCTCTATTTCTCTTGAACACATTCAGTTCCTTGTCCTCCATAGCCTTCAGTGGAAGATAATTCCACAGATCGACCAACCTCTGAGTGAAGAAATGTTTCCTCATCTCAGTCTGAAATGGTCTACCCCGTATCACCCTGAGACTGTCCACCTGGTTCCAGAATCCCCAACCTGGGGAAACCTCCTCCCTGCCCAGCCCTGTTAGAATATTATACATTTCAATCAGATCCCCTCTTATCCTTCTGAGTCCAGGCCCAATAGAGTTGGAGAGTGAGGAGAATGAGGGAGAAATGTTTTCACCCAGAGGGTGGTGGGAGTCTGGAATTCACTGCCTGAAAGGCTGTTTGAGTCAAAAACTCTCATGACATTGGAGCAGTGTTTAGATATTCCCTTGTGTTGCTGTAGGCTCCAGGGTAATGGGCCAAGAACTGGAAGATTGGGTTAGTGTGATCAGATCGCTGTTTACCAGCACAGACACAATGGGCCAAATGGCCTCATTCAGTGCTGTTCACATCAATGACTCTCTGAGACAAAGAGAGAGAATGAGGCGGAGAGAGAGAGAAGAGGAAGTGTGAGGGGCTGACGTGGCTCTCTATGCCTGATGCCATTTACATACTGAGGAACACCTAGTCAGACACTCACAGGCTGCAGCTTTATAAAGCAGAGCCCAGTGAAGGGAGAGTTTATCAGGAACCAGGCACAGGGACAGGAGCACACCATGATTTCACACATCCAGCTGATCTGGCCCCTGGCATTCTGTGTCATAGGTACAAATCTCTCTCCTTTCACCTTGAATCTTTAGCTGCTCTCCATTTCACTCCAATTCCACTGACTTGTGATTGAAGGGAAAATGCTGAAACCAGAGGAATGCTCAGTGTCTCCAACAATCTCTCATTTGACAGGCTCTTTCTGTGAAGGTTCTGACTTCACTGTGTTTCTCTCTGACCCGTCAGGTATCAGTGGGGACATCATCATGACCCAGTCTCCCCCGGTGCTGTCAGTGGGACTGGGCCAGACCGCAACCATCACCTGTACGGCCAGTCAAAACAGTAGCAACTACCTTGCTTGGTACCAGCAGCGAGGTCAGAAACCGTCTCTCCTGATCTACAGTGCACAACTCGATTCACAGGAGTCTCCGAGCGAGTGGACCAGGGACCAGTTTCACCCTGACAATCAGCAACGTTCAGTCTTACAGCTGGCCTTCACGGTGATACAGAGCCGTACAAAAATCACAATGTGCATGGCACCACCACCTGTACTAACACATTCCACATTATTGTGACATACACACTGTCCCACCTCCTGCACTGATACATCCACAGTTAAATGTAAATGAACTTCAAGATATTACCCCATACTGGGATTCTCACTGTCCACGACACACTCCAGTACCTGTGGTGTCCACCATTCACTGAATGCCTCAGGTTTCCCTCTTGCACTCCATGGCCACACGTGAAGAGCAGCTGCAAGATTTAACATCGAAAAATAAAGTTCACAAACTGCACAAGCCCAGCTGGACACTACCTAGAGAGACAGAGGGAGGGCAGTGAGAGGGTGAGACTGAGTAAGAGACAGAGAGAGAGAGGCAGGGAGAGGTTGAGAGTGACAGAGGGAAGCAGAGAGCAGAGGTTTTTGGACAGCCTCTGCACTGGGAGCTCTCACAGTGGCTTACGTTCTGTTAAGGAACCAAGCTCAGACTGAGTAAGTAAACCTCAATCCCCCATTATTCACCCTTTCAATCTCTAACCACTATTTATAAAACACAAATACTGAATTGTTGAAGTGTTGCAGTGAAGGAAATATTTTATTGAGGAACACCACGTCCCCCCATACGGAGTACACCAATTTTTCTTTAGTCCCATTGCTCCCTTTAAGCAGCAAGTTATAAGTCAGTCAGTTTTACTCACCGTGTGGAGGAGCTCTGTCCATTTGCAGCCTGTGGTCCCATTCCTGCAGCGTGGAGTGAAATCAGTGAGTAGCCTCCTGTCAGTCTCAGTGTGACAGACACGGACAGAGTTTGATGTGAGCTCTGGCTCCCTGTCCCAGTCTCTGACCTCACTGACCTCAGCAGCAGCAGCAGCAGCACAGTGAGACACCGAAATCCTACCTCCCCCAGCTTTAACTCAGCTCAATCACACAATTACAGAATTGTTACAGTGCACAAGGAGGCCATTCTGCCCATCCTGTCTGGACCAGCTCTCTGAATGAGAAATTCACTGAATGTCATTCTCCTGCCTTCTCCCTGTCACCCTGCACATTGTTCCTTTTCAAATAACAGTCTCATTCCCTTCGGAATGTTTCAATTGAAGCTGCCTCCACCACACTCTCAGGCAGTCCATTCAAGATGTTGAACACTTGTTGGCCAAAAATGTTGTTCCCCATCTCACTTTTGTTACTTTTCCCAATTACTTTCAATCTGTGGTCTTTCAGTCTCAATCCTTTCTGAATTGGGAACATTTCCTCCCTATTTACTGTATCTAGGCCCCTCCTGATTTTAATTCGTCGAACAAACCTCCTTTCAGCCTTCTCCAAAGAAGACAGTCTCAAATTCTCCAAACTATCTTCATAACTGATGTTCCTCATCCCTCGAATGATCTTTGGGAATATTTTTTGCCATTTCAACAAAATTTCACCTGCTTTCTGAATGATTCACATTATCTATGTCCCTCATGATTTAATAAACCTCTATGTTGTCACTCCTCAAACTCTTACACTTGAGGGAAAAATGTCTCAGCTTTTCCAGCTGCTCAAAGTCATGGAGTAATACAGCGTGGAAACAGACATTTCAGTCCAACTTGCCCGTGTTCACTAGATATCCTAAATGACCTCATCCCATTTGCCAGTATTTGGCTTACATCCCTCTCAACCCCCTCCTATCTATGTCCCCATCCCAATGTGTTTTAAATGGTGTAATTTTATTCGCCTCCAACACTTTGTCTGGCAGCTCGATCCAGACACACACCACCCTCTGTGTGACAAGTTACCGCTCAGGTCCCTTTTGACACTTTTGCCTCTCACTTTAAACCTATGCCATCTTGTTTTGGACTCCCCTTACCGAGGAAAAGAACTTGGATATATACCCTGTCCATGCCCCTCATGATTTTATGCACATCTATAAGGTCACCCCGAGGCCTTAGATGCTGCAAGGAAAATAGGCCCATTTCTTCAGCCTCTCCCAACAGCTGAAAGCCCCCAATTCCTGGCCACCTCCTTGTAAATCTTTTCCGCTGCCTTTTAAGTTTAACAACATCCTTCCTATCTCAGGATGATCTAATTGTTCACATTATTCCCAAATGCCTGGCCTCAGCAACTGCTGTACAGCTGCAAAATGATGTCCCAACTCCTGCACTCAATGCAGTGACCAATAAAAGCAAGCATACCCAACACCTTCTTCATCTCCCTGTCTACCTGTGACTCCACTGTAAAGGTATAGTGCACCTGCACCTGCACGTTCACCCCTAGGTCTCTGTTCAGCAACACTCCGCAGGGCCCTACCATTAACCGTAAAAGTCCTGCCCTGGTTTGGCTTTGCAAAGTGCAGTACTCACATTTATCTGAATTAAGCTCCATCTCCTATTCCTCAGGCCACTGGCCCAGTTGGTCAAGAGCCCATTGTACTCTGAGACAGCCTTCTTCACTGGACACAATGCCACCTGAAAATTCATCTGAACAGACTTTCACAACTCTGGCCACTCCCTGCCTGTTACACTGCTGCTACCCCAGTCTACATTCAAAAATTAAAGAGCCATTTATAATGACTCTATCACGTTTGCAGGTATCTGTAAATTCCTTGCACTTGTATTCCTCTGCATCCTTCTCACTGGGTAGTGACTTATTGACTGCACGGAAGATTCTGTGGTCCTTGGTGTTCCTCTCTGTTATTTCCCCCTGGCTCCCACAGCCCTGCGAAGTTAGCTTAAACCCTCTCCAACAGCACCATTAAATCATCCCAAAGGAACTCAGTCCCAGCTCTGTTCAGGAACAACGCTGTCTGGTCTGTCCAGGTCCCATCTCCCCCAGACCCACTCCCAATGTCCCAAGAATCTAAAGTCCTCCAACCTGGATCCTTTTTCCAGCTTCACATTCACCTGTGTTATCCTCCTGTTCCTATTTCCACTTGGGTGGGGCACTGGGAGCAATCCGGAGATTCCTACTGTTGAGCTCCCAGTGCTAATTCCCTCCAGAGCCCCCTAAAGTCTGACTGCAGGACCACATCCCTTTTCTCCCGCTGTCACTGAGTCCGATGTGGACCATGACTGCTGACTGTTCCTCTTCTCCCCTCAGGGTGCTCTGCAGCCGCTCAGAGACATCCTTGACCCTGGCACCAGGGAGACAACACACCATCCTGGATTCCCATCTGCAGCTGCAGACACACCTATCGATTGTCCTCACTCTCGAATCTCCTCTCACTATCGTTCTTCCAGTCTTACTTGTGCCCCGTGTACAGCTGAACCCTCCACCTTGGTGCCAGGGACTTGGCTCTGGCTGCACTTCAGAGATGAACCATCATTCTCATCAGGACTCTGAACTGAATCCCGGTTGGAGAGTGGGATACACTCAGGGGATTCCTCTTCGAGCTGCCTGGGCCTTTTGGTCTGTCTGCTGCTCCCCCATTCCCTCTCTCCATGCATACTCTGAAGCTGCAGAGTGACCACATCTAGAAACGTGCTCTCCACGGAGCTCTCAGCCTCACGGACTCTCCGCACTGACACCAGCTGCTGCTGAAGCACCGAAACCCGGAGCTCCAACTGCTGTCACTGACCACACTTCCTACACTCTTGGTATTCCAGTAGCTGGGAAACATTCTGAAGTACCCACCTAAATGCACACTCTCTCCACTCTTTGGTTATTTGTTGACAATGTTCTGATAGTAAACAGCTACAGCAGGGCTCACAGTCCAGTGGGTTCAGTATTCCAGGATTTTGGGGAAACTCTCCAGAAGACTTTAAGAAAAAGGAGCAGAAATCAGCCATTTAGCCCATTGAATCTGCTCTGCCATTTGATCTTGGCAGATATGCTTCTCACCCCCATTCTCCTGCCTACTCCACAGGAACGTTCAATCCCCTTAACTGTCGCGAACCTATCTATCTCTGTCTTAAATACACTCAGTGAATTGGCCTCCAGTGCCCTCTGTAACAATGAGTTCCACAGATTCACCGCCCTTTGCCTGAAGAAATTCCTCCTCATCTCAGCTCAAAAGTGTTGGCCCTTCATTCTGAGGCTGTGCCTTGGTTACCGAGTCTCTCCTGATTTTGGAAACATCTTTTCCACAACCACTCTCTCCAGGTTGATCATTATTCAGAAAATTTCAATAAGATCCCTCCTCATCCTTCTAAACTCCATCGAGTACAGACCCAGAGTCCTCAACCACGCCTCACATGACAAGCCCTTCATCCCCAGGATCATTCATGTAAACCCCTCCAATGCCAGCACATCGTTTCTTAGAATATGGGTCCCAAACTGCTCACAATATTCCAAATGCAGTCTGACCAGACCCTTACACAGCCTCAGCAATACATCTCTGCCCTTCTATTCTGGCCCTATTGATATGAATGCGATCATTTCATTTACCTTCCCAAGCACAAACTGGACCTGCCAGTTAACCTGAAGAGAAACCTGAATGAGGTTTGTGCTTTAGATTTCCAAAGGCTTTCCTCATTTAGCAAACAGTCTTTGTGTTTCTTCTTCCTCCCAAAGTGCATAACCTCACACTGTAACACATTGCATTCTGTCTGCCACTTCTTTGCCCACTCTCCCAGCCTATCCAGGACCTTTTTCAGCCTTCCCACGTCCTCAACACTACCTGTCCCTCCACCTCATGTCGTCTGCAAACTTAGCAACAATGTCTTCACTTTCTTCATGTATGACGTGAATAGTTATGGTCCCAACATTGACACATGCAGAACTCTACGAGTCACCAGCGGCCATTTTTCCTCATTCTCTGCTTTATGCCAACCTGTCCGTCCTCAGTCCATGCCAGTACATTGCCCCTAACACTATGGCCTCTTAACTGATGTCAAAGGCGTTCTGGAAAATCCAAATAGATTACTTCCTCAGACTCACCTTTGGCTGACTGGCTCATTGCCTCCTCAAAGAATTCTAACAGATTTGCCAGGCATGACCTCCCCTTGATGAAGCCATATTGAATCAGCCCTATTTTCCCATTGCACTTCCAAGTTCTGCAATTTCATCCTTAAATTGAAGTCTAAAACCTTACCAACAATAGTCCAGGCAAACTGACCTATAATTTCCCATTTTCCAACTCCCTCCCTTCTTAAACAGGGCTGTTATGGGAGCCATTTTCTATTCCCTTGCCCCCACCAAATTCCTCCCCACCCCACCGACAACCCCGACTCCATTGATTCCTGAAAGATCATCACCAATGCCTCCACAATCTCCTCAGCGATCTCCTTCAGAACACAGTGATGAAGTTCATCCAATCTGGGTGAGTTATCCACATTCAAACCTCCCAGCTTCCCCAGTACCTCCTCCTTAATGATGGCCACTACACTCCCCTCTGCCCCCTTACAGTCGTGAAGTACTGGTATGCTGCTTGTGTTTTCCATGGGGCAGACTGATGCAAAATATCTATTTAATTCATTTCCTATTTCTATTATTCTTTCTCCAGCCTCGTTTTCCAGTGATCCAATGTCTGTTTTTGCCTCCCTCTTCCTTTTTATATATCTGATAAAACGATTACAATTTTCTTTGTATTACTGGCGCGCTTACCCCCACATTTCACCTTCCCCATCCTTCATGCTTTTTCCATTGTCCTCTACAGATTTTTAAAGACTTCCTAACATTCTGGCTTCCCACTATTCTCCACCATATTGTATACCTTTTCTTTTGCTTTTATGCTGTCCTTGACCTCCCTCATCAGCCATGGTTGAATGTTCTCCCTTTAGTATGTTTCTTCTTTTTTGGGATGAGTTCCTGCTCTGCTTCTGAATTACCCCCAGAAAATCTGCTGTTTGCTGCCCCACTATCTTATCTGTTCGGCTCCCCTTCCAATCAACTCTGGCCAGCTCCTTCCTCATGCCTTTGCAGTTACCTTGACTCAACTGAAATACTGTTCCATCTGATTGCAGCTTCTCCCTTTCAAACTATAGGGGGAATTCTATCATATTATGGTCATTTATCCACAGGGATACTTTCACCTTAAACTCAGTAATCAAGTTTGCCTCATTACACATCACTGAATCCAGACCTGCCTGTTCCATAGTGGCTCAACCACAAGCTGCTCCAAAAACCATCTCATAGACATTCCATGAAATTCTTTCCTTGAGTTGTGCTCCCCAGTCCACCTATCCATTGAAGTATGCCATAACATTTTGGATATGGTTTTTCTGTCTCCTGATTGATTTCCTTCCCCACACCCTTGGAGATCTGGACATAACTTGCATCAGATTCTTTATTTCTTGAGGTTCCTCAACTCTACCCACCCAGATTCTACACCTACTGACTTTCTATCCCTTCTTGATTGAATTTTATTTCTTACTAACAAGGCAACTCTTGCCCCTCTGCCCATCTGCCAGTCCTTTTGAGAGGACATGTATCCTTGGATATTTTGCTCCCAGCCCGAATCCCCTTACAGCCATGTCTCTGTGATACCCACATCATCGTAGCTGCCAATTTCAATCTGCACAACAAGTCCATTGTGTATACTGTGTATATTTAAGTGCAACACCCTCAGCCCTGCATTGACTGCCCTCCTTCGCATCATTGTTCTCTTATCTGCTGTGCTTTAATATCGACTCCTGATCCTTTCCACACTCTCTGTCTTTTTACATCTTCTCGAAACTTAAATCATCTCCCCTGAGCCCTCCTCCACTTTAACTCGTTTAAATTCCTTGGAAACTCAATTTCCCTGGATTTGTGGCATCACTTTGTCTACCTTACTCGGAATGCTTCGTGCATTTCGTTACAAACTCTTTAAGTTTGATCTATTATTGATTTTCCCGGCACTTCTTTGGTTCCTTTGATTTTGAAATTTCCATTCCTACCTTTTATTTTCTGGTAACAATCAATCCCATCACTAATCCACAATCGTACCTTCTTCTTCACCTTTGGTTTTCTCATTTTCCAACAAACTGAACCAAATTACTTTCGCTTTGGATTACCTTCAGGCATGGTGGCTCAGTGGTGAGCACTGCTATCTCACAGCATCAAGGACACGCGTTCAATTCCCCCCTGGGGAAACTGTCTGTGTGGGGTTTGCACATTCTCCCTGTGTCTGTGTGGGTTTCCCCCAGGTGCTCTGGTTTACTCCCACTGACCAAAGACGTGCAGGTCAGGTGAATTGGCCGTTCTAAATTGCCTATAGTGTTAGGTGAAATAGTCAGGAGTAAATGTCGGGGATGTTTCTGTGTGGGCTGCTGTTCGGAGGGTTGGTGTGGACTTGTCAGGCTGAACTGCCTGTTTCCACACTGTAGGGAACCTAATCAGGCCAATATTTATCATTAATGCTTTTTGATATCATTGCTTCTACTTGGATCTTGCTGTGTAGAAACTGGCTGCCACGTTCCTGACGTTGCAACAGTGACTGCTTGACAAACAAAACTGTCTGGAAATGTCTTTGGAAGAGCCTGAAATGTTAAGGGCTGGATTGATGCCCATATCCCTCGAAACTCTTCCTATTTACATATGCATGCCTTTTAAATGTTGTAATTGTACCAGCCTTCACCACTTCTTCTGGCAGCTCATTCTATACATTTAACACCCTCTGAATGAAAACGTTGCCCCTTTGGTCCCTTTTAAATCTTTCCCCTGTCACCTTCAACCTATGCCCTCTGGAGTCCCCCACTCTGGAGATAAGATCTTCTCTATTCACCCTATCGATGCCGCTCATGATTTTATAAACCTCTATACGGTCACCCATCAACCTGCAATGATCCAGGGAAAACAGCCTCAGCCTATTCAACCTCACCCTTTTATGCAAACCCTCCAACCTTGGCAACATCATTGTAAATCTTTTCTGAACCATTTTAAGATTTACAACATTTTCCCTACAGCAGGGAGACCAGAATTGCACACAGTATTCCAAAAGTGCCCTAAACAACGTCCTGTACAGCCGCAACAGCTTCCAACTCCAATATACAATGCACTGACCAAGAAAGGAAAGCATACCAAATGACATCGTCACCGACCTACCTACCTGCAACTCCACTTTCAGGGAACATTTCTTCATTTTTTTGGATGAACTGGGAGTCCTTCAGTTGTGAAAGATGCCATTCCATGGCACTATTGGATGAAGTGCAGGCAGTGCCCCCTGGTGTCCCTGGTCAATATTTATCCCCCAATCAAAATCACTAAAAATCTATTTCACTGCTAATTATCATACTGTGTTTGGGATCTCACTGTGAACAGTCTGCTGGCAAGAGCCATTGGGACATCCTGAGTTGGGGACAGGTGCTACACAAATGCAAGTTTTTCTTTAAGGTTGACGTCTCCTGATCCGGGTCCACATCCATTGACTGCGCACTCTCACCTTCCAGGGGTCATGGTGTCATTAGGAGCAGTGACCCTGTCTGACCCCAGGACATTGAGACTCTTTGCAGTCTCACCCTTGACCCTCACCCAGCAGTGTGCAGTAAGGTTTGAAATGTAATCTGGAACCTTCTAAACAGACACCCCAATGTGGCTACTTCCTGAAATGTTTGGATCCAAGTCTGCTCCAATGTTCTTGAATAAAGTTCTCCTGATCTGTGGGTGATCGGAGGTTTGTTAAAGAGGGATCGAGCTCCATCTCACTTTCCAGCTATTGCTCCATAACTGTGGCGGTTTCACTGTTTCAAGTGAATATCCAAGTGTTTTTTTCAATATGATGAGAGCTTCTGCCTCTCCCACCCTTTCAGACAGTGAGTCCCACCTCCCTCCAGCCTCTGGGTGAAAACAAATACCCTCAACTCCCCTCTAATCCTGCCCCCAACTGATTTCAATCTCTCCCCATGGTTATTGCCCTCTGTGCTGGTGGGAATCAGTCCTTCCTACCCACTCTGTCCAGGTCCCTCATCATTTTACACACCACAATCAAATCTCCCCTCAGCCGCCTCTGTTCCAAAGAAAACACTCCCAGCCAAAAAAATCATTCCTCAAAGTTAAAACTCCCCATTCCTGACAAACTCCTCCTCTGTCCCCGTCTCTAATGGGATCCCATCCTTCCTGTAATGTGGTGACCAGAACCGTACACTGTTCTATCACTGTGCTCTAACTGGGGTTTTATTACAGTTCCAGAATAAACAAACTCCTTGCTTTCACAGTCAACCAATAATGAGATAAAGGAGGTGATGGTCTAACGGTATTATTGCCGAACTGTTAACCCAGTGATCCAGATAATGTTCTAAGGACCAGGGTTAGAATCCAGCAGATAGTGGCATTCAAATTCAATCAAAAAGATCTGCAATATAGAGTCTAATGATGACCATGAAACCATTGTTGATTGTCAGGGAAAAGCCATCTGATTCCCTAATGTCCTTTCGGTAAAGAAACTGCCATCCGTATCATGTGACCTCAAACCCACAGCAATGTGGTTGACTCTAAACTTACCACCTTACTGACCTGCATTAAACACCATGGCCACATCTTCCACTTCGACACACATTTGACTTCCAGCTTCAAACTGATGAGAGACATTTCTTCATTATCTGAGAAGCAGATAGAAACATCCAAACCTGGAGCAGCAGTAAGCCATTCGGCCCGTCAAGCATTTTCCACCATTCAATATGACCATGGCTGATCACACAACACAGTCCCCTGTTCCTGCTTTCTCCTCACATTCTTTGATCCCTTTAATCCGAACAAATATATCTAATTCTTTATTGAACACATCCTGCATCTAATTCCCTGTTGCTGGTAAAATGGATGAGAATTATTGTGTTGTGGTCTTTTGACCAGTATGGACACAATCGGCCTTTGGGTCTCTCTGACTCTATGACTCTATTATATTATATTATGAATAACTGAGTATCAAGGACTGACACATGTGGTACCCTAAGTTGTAATTACCTGACATTCAGAAAAAAAACTCACTCTTTCTGTCCTGTCTGCCAACCAGTTCCCAATCCATGTCAGTACATGACCCCCAATCCTCTTGTTCATTTTGTCTAGATCTGGGAGTCCCACCCTTACTCATTGTGGGAACAGATTCTGAACAATCTCTGTCTCGTCCTTCGAGGGCTCCCACTGCTTTGATACTAATTTCCGATCGTGTCGTTGGTTCCAATCCACTTTTACCAACGCACCACACAGTTTAGTAAAATGAAAACTTTTACATTTGCTCCATGGTTCTCCATTTCCATCCCTCCTCTCAATCTCACTGAGTTCTGATCACTGTCACTGAAATGCTCCCCCATTGATAGCCTTTCCAGCTGCATACATTTATTCTATAAACAATGGTCCAAAACTGTCCCTTCTCTCTCTGCTGCTTCACAATCACCTTCTCAGGGGCAATTAGGGATGGGTCATAAGGGCTGGCCCACCAATCACACTCACATCCCAAGAAGCAATTTGAACAATGCCTGGTTTTTTTGTTGGGTTTATTCTGTATTGACTACAAATGTTCAAAAAAATTGAATGGCCGGTGAATATTGGGAGGTTTGAATTCCCTTCCAGTGGCAGGAATTAAAATTGTTTCTTGTCTTTCAGGTGGTCAAAACTCTCAACCCAAGCTGACCCTGCTGCCACCCTCCCCGGAGCAGGTCAATGCTAAGGGCACTGCCACCCTGGTGTGCCTTGCCAATCACTTCTATCCCGATGAGCTGGAGGTGCAGTGGAAGAAGGATGGTGCAGTCATTTCGGACGGAGTTCAGACCAGCAACGACCTGCGAGCTTCGGACAGCACCTACAGTGTCAGCAGCCTGCCGACACTCTCTGAGTCTGACTGGGAGTCCAACGCTCGCTTCTCCTGTGCCCTCACCCACGTGACCCTCCCCTCTCCCCTCAGCAAGGGCATCAGGAGATCAGAATATTTGTAGAGTGTTTGAGACAGTCCACAGAGGAGACACAACTTAAAACAGAACAGGGCTGAGCTGGCAGGACAAAGGTAATTGTCAGCACTGAATTTCAACTCTCTTCCTTCTCAGGATTGCTCAGAGAAACATCTGAGGTTTGGATGTTAAAGCTTGTCATTGGGATAGTGGTGATAGAGCTTTACATTGTGTCAACCCTCACACTATCCTGGGAGTGTTTGATGGGGACAGGATTGCCTTGTGATGTCAGCTGCACAAAACAATGTAAACCTCAGAAGTCTCTGCTTCAGTAAACGAGATCTTCTTCCTGCTCAGCCACCAGTTCCAATTTAAGGTTTTGTCACTGTTTAAAGGGACAGGATTCTCATGTTATTGGGAAAATCTCTCTAAGTGTTTTCCTCAAGCTCCATTGTGGCTGTGAATTTGAGCAGCTTCCTCTGTCTGGGCTGGTAATTCCAGTTGTTACTTTTTCTGTCAATGTGAATGTGGAAAAGGGAATAAAGGTGAAGATTCAGTCTCTGTCTCAGTATGCTTTGGAAATAACTGACCTCCACCCAACGCCTCAGTTGATTGGTTGCATTTCAGCAGATCATTGTCACAATTGGTTACTTGGCCTGTCAATCAATTTCAATCATCAATCATTTTCAAATGATCCCTTTGATCAGGAATTTATGTAGGTTACAAGATTCCAAAAAGAACAGAAACTGAAAGCTGTTAGGACTCAATAAGTACAATCTGATGCATTCCCTCTTCACACTTTCAGTCCAGGCCCAGCTGATGGAATCGAACTGTGCAATCTCTGCTGTATGTCAGACAGTCCCTGAAACAATCATTAGCCATTCACAGACATTGCCGGCTGTGCCTCTCTCAATGTGTGTTCAATTTTGAAATATTAAAAAAAAAGTGTGTTCAACTTAATGCGGCCTGTCGGTGTCTGTCTGAGTGTGGGCATGTTACTCAGAGAGACACTCACAGGCAGCGCTCAGTAACGCACCCACATTCAGAGACACCTGCAGGCAACATGGAGTGTGAGCATGTTACTCACTGCGGCCTGTCTCTCAGAATGTGTGTATTCCTTCGTGCAACCTGTAGGTGTCTCTCTCAGTGCGAGTGTGTTACTGTGTGCTGTCTGCAGGTGTCTCCCTGAGGTCTGTGTCTCCGAGCGATGGATTGAGAATGGGCTTTGTGCTGGGGATTGAAGATGAGGCTTTAATCTTCTCAAATCATGAATGAAAAACAGTTCAGCTGATTCAGTCTGAGATGGCAGCTCATTCAGATGGCCAAAGTTAAAAAAACACACAATACCAGGTTATAGTCAACAGGTTTATTTGGAAGTAAAAGCATTCGGAGCACTGTTCCTTCATCAGGTCGCTGGAATGGCAGGATCTTTGGACACAGAATTTATAGTAAATTCAGATGGCAGCTGAAAAAGGTGAATACTGAGAGTATATTCTCAGTAAGGGAGGGATTTCAGAGGCAGTGGGCACTGTGCTCCCAAATGTGTTGCCGAATTCCGAGACGATTTTATGGATCCAGGGTCAGAGCAGTCGTGGCTGCCTGTCCAGCCAATACAGGCTTCCCATAGTCATATTTCAGTGGTTAATTAACCCAAAACTAGGTACAGCAATATTACCTTCCAGGGAGGGGAGCTGTCTGAGGGTGGGAGGTTGAATTCTTGCAGCCCCAAGAGAGGTTGCGGTGGATTAATGACAGGTATGACCACCATGAAGGTTCCACCTTCTCTCCCCCTGCCTCAGCTGTGATGCCCCTCAGGTTAAAAGTGTGACTGCTCTGGGATGATGACCATGTTCCTGAGTGATGGAGGGAAGGCCAACCTCTCCCAAAGGCAGCACAGGCTGGATTGAATGGGCATCAAGAGTAAGTATGGGGAGATTGAGGGTGACAGAAGGAGGGACGTTGGTTGGGAGGTTGTTATTCAGAGTCAGGTCCCAGAGTATCTGTCCTTCTGACACTCCCCTTTTTATCTGTCAGCCAGGATTCGCTGACTGGACAAAGTTAACTGTTCCTGTCAGGGAACTCATATTTTATCAAAAAGAATAAAACATTTATTGAACAAGGAGCTCAAGAGCTAAACGACACTAGACAAAATGAATGGTTTGAAATGTTTCATCACAGACACCGCAAATCAGATTTGGGGAAGACTGTTTTCACTCAGTGCGTGGTCAGAATCTGGAATGGACTGTCATAGAATCCCTACTGTGAGGAAACAGGCCATTTGGCCCAACAAGTCCACACTGATCCTTGGAAGAGTAACCCACCCAAGACCCAATCCCCTATCCCATTACTCTACTTTTGCCCTGACTAATGAATCTAATCTACACATCCCTGATCACTATGGGCAACTTAGCACAGCCAATTCACCTAACCCACACGTCTTTCGACTGTGGAAGGAGACACAGAGCACCCAGAGGAAACCTATGCAGACACTTGGAGAATATGCAAACTCCACACATACAGTTGCCTGAGGCTGGAACTAAACCTGGGTCATAACTCTCGGACTGGCCTTGACTTTGCTCCAGCCTCTGCCTGCACTTCTGGCCCCACCCACTCTGCAACCAAGACTCAGACTACATTTCCCAGAGTTACCCTGAGTCCAACTGCCTATCTGCAGCCAGCCAGCACACTCGCTCTCCCTCCTCACCCATCCACCCCCACAGTGCACCCTATCCTTCCACTTCTCCCTCTTCACCTCAACCCCACCTTCCCACTCCCGCACCTCACTCTACAACCCACCTCCGTCCCAATCTCCTTTCTCTCCCACATCCATTCCCCCATGCAAGATCACAACCAAACCTCACCCACCACATGCCATCACCCTTCTCCCCTCCCCTCCTTCAGCCAACCTACCCCTCCCCCCCGAAAACCTCACCACTGAGCCTTGCCCCATATTTACTATCCCCCCTGACCTCGAACTTTCTGAGGCCAAAAGGTCTATTCTCAGGAAAGGGCTCACAGTCATTCCCGCCTGACCCCACCTCAAGAAGTCCCACACCCACCACGACACGGAGCTCTTCTTCCGCTGCCTCTACCTCCGTGTCTTCTTCTTTAATAAAAACTCCCAACTTCCCTCTGAAGACCCCTTCTCCCACCTCCAACCTTCCTCCTCCAATTGGTCACCCCCCTACCCCCCAACACCAGCTGTGTACACACCCGAGACCTCATCATTGTTGACTATTGATGTGCCATCGGTCGCCTCAATTTCTCCCCTCACCCACTCCAACCACACCCCCTCCGATTGCGCACTCGACTCTCTCAATGCCAACCTCTGGTTCACCATCAAACACACTGACAAAGTTGGGATGGTGTTAGTCTGGAGAACTGACCTAAATGTCACAGAGGCCGAACTTTCTCCAACACCATGTCCTACCTCCCCCTTGCCCATAATCCCGCGGTGTCCCATCAGGCCAAAATCACTCGCACTCTCAGTGCCCCCATTGCATTCCAGTTATCTCCCCTCCACTGTCTCCAACCTCATCGTCCCCCAGCCCTGCATTTCCCAGTTCTACTCGCTCCCCGAGATCCATAAGCCCAACTGCCCAGCTGACCCATCGTCTCAGCATGCCCCTTCCCCACCGAACTCCTGTCATCCTACCTCAACTCTCCTCCTTGGTTCAGGCACTAGCCACCTACATCCGCGACACCAACCAAGCCCTCCATCTCTTTAGTAACCTCCAGTTCCCCAGCCCTAAGTGCTTTATCTCCACGATGGATGTGCAGTCCTTATATATGTCCATACCTCACAAGGATGGCCTCCAGGCCCAACATCTTTACCTCTGCAACAGACCCATACAGTCCCCCTCCACCAATACATTCCTCCGCCTTGCCAAACTGGTCCAGGGGGTGGCCATGGGCACTCGGTTGAGCTATGTTGACCAGTCCCTCTTCAGTGACTATACAAGCACTGTGCCCCAACTCTTCTGCCATGACATCAGTGATTCCATCAGTGCTGGCATCCTGCACCCAGGCTGAATTGGAGCAGTTCATTGACTTTCTCCACAACTTCCACCCTGTCCTCAAATTCACTTCATCCATCTCAGACACCTCCCTGCCCTTTCTTCACCTCTCCATTTCCGATTCTGGTGATAATCTTCAGACTGACATTTACTACAAATCCACAGACTCCCATTACTTCCTGGGCTACACCTCCTCCCAACCAGTATCCTGCAAGAACTCCATCCCATTCTCCCAATTCCTCTGCTTCCGCTCCATTTGCTCGGATGAGGAGACATTCCACTGATCACAGCTGTCCACCTGTCACGAACAACGTGCTTTTCCTCCTTCTGTCAGTCACTGCACCACCTCCATTTCCCGTTCCCTTGCTCTAAACCCACAACTCTATCCAAACGCAATAAAGTCAGAGTCCCCATTGTCCTCAACTATTACCAATCTTCATACGCAACGCATCGTCCTTAAACACTTCCACCAACCGCAACAAGGCCACACCACCAAGAACATCTTCCTCTCCCCACCGCTGGCTGCTTTCCACAAGGACTGTTTCCTTTGACAATTCTTGGTTTGTGCCACTTGTCCACCTACCATCCAGAACCCCTAGGATTCTTCCCTTGCAACCCAAAAAGATGCAAAGCCTGCTGGTACACCAATCCCTCCCCTCCATCCAGGGCCCCAAACAGTCCTTCCAGATGAGACAGAGGTTCACCTGCTTCTCCTCCAACATATTTTACTGCATCAGGTGCCCGCGATGTGGTCTTCTCTACATTGGGAAGACCAAATTTAATCTTAGGGAATGTTTCACCGAGCATCTCAGCTAGGCCTGCAGGGGCCGACCAGATCTCTCAGTCCCTGTCCATTTTAATTCCCATTCCCATTCCCTTTCCGACATGACCATCATCAGCCTCCTCCATTGTCACAATGAACCAAACCACAAATTGGAGGAACAATATCTCATCTTCCGTCTCGCCTGCCTACAGCCCAGATGACTCAACATTAAATTCTCCAATTTCAAATAACCACTCTTCTCTTCCCCCGATTCCCTTCCCGGCCCGATCCCTCCCTTCCACTCCCGCATGCCACCTACCGAATTCATTCCTCCCATTGACCATCCAAGTTGTACCATCTACCTGTCATCACCAATCCCCACTTCATCATCCTAGCCCCACTACCCCCTCTGTCTGCAGCTTTCTTGACATCTAACCCCATTCCTGAAGAAGGGTTACACCCGAAACATCAACTTCTCCACCTCCTGATGCTGCCTGACTTGCTGTGTTCTTCCAACTTCCTGCCTGTCACTGAATGGAACCAGCAGAAAAGGGTTGGATCATCAAGTGTCAGGGCCATCAACAAATGGGAATGGGGCACGCTACAGACAGATGCATTGAGACAGTCAATCACAAAGAGAAGAGCAAGCTGGAAATGAAACACTAATACACAGTGGACGGTATTTAATGTCAGAAAGTGTGAGAACATGCACTTGGATCGGAATAATCTAATGGCCGACTATTATTTAAATGTGAGAGATTCCAACAAAGTGCAGTACAGAGTGGTCTGGGTAGGATTGTGCATGAAACATTGAGAGTATCTGCAGGTACAGCAAGTCATCGAGAATGAGAAAGGAATTTTCACCTTTGTTGTTGGGGGTTGGAATTTAAAAGTAGAGAAATCCTGTTAAAACTATCGAGGGTGTTAGTGAGCCTGCACTTAGAGTATTGTATGCAATTTTGGTCCCTGTATTTAAGAAATGATGGACAGCTATTGGAGGTTTCATCCTGCTCCTATTTCCTATGTCCTTGTGTGCTCCAGTATCCTTCCCTCACAGCAGAGCTGGTTGGAGCATGCCTGCAGTAGCAGCCTCCAATCTCTGGGTGCTGCCGCCAAATGATCTGCATTGCCCAGGCTGTCACAATTCCCACATTGCAACAATGTCTGGACTTTGGAAGTATTCCATTGGCTTAAAATATTTCCAAACATCCTCAGTTCAAGGAACGAATAACACACATATAATTTTCTCTCCTTTTATATTTTATATCCATGTCTTCCCAGCTGTCATCTGACAACTGTGAAAAATCTAGAATGAATCATGAATCTCTGGGAGAACTTAATCTATGACAACACTGGAACTAATGACCACCTCCTCAGTGGGCTTTGAGGGTGAAGGTCAACAGCAGTCTCACTGGGACTTGATCTGGATTATCTTGATCGTGGTCCAGTCAGTCAGTGTTTTCATCTGGGTTCAGATAGTACAGGAGAAAGTGAGGACTGCAGATGCTGGAGAACAGTGCTGAAAATGCGTTGCTGGAAACGCGCAGCAGGTCAGGCAGCATCCAAGGAACAGGAGAATCGATTTTGGGCATAAGCCCTTCTTCAGGAACTCTATGTGTTTCTACAGATTGAGCCTGTTTGCTCCAAGCAGGGCCCCAGTTTATTTTTTTACTGATCAGGGACAGTGAAGCAGCTGCCCTCTAGTGGCGAGAGAGCGCTTGCTCGGCTGCTGATAATTATGGGTAAAGTCACATTCCATTCGCGCCCACACAAACCACCAGCCACTTCAGCTGCTTTATTGAAAACCACAAGCTTTAAGGCGCTGATCCTACAACGGTGGAACTGGCCACACGATCATACTAATTAGGGACAAAAATGAAGGAGATTCATCCTCTCGAGCCTGTTCCCCATGGCTGACCTGATTATTACACATTCTTGCCTCACTCTGATAGATTTTTGATAAGCAATGGCTATCTACTTCTTCACTACAAACATTCAGAGGTTTCATTTCTATGTTTGAAGAAGAGTTCCAAAGATCTGTGCCCTTAAGCAAGAAAGAAAACCTGCTGATCTTGGTCTTATATGAGGGAACTTATTTTAGTTTTATATTCTCCCTGAAAGGGAAGCATTCTTTTCACATCCACGCTGTATTCTATGTTCATGTTGATATGGCATCTGCTTTAATCAGCTGCTCTCTCAAGAGAACAGCTGCCTATCCTGCCACCTTCAATGAATGATGCTCATAAACATCCAGGTCCTACTGCCCCTACACCCACCCATACTTGTACCCTTTAGTTTGTTTTGTCTCTGCATCCACTTTATCCAGGCCTGTCAGAATTCTGTAAATTTCAATAAGATCCCTCCTCATCCTTCGAAGCTCCTTCGAGTCCAGACCGAGAGTCCTCAACTACGCCTCATATGACAAGCCCTTCATCCCCAGGATCATTCTTGTAAACCCCTCCAATGCCAGCACATTGTTTCTTAGAATATGGGTCCCAAATCTGCTCACAATATTCCAAATTCAGTCTGACCAGAGCCTGACACAGCCTCAGCAGTACATCTCTGCCCTTGTATTCTGGCCCTATTGAAATGAATGCGAACATTTCATTTACTTTCCCAAGCACAAACTGGACCTGCCTGTTCACCTGAAGGGAAACCTGAATGAGGTTTCTGCTTTAGATTTCCAAAGGCTTTCCTCATTTAGCAAACAGTCTTTGCATTCCTTCTTGTATTCTATCTGTCACTTCTTTGCCCACTCTCCGAGCCTCTCCAGGACCTTTTTCAGCCTTCCCAATTCCTCAACACTCCCTGTCCCTCCACCTATCTCATGTCACCTGCAAACTTAGCAACAATGTCTTCACTTCCTTCATCCAGATTGTTAATGTGTAACGTGAATAGTTATGGTCCCAACATTGATGCCTGCAGAACTCTACTCGTCACCAGCTGCCATCTTTCCTCACTCTCTCCTTTATACCAACCTGCCAGTCCCAGTCCTCAGTCCATGCCAGTACATTGCCCCTAACACTATGGGTGCTTATCTTACGTCAAATACCTTCTGGAAATCCAAATACATTACTTCCTCGGACTCTCCTTTGTCTGACTGGCTCATTGCCTCCTCAAAGAATTCTAATAGATTTGCCAGGCATGACCTCCCCTTGATGAAACCGTGTTGACTCAGCCCTATTTTACCATTGCACTTCCAAGTCCTCTGCAATTTCACCACTAAATTGAATTCTAAAATCTTACCGAAAGCTGAATCCAGGCTAACTGGCCTATAATGTCCCATCTTCTACCTCCCTCCCTTCTTAAACAGGGTTGGTATGTGAGCCATTTTTTTATCCCTTACCCCCACCAAATCTCCACCTCCACACCCTGACTCCATTGATTCCTTAAAGATCATCACCAATGCCTCCACACTCTCCTCACTGATCTCCTTCAGAACACACGGGTGTAGTTCATCCAGTCTGGGTGAGTTATCCATATTCAGACCTTTCAGCTTACCCAGTACCTCCTCCTTAGTAATGGACACTACACTCCTCTCTGCCCCCTGACAGTCTTGAAGTACTGGAATGCTGCTGGTGTTTTTCATGGTGCAGACTGATGCAAAGTACCGGTTCAATTCCTTGGCTATTCCATCATCTCCGACCATTCTTTCTCCATCCTCACTTTCCAGTGATCCAATGTCTATTTTTGCCTCCCTCTTCCTTTTTATATATCTGCTAAAACTCTTGCAATCTTCTTTTGTATTACTGGCGAGCATACCCCCACATTTCACCTTCTCCACCCTTAATGCTTTTTTAGTTATCCTCTATAGGTTTTTAAAGACTTCCTAATTGTCTGACTTCCCACTATTCTGCACCACATTGGATGCCTTTTCTTTTGCTTTTATGCTGTCCGAGACCTCCCTCATCAGCCGTGATTGCCTTGAGTATGTTTTTTTTTTCTTTTTTGTGATGAATTCCTACTCTACTTCCTGAATTACTCCCAGAAACTCTGCTGTTTGCTGCCCCACCATCTTACCTGCTCGGGTCCCCTTCCAATCAACTCTGGCCAGCTCCTTCCTCATGTCTTTGTAGTTCTGTTTAGTCAACTGAAATACTGTTCCATCTGATTGTAGCTTCTCCCTCTCAAGCTACAGGGGGAATTCCATCATATTATGGTCCCTTATCCACAGGGATACATTCACCTTAAACTCACTAATCAAGTTTGCCTCAAAACACATCACTAAATCTAGACCTGCCTGTTCCATAGTGGCTCAACCACAAGCTGCTCCAAAAACCATCTCGTGGATATTCCTTGAAATCATTTTCTTGAGACGCACTGCCCAGTCCACCCATCCATTGAGGTCTACCCTGACATTTAATTTATGCCTTTTCTTTATACTGATTGATTTTATTGCCCACATCCGAGTTACTGCTTGGAGAACTGGACATAACCTGCATGACATTCTTTATTGCGGTTCCTCAACTCTACCCACACAGATTCTACACCTTCTGACTCTCTATCACTTCTTGCGATTGATTGAATCTTATTTCACACTAACAAGGCAACTCTTCCCCCTCTGACCATCTGCCTGTCCTTTTGATAGGACATGCATCCTTAGATATTTTGTTCCCAGCCGGGATCCCCTTACAGCTATGTCTCTGTGATACCCACAACATTGTACCAGCCAGTTTCAATCTGCACGACAAACTCATTGTGTATACTGTGTGCATTTAAGTACAACACCCTCAGTCCTGTATTGACTGCCCTCCTTCCCATCATTGTCCTCTTATCTGCTGGGCTTGATGTTCGACTCTTGTTCCTTTCTGTACTCTCTGTCCTTGTACGTCTTCGAGAAACTTGAATAACCTCTCCTGAGCCCTCCTCCACTTTAACTAATTTAAATTCCTTGGACACTCAATTTACCTTGATTTATGGCATCACTTTGTCTACCTTATTCGGAATGCTTTGTGCATTTAGTTGCAAAATCTTTAAGTTTGTTCTGTTATTGATTTTCCCTGCACTTCTTTAGTTCCTTTGATATTGAAAAAATCCATCCCTATCTTTTATTTTCTGGTAACAATCAATCCCATCGCTAACCAGCAATCGTACCTTCTCCTTCACCGTCTGTTTTCTCATTTTCCATCCAAGTGAACCAAATTACTTTATCGTTGGGTTGACTTCAGGCATGGTGGCTCAGAGGGTAGCACTGCTACCTCATAGCACCAAGGACCCGTGTTTAATTCCTGCCTTGGGAAACTGTCTGTGTGGTGTTTGCACATTCTCCCTGTGTCTGTGTGGGTTTCCCCCAGGTGCTCTGGTTTACTCCCACTGTCCAAAGATGTGCAGGTCAGGTGAATTGGCCGTTCTAAATTGCCGACAATGTTCGGTGAAATAGTCAGGAGTAAATGTACGGAAGGTTTCTCATTGGGCTGCTGTTCGGAGGGTTGGTATGGACTTGTCAGGTTGAACTACTATTTCCACACTGTAGGGAATCTAATCAGGCCAATATTTATCATTAATCCAACATCATTAATGGTCTTTGATCTCATTGCTTCTAGTGGGATCTTGCTGTTTAGAAACTGGCTGCCACGTTCCTGACATTGCAACAGTGTAGCTTGTCAAACAAAACTGTCTGTAAATATCTTTGGAAGAGCCTGAAATATTAAGGGCTGCATTGATGCCCATATCCCTCTAAACTCTTCCTATTTACATCTGCATGCCTTTTAAATGTTGTAATTCTACCACCTTTCACCACTTCTTCTGGCAGCTCATTCCACACATTTAACACCCCCTGAATGAAAACCTTGCCCCTTCGGTCCCTTTTAAATCTTTCCCCTGTCACCTTCAACCTATGCTCTCCAGTTCTGGACTCCCCCACTCTGGAGAAAAAATCTTGTCTATTCACCCTATCTATGCCACTCATGATTTCATAAACTTCCATACGGTCACCCATCAACCTGCAATGATCCAGGGAAAACAGCCTCAGCATATTCAGCCACTCCTAATAGCTGAAACCCTCCAACCTTGGCAGCATCCTTGTAATTATTTTCTGAACCATTTTAAGATTCACAACATTTTCCCTACAGCACGGAGACTAGAATTGCACACAGTATTCCAAAGGTGCCCTAACCAACGTCCTGTACAGCTGCAACCGCTCCCAACTCCAATACTCAATGCACTGACCAATAAAGGAAACCAAACCAAATGACTTTGTCACTTCCCCCCACCCCGCACACCCCCCCCACCCCCCGCTACCGACCTGCAACTTCACTTTCAGTGAACTATTCTTTTTTTTGGATGAACTGGGTGTCTTTCAGTTGTGTAAGATGCCATTCCATGGCACTGTTGGATGAAGAGCAGGCAGATCCCCCTGGTGTCCCTAATCATTATTTATCCCTCAATCAAAATCACTGAAAATCTATTTCTCTGCTTTTTATCATTCTGTGTTTGGGATCTCGCTGTGCACAGTCTGCTGGAAAGATCCATTGGGATATCTTGAGTTGGGGACAGGTGCTACACAAATGCAAGTCTTTCTTTAAGATTGAAGTCTCCTGATCTGGACATTCACCCATTGTCTGTGCACTCTCACCTTCCGGGGGCATGGGGTCATGATGAGCAGTGACCCAAAGGACACTGAGACTCTTTGCAGTTTCACCTTTGACCTCAGCCCAGCAGTGTGCAGTAAGGTTTGAAATGTAATCTAGAACATAGAACACAGAACATAGAACATAGAAAAATACAGCGCAGTACAGGCCCTTCAGCCCTCGATGTTGCGCCGACCGAAGCCTACATAACCTACACAAGCCCAATAACCTCCATATGCTTGTCCAATGCCCGCTTAAATGACCATAAAGTGGGAGAGTCCACCACTGCTATTGGCAGGGCATTCCATTAACTCACAACTCGCTGAGTAAAAAATCTACCCCGAACATCTGTCCTATACCTACCACCCCTTAACTTAAAGCTGTGTCCCCTAGTAACAGCTGACTCCATGAGCGGAAAAAGCTTCTCACTGTGTACCCTGTCTAAACCCCTAATCATCTTGTACACCTCTATCAAATCTCCCCTAAACCTTCTTTTCTCCAATGAGAACAGCACCAAGTGCCTCAGCCTTTCCTTATACGATCTTCCTACCATGCCAGGCAACATCCTGGTAAACCTCCTCTGCACTCGTTCCAATGCCTCCACATCCTTCCTATAGTATGGCGACCAAAACTGCACATAATACTCCAGATGAGGCCGCACCAGAGTCTTAAACAACTGCAACATGACCTCAGGACTCCGGAACTCAATTCCTCTACCAATAAATCCCAGTACACCATATTCCTTCTTCACAGCACTATTTACCTGGATGGCAACTTTCAAAGATCTGTGTACATGGAGACCAAGATCCCTCTGCTCATCCACACTACCAAGTAGTCTACCATTAGCCCAGTAATCCATCTTCTTGTTGCTCCTACCAAAGTGAATGACTTCACACTTAGCTACATTGAATTCCATTTGCCACCTTACTGCCCAGCTCTGCAACTTATCTATATCACGCTGTAACCTGCCACATCCTTCTTCGCTGTCAACAACTCCACCGACTTTCGTATCATCCACAAACTTGCTCACCCAGCCTTCAAGCCCCTCCTCCAGGTCATTTATAAAAATGACAAAGAGCAATGGTCCCAAAACAGATCCTTGTGGAACACCACTAGTAACTGCGCTCCAACTTGAAACTATACCTTCAACTATTACCCTCTGTCTCCTTCCAGCCAGCCAATTCCTAATCCAAACCTCTGATGCACCCTCAATGCCATACCTCCGTAGTTTTTGCATTAGCCTGCCATGGGGTACCTTATCGAACGCCTTGCTAAAATCCATATACACCACATCTACTGCTTTACTCTTGTCCACTTACTTGGTCACCTTCTCAAAGAATTCAATAAGGTTTGTGAGGCACGACCTGCCCTTCACAAAACCATGCTGACAATCCTTGATCACATTATTCCTGTGCTGCGTGTCTCACAGAGTGCATGTGTTGCTTAGTGCTGCCTGGAGATGTCTCTCTCAGTTTGAGTGTGTTACTCTGTTAAAAATCACACAACACCAGGTTATAGTCCCACAGGATTAATTGGAAGTACACTATCTTTCAGAGCAACGCTCCTTCATCGGGTGATAGTGGAGGGTTAGATTGTAACACAGATTTTGTCACGATCTGTGTTACGATCATAATTCTGTATTACGATCGAGCCCTCCACTATCACCTGATGCAGGAGCGTTGCTCTGAAAGCTAGTGTGCTTCCAATTAAACCTGTTGGACTATAACCTGGTGTTGTGTAATTTTTAACTTTGTGCACCCCAGTCCAACACCGGCATCTCCAAATCCTGTCTTCAGAGTGCATGTGTTACTTAGTGCAGCCTGCAGGTGTCTCTTTCAGTGTGAATGTGTTACTCTGTGCTGCCTGTAGGTGTCTCTCAGTGTGCGTGTGTTACTCTGTGCTGCCTGTAGGTGTCTATCTCAGTGTGAGTGTGTTACTCTGTGCTGTGCTGCCTGTCGGTGTCTCTCTCAGTGCGAGTGTGTTACTCTGTGCTGCCTGTAGGTGTCTCCCTGAGGTATGTGTCTCCGAGCGATACATGGAGAATGGGCTTTATGCTGGGGATTGAAGATTAGGCTTTAGTCATCTCAAATCATGAATGAAAATCAGTTCAGCTGATTCAGTCTGAGATGGCAGCTCATTCAGATGGCCAAAGTTAAAAATCACACAACACCAGGTTATAGTCAAACAGGGTTTATTTGGAAGTGGAAGCTTTCAGAGCGCCGCTCCTTCATTAGGTACCTGGAGGGCAGGATTATTGGACACAGAATTTGCAGTGAAATTGAGATGGCAATTGAAAAAGGTGAATATTGAGAGTGTATTCTCAGTAAGGGAGGAATTTCAGAGGCTGTGGGCACTGTACTCCCCAATGTGTTGCTCAGTTACAAGTGGATTTTCTGAATTCAGAGTCAGAGCAGTCATGACTGCCTTCCCAGCCAATGCTGGCTCCCCATAGTCATATTTCAGTGGTTAATTAACCCAAACTTGGGTGCAGCAATATTACCTTCCAGGGAAGGGAATGTCTGAGGGTGGGAGGTTGAATTCTTGAAACCCCGAGAATTCTCTTCCCCTACCCCAGCTGTGATGACCATGTGGGACTATGCTCCTCTGGGATGATGACCACGTTCCTGGCTGATGGAGGGAAGGTCAACTCCTCCCAAAGGCAGCATAAGCTGGATCAAAGCGGCATCAAGAGTAAGCATGGGGAGATTGAGGGTGACAAAAGGAGGGGGTTGGTTGGCAGGTTGTTAGTCAGAGTCAGGTACCAGATTATCAGTTCTTCTAACACTCCCCTGTTTATATGTCAGTTAGGGCTCCCTGATTGGACAAAAGTTACCTGTCCCTGTCAGGGAACTCATATTTTATGAAAAAGAATAAAACATTTATTGAACAAGGAACACAAGAGCTCAACGGCACTAGACAAAATGAATGGTTTGAAAGATTTCATTTGGACATCGCAAACGAGATTTGAAAAAGGGCTTTTTCACTCAGTGGGTGGTGGGAATCTGGAATGGATGTCATAGAATCCCCACAGAGAGGAAACAGGCCATTTGGCCCAACAAGTCGACACTGATCCTTGGAAGAGTTACCCACCCAAGACGTTTTATCGTATTACTCTACTTTTCCCCTGATTAATGAACCTTACCTAACCCATCAGGCCAAAATCAATTGTGGGCAGCACGGTGGCACAGTGGTTAGCACTGCTGCCTCACAGCGCCAGAGACCTGGGGTTCAATTCTGTGTGAGTTTGCAAATTTTCCCCGAGTCTGCGTGGGTTTCCTCCTGGTGGTCTGGTTTCCTCCACAATCCAAAGCACAGGTTAGATGAATTGGCCTGGCTAAATTGCCCATAGTGTTAGGTGAATGGGTAAATGTAGGGGGATGAGTGGCGGGTCTCCGTGGACTTGTTGGGCCGAAGGGCCTGTTTTCACACTGTAAGTAATGTAATCTACAAATCCCTGATCGCTGTAGGCAATTTAGCATGGCCTATTCATCTAACCTGCATGGCTTTAGATTGTGGGAAGAAAACAGAATACCCAGAGGAAAGCCACGCAGACATGGGTAGGACATGGTCACTCCATACAGACCTGAAGCTGGAATCGAACCTGGGTCAAAACACTTGGATTAGCCTTGACTACACTCCAGCCTCTGCCTCCACTTCTGGCCCCACCCATTTTGCAACCAAAACTCAGACAACATTTCCCAGAGTCACTCTGAGTCCAACTGCCTGCCTACAGCCAGCCAGCACACTCGCTCTCCTTCCTCATTCATCCACCATCACAGTGCACCCTATCCCTCCACTTTTCCCTCTTCCCACTCCTCCACCTCACTCCACAACCCATCTCTGCCCCAACCTCCTTTCTCTTCCACACCCATTCCCCGTGCTATACCACACCGCATGGCATCAACCTTCCCCCCTCCCCTCTTTCAACCAACTTGGGCCCACCCGATAACCTCACCCCTGAGCCTTGCCCAAATTTACTATCCCCCCCTCCGAACTGGAACTCTCTGAGTCCAAAATGTCCATCCTCAGGAAAGGGCTCACAGTCATTCCCGCCCGACCCCACCTCAATGAAACCCGCAACCGCCACGAAGCTGAGCTCATCTTCCGCCACCTCTACCTCCATGTCTTCTTCTTTCACAAAAACTCCCAACCTCACTCTGAGGACCCCCTCCTCCCACCTCCAACCTTCCTCCTCCCCTTGGTCACCCCTCCAGATGTGTACACATACCTAGACCTCTTCATTGCTGACCAGCCGCCTCAATTTCTCCACCCTCCCGCCCCACCCCCCACCCTTTCCAACCACAACCCCGCTGAAGGTGCAGTGCACCTCTCTCTCTGCACCAACCCCTGGTTCACCATCAAACCCGCTGACAAAGGCAGCAGCGGTGGTAGTCTGGAGAATGGACCTCGATGTGCCTGTGGCCAATCACCAACTCTCCAACACCACATCCTACCTCCTCCTTGCCCATGACCCCATCGCGTCCCATCAGGCCAAAATCACTCGCTCTGTCAGTGCCCTCATTAATTCCAGTGATCTCCCCTCCACTGCCTCTAATCTCATAGTCCCCCAGCCCCGCAATGTCCAGTTCTACCTGCTCCCCAAGATCCACAAACCCAACTACCCCGGCTGACCGATCATCCCAGCATGATCCTGCCACACCGACCTCCTCTCATCCTACCTGGACTCCACCTTCTCCTCCTTGGTTCAGGCACTTCCCACCTACATCTGCTACATCAACCACACCCTTCATCTCTTCAGTAACCTTCAGTTTTCTGGCCCCGAGTGCTTTATCTTCACGATGGATGTGCAGACCTTATATATGTCCAAAACCAATAAGGATGGCCTCCAGGCCTTCCACCTTTTCCTCTCCAACAGACCCATCCAGTCCACCTCCACCAATACCCTCCTCTGCCTCGCTGAACTGGTACTCACTATCAATACCGTTCCCTTTAAGTCTTCTTCCTTCCTCCAAATCCAGGGAGCGGCCATGGGCACCCGCCCGCCTCTTTATCAGCTATGTCGAACAGTCCCTCTTTAGTGCCTACACAGGCACAGTGCCCCAACTCTTCTGCCATTACATTGATGACTGCATGATGGAGTGACCTGCACCCAGGCTGAACTGGAGCAGTTCATCGACTTCGCTCACAACTTTCACCGCACCCTCAAATTGACTTGGTCCATATCGGACACATTCTTTCCCTTTCTTGACCTCTCCATTCCCATCTCTGGTGACAGTGTTCAGACAGACATTTACTACAAACCAACAGACTCCCATTACTACCTGGACTCCACCTCCGCCCACCGAGTATCCTGCAAGAACTTCATCCCATTCTCCCAATTCCTCTGCTTCTGCCCAATCTGCTCGGATGAGGAGACATTCCAGTGATCACAGACGTCCACCTATTTTGAACAACGTGCTTTTCCTCCTTCTGTCATCCACTGCACCATTGCCATTTCCCATTCCATTGCTCTCAAACCACCACCTCCAAACACAATAAAGACAGAGTCCCCAGTGTCCTCACCTATCACCCCACCAATCTCCGTATCCAATGCATCATCCTTAAACACTTCTGCTAACTCCAACTAGACCAAACCACCAAGTACATCCTTCTCTCCCCACCTCTGGCTGCCTTCCACAAGGACCATTCCGTTTGACAAATTTTGGTTTGTGTCACTCTCCCAGCAACCCTCCCGAATCCCGAGATACCTTTCCCAGCAACCCAAAAAGAAGTAAAGCCTGCTGGTACATCAACCCCTCACCTCCATCCAGTACCCCAAACAGTCCTTCCAGGTGAGACAGAGGTTCACCTGCCTCTCCTCCAACCTAGTTTACTGCATTAGGAGCTCCTGATGGGGTCTTCTCTCCATCTGGAAGACCAAACGTAAACTTAAGGAATGGTTTATCAAGCATCTTAGCTGGGCCTGCAGGGACTGACCAGGCCTCCCAGTCACCACCAATTTTAATTCCCCTTCCCATTCCCTTTCTGACATGACCATCCTTGGCCTCCTCCATTGCCACAACGAACCAAACCGCAAATTGGAGATAGAACACCCCATCTTCCACCTGGGCGCCCGACAGCCCGGAGGGCTGAACATTGACTTCTCCAATTTCATATAACCACCCTTCCCATCCCATGTCTTCCTTCCCAACCCCTCTCCCTCCATTCCACTCCTTCCTGCCACCTACTAGATTCATTCCTCCCATTGACCAACCAGGTCAAAACCTCGACCTGTCACCACCAATCACCACTTCATCATCCGATCCCTGCCTCCCCCTTTTATCTTCATCTCCCCCTACACCACCTCCATTACTGAAAAAGGGTTACACCCGAAACGTCAACTAGGGTGGCACGGTGGCTCAGTGGTTATCACTGCTGCCTCACAGCACCAGAGACCTGGGTTCAATTCCCGTCGCCTGTGTGAAGTTTGCACATTCTCCCATGTCTGCGTGGGTTTCCTCCAGGTGCTCTGGTTTCCTCCCATAATCCAAAAATGTGCAGGTCAGGTGAATTGGCTGTGCTAAATTACCCATAGTTTTAGGTGTGTTAGTCAGGGGTAAATATCGGGTAGAGAAATAGGCTTGTGTGGGTTATGCTTCAGAGGGGTTGTGCGGACTTGTTGGGCTGAAGGGCCTGTTTCCACACTGTAGAGAAGGGGGCAGCATGGTGGCTCAGTGGTTAGCACTGCTGCCTCAGAGTGCCAGGGACCCGGGTTTGATTCCATCCTCAGACGACTGTCTGTGTGGAGTTTGCACATTCTCCCCGTGTCTGCATGGGTTTCCCCCGCGTGCTCCGGTTTCCTCCCACAGTCCAAAAATGTGCCAGTCAGGTGAATTGGCCAGACTAAATTTCCCATAGTGTTAGGTGCATTAGTCAGAGGGGAAATGGGTCTGGGTGGGTTACTCTTTGGTGTCAGTGTGGACTTGTTGGGCTGAATGGCCTGCTTCCATACTGTTGGGAGTCTAATCTAATCTACTCCGCTGCCTGGCTTGCTGTGTTCTTCCAGCCTCCTGTCTGTCTACATTGAATGGAAACAGCAGGAAAGGGTTTGACAATCAACTATCAGGGCCATAAACAAATGGGACATGCAACAGATAGATGCATTGAGGTGGTCATTCACAAAGAGAAAACTAAACTGGAAATGAAACATTCAGACACAATGGACTGAAATTAACATCAGAAAGTGTGAGACCATGCATTTTGGTCAGAATAATCTAAAGGCCGACTAGTATTTAAATTGTGAGAGATTCCAACAAAGTGCAGTACAGAGTGATCTGGGTGTTCTTGTGCATGGGACACTGAAATTAAGTGCAGGTGCAGCAAGTAATTGAGAAGTTGAATGGAATTTTCAAATTTATTGCTGGGGGTTGGAATTTAAAAGTAGCGAAAGCCTGTTCAAACTGTACAGTGTGTTACTGAGCCTGCATTTGGATTATTGTGTGCATTTTGGTCCCTGTTTTTAAGAAAGAATGGACAGCCATTTTATTCTCTCTCCTGCTCTTATTTCCCATGTCCTCGTGTGCTCCAGTGTCCTTGCGAACAGTGGAGCTGGTTTGTTGCCTGCCTGCAGTAACAGCCTCCAGTCTCTGGGTGGTGCTGGCAAAAGTTCTGCCTTGCTGTCACAGTTCCCACATTACAACAATGTCTGGACTTCAGAAGTATTCCATTGGCTGTAAAACATTTCCAAACATCCTAAGTACAAGGACGGTATAACACAAACATAATTCTCTCTCTTTTTATATTTTATCTCCATGCCTTCCCACCTATTACCGAACAGCATTCCACACTTGTGTCAAGTCTGGAATGAATCATGAATCTCTGGGAGATCTTAATCTATGGCAACTCTTGGATTAATGACCACCTACTCAGTGGGCTTTGAGGGTGAAGGTCAATAGCAGTCTCCTTGTGACTTGATCTGAGTTGGTCTGAGTCAATCAGTGTTATTGTTCTGGGTAGAGACAGTACTGACCAACCTCAGACCCTGTGATCTGATTGAGATGAAGGGTTAGCTGTGCAGGGCTTTCACACATGGCTCATAAACATAGTGAAGCAGGGGTTCCCCATTTTGCGTGAGTAAATGGAACTAACAAACTGGGTGGGCGTGACACCCGCACACTATCCCCAAGTGAGTGGGGATAGGAACAATAATATTCTCAGACAGAAAGGATGGTAGAAATGGTACCCCACAGAGAGAGAGAGAGAGAGAGAGAGAGAGAGGACAGGAAGCATGACACTCCCCAGAGACAGGCGAACAGTAACTGTCTGCTCCCCACTTTCTTGTTGTGACATATATCCTTGGGAAATGGGTTTGGTTTATATTTTCTCAATTGTATTTAGGTTTGATGATGTGATTCGGGAAGAAGGATTCCAATTCCATATTTTGTGTGGCAGCAGATCCACTGAAGGTCATGCTTTCATTTGGAGTTTGCCCAGGATTCAGTCCAGTCTGATACAGCATGATCTGCCAGTGCTACTCCTATTGGTCTAAACCATCACACACCAGGGAATCTGACGGGCAGTTTCTCTTTGTGCTAGCAAAGGGAGAGATTTGTTTACACCGTAATAGCGGCCAATGAAATTAGTCAGTGGATGTAATTCCAGCTGAATATAATGTTCTGATGTTCATGATGGGATTAACCTTGACAATTCCCACTTGCCTTTACACCGACAGTGGGGCAGGAAGTCACCACGCAGTGATCTCCTGGCTCACACTGAGAAACCAAGTTGATGGTACAACTGCAGAGAGCAAGGCAATGGCTTGGACTCACCGAACAACCAGAGGCTTCAGCCAACAACTGGGTCACAGGCAAATGGCGTGTTGTGCAAACTCTCAGTATCTCAGGGAACAAACACATTACTGAGCTATAAAATTGTACAGGATTTTTTATGAAAATTGGCATTCCAAAAATAAAATCCAAACACAATATGTATAAAAACTGAGTACAATCTCATGACAAAGACTATAGCATTTCCTTTGAAAGCTGACGATAATGAGATGAGAATTCAAACAACTACCCACTCTATCCCATGGTGTTGTCATCATAACACGTTTGCAAGCCTCTTAAAAACACGGAAGGAGAGAGAAGCATTATAAATTATATTACCACGCGTGAGGACCCATTAAAAACTAGGACCATGATGTTATATGCTCCCAGCCAGAAATAACACAGATGCATTCACATCATTAGTTTGTTAAATGATGTTAAAAAGTCTGCCAACCACTATCATGAAGACGGAGTATTTAAATCTCAAGACGCGTTGATGACTAATTTCCAGTATCATAGCAAGGAAGCAGCAGCTGACATGTGAACTCTAACAAACTAATGATAACAGGCACTGAATACAGAGCAGGCTCCTGAGAGAGAAAAAAAATCAACAGCCGAGGTCTGTCCAGTGCTGGGAGAATTATAGACAAGACACCTTGTTGCCAGCAAGTTACTGCAGCTTAAAAATTCCAGTACGATCAGAAAGAGAAAAAAGGACATTGTGCAGATTGTTGAACAGGCCCCTACACCTGGGCCTGAGGCAGGAGCCCAAGCTCCAACACACTGGCCTCACTTCACACCAACCTTCACACGGTGCAGGGTTATGAACTCCGGCCATCAATCCCTCTGGGACCGGGACGGAGTGAGGGAACAGGGACAATTGTAGAAGAGTCAATAAGGAGTAAAGCAAGATAGAGAGGGTGTTTTTGAAAGGGGTTAGAAGAGGAAGTATACTTTGTGTCACTTAGTACTGACATCATCTACGTGTATCACAGAATGAACATAACAGCACACGGTGAAGACAAGCAAAAGTCACACTGAAGTACTTTTCTTATCATGGGGACATTTTCATTGTGGTGTGATAAGTACCCTACTTCTGAAGCTGTGCTCTCTCTCTATGGGTCTGTACAGATTGAGACTGTTCGCTCCAAGCAGGGCCCCAGTTTATTTTTTACTGATCACGGACAGTGAAGCAGCTGCCCTCTAGTGGCGAGAAAGCGCTTGCACGGCTGCTGAGGATTATGGGTAAAGTGCCCTTCCATTTGCGCCCACACAAACCAACAGCCACTTCAGCTGCTTTATTGAAAACCACAAGCTTTAAGGCGTTGTTCTTTCAACGGTGGAACTGGCCAAACGATCAGACGAATGAGGGACAAAAATGAAGGAGATTCATCCTCTTGAGCCTGCTCCCCATGGCTGACCTGATTATCCCACATTATTGCCTCACTCTGATAGATTCTTGATAAGCAATGGCTATCTACTTCTTCACTCCAAGCATTCAGAGGTTTCATTTCTATGTTTGAAGAAGAGTTCCAAAGATCCGTGTCCTTAAGCAAGAAAATAAAATCTGCTTATCTTGGTCTTAAATGAGGGAACTTGTTTAATTTGATATTCTCCCTGAAAAGGAAGCATTCTTTTCACATCCACGCTGTATTGTATGTTCATGTTGATACAGCATCTGCTTTAATCAGCTGCTCTCTCATGAGAACAGCTGCCTATCCTGCCACCTTCAATGGCTGATGATCATAAACATCTAGGTCCTACTGCCCCTACACCCACCCATAGTTGTACACTTTAGTTTGTTTTGTCTTTCCACGTTTTCCTTCCAAAATGAATCAGTGACGTCTCTTTCCATTAAATTCTATCTGCGACCATCTGCTGATTCCACTAACTTACCTGTATCTGTTTTGAAGTTCGACACGATCTTCTTCATGAGCCGTAATACATCCAAGTTTCATACCATCAGCAAATTTGAAAACTATGCCTTGTACACGCAGGTTAACAGAGATTTAAATATTTTAGATAATTTTTAAAATAAACAATTTAATAAACTATTGTAAATCAAGCCGCAAATTTATTGCCCATCTCTAGTTCCTCGGACTGAGTTCTGAGCAAGTTTATCGAGCTCTTAATTTTGAATCGCGTCACTGTGGGACTGGAGTCACAGACAGGGTGATGACTGGGTTCCCTTGTCCAAACTACAGTCATGAACATTACATTGAGCTTCATGGGTTTTTTGTTCAGATCCCAGCGCCTCCCTTCCCAGATATTACATGGCTCACCACCAACCTCTCCAAGACAATTAGGGTAGAGCCACTTTTGTGCCCGCCAATCCCAGGAGAAATCAAAATAAATGATACATTTCAAATGATCAAACTGGTGAGGCTTGAATTCATCTCTTTGAAAGACTGGAGCCTAGCCTAGAAACAGAGCCATGATATGGGTGAACCTGGTTTGTCAGACTGAAAGGTGGAGTGTCCTTCGGATTAACACTAGGATCAGGCACAAAATGAATTACACTTAAAGACCGAATAAACGGCGATCAAAGCGGGTCACCAAACTCAAAGAGCAGCAATTTATCTGGGAGAACTCAACAGGTATCAGTGGGTGTAAGAGCATTAGGCAGACAAGTGTCAGATATTGTTGAACACACCAAAAACACAATCACACAGAAAGGGAAGCTATTGGGATAGAGCAGGGAAACGGGAATGACTGAATTTCTCCACTGAGAGCTGGAAGGGGTTTTCTCAATTGTAACTCCTCTGAGAATGATAAAGGTTGAAGGGCTGTTTATATTATAAACAACACTGCAGCGCTCAAGAAAGGATGCCGAGTGACAGATCTCCATTCAATTGGAAACAATATCAGAAATAAAGGTCAATGTGATTTTGGATTGAATATTGAGAGTGAGGAGATGGAGGGGAGAATGACCATGGCATCTGCCCTGAAGAATGGTTCAATCACGTCTAGAATATGGTGTACAGTTAGGGGCTACTGTGAGGGACAATACAGAATGGGGTAGGGACAGGGGATCAAGGGTCATAAGAAATGTGTAGGATAGCAAATGGAAAATGCCATGGAAAATGCAGGGTTACAGGGATAAGGTAGGGGAGGTGAGGATCTGGGTGGGATGACCTTCAAAGTTTCAATACGAGCTTTCTGCGCTGTGTGGCCTGCTTCCACCTGTAGGGATTCCTCGATTCGATGATTCTGTGAAGGCCAGAACATGATCTCAAAATTGGAGGTAGGGAATTCTGATGTTCAAAAATTCTTAAACAAATAAACACAGTAAATGTAGATTTACTATCAGTGCAGACAAACTGAAAGGAAAAATGACTGATTCTGCAGTCATATACCAGGTACAGAAAAGTGATCAGGAAAAATATTTTGATGCAGTCATTGGAACTTAATGATGAATGATGATAAACATAGTGCTCCATTAAAAAAAAAAGACAGAATTACTTTTTAGAATTTCAACAGCCCTGAAGCAAAAGAGGAAATCAGGATCAAATAGACATTTGAGAATATAGTACTTGAGTGGGACAAGATCCTTCTTGTGAAAACATTTCATTTTGCCTTGCTTTCTCTCCATGGATACTGCCTGACCCGCTGGGATCTCCAGAGTTTTGCTGTGCTATTTCTTACAAATTGTCTTGTTGTGTGCAAGACAAAAGTTTTGAAAAATGTCTTTTTTCCAGCAACTCTTGAAATTGGATCAGTTTGGAGAGAAAGCAGGGACATGGAATCATCTTTCCCTGAAAGGAGGGAGGAAGTGTGTGTGGAATCTCCCATGGGCAGGGTTCTCCTGGCTGTCACCACATCAGGAAGGCTGGAGCTTGATGATCGAGCTGAATGGACAGGGCTCACTCTCACAGTCCTCAGGACCATGGAGCCTCTTGTGATGGGAGCATCTGCTTGGTGTCAGGGCAGACAATGACATTGCAGTGGGATTGGAAATGGGACAACTCGACAATGCATGCTACACAATGGCTGCACTGCCTCTTCCTCTCTGCCTGATCCCTCCCCCCACACAGGAAAAGCTGCATTAGGAGCCTGTTCTAAAGGGCTACAACACACTGAAGCACTCCCGAACTGCAAAGAGAAGAACATTTCTACAAAGACTTTGCTAAGAACGAATATTCCATCAACTTCATCCACAGATGCCTAAGAGGCAAACAACGCGATGAGGACATGCCACGACCTAACTCACTAGCCACACTACCTTATATAAAAACATCACAGAACTGACAGCTAGACTTCTCCAACCACTCATAAACTGCCCAAAAACTGACAGCCATACTCAGACAACAACTCACAAGAACAAAAGGCAAAATACTCACCGTGTGAAAGACAGATGTAGTTTACAAGAATCCATGCAACGTTTGCACGAAACACCTCGGACACACAGGCAGACAACGAGCCATCCACATCCATGAGCCCACATCCATGACCACCAACGAGCCACTAAACCCCATGAGCAGCTGTCCCAAGTAGCTATACACACAGATGACAAGGACCACAAATTCGATTGGACCAACACTATGATCATAGGACAAGCTCAACAGAGGGCAGCCAGAGAATTTCTCGAGGCATGACACTTTTCCATGGGCTCCATCAATAAACACATTGACCTAGACCCAGTATACTGAACACTGCAACGAACATCAGGAAACAGTAACTGGAAACAGCAGGAATGGAACCAAATAAATTCCAGAAGACACAGCACAACAGCGCTTCACAGGAAGCTCCAAAGTTCTGAAGATGTCAACTAGACAAGGGACAAAATATCTACAAATCAACTTCCCAGCTCGGCGAGCATACCCACAACTACAGCAAAAGTGAGGGGTTTTCCTGTCCTACAGTGCTCTCCAAATCCTTACCTGCCATCTTCATAGTCATACCCTCCAGCCCCTTCCAACATATTTAATTGGACTGCCTGGACCAGAGGCTTATAAGTTCCTTCTGGAACAAAGTCTCCAGGTATCTCTGCACCTCCCTGATGTGTCACCAATACTTTCGACTCAGCCTCCAATCCAAACACCCTGTGTGGAGGTTGTTGTGGATTTATCCATTCACTACAGTGTTTAATCTGAGTCACTTTAACTCAATAAAGAAATGTTAATTCCATTTACAAACGAAAATATTCTCAGGGCCCTGCATTCCTGCTGAAAGTGCCCCTTCTGTCCCTAACTGTAGTATTGCCCTCCTACTCCCGGGACCCCATTGCCCTCTTTATTCTCTCCCTCGTTTTCCGTGCCCTGATGGTGGAGGGTGTCACTTCACACACCTTTCCCTTAGGCTTCAGCTCGGGCCATTCCCAAAGCACGCACAAGACAGAGACTGAGACAGAGACTGAATCTTCTTCATCTTTATTCCCATTTGCAGATTGACATTGACAGAAAACAGACAGCAATTAGCAGCCCAGACAGAGGAAGCTGCACAAATTCACATCTACAATGGAGCTTGAGGAAAACACTTGTGGAGATTTTCCCAATAACATGAGAATCCTGTCCCTTCAAAAAGTGGCAAAACCTTCAGGTGGAACTGGCGGCTAAGCAGGAAGGTGATCTGATTTACTGAAGCAGAGACTTCTGAAGTTCACATTGCTTTTATAGAGCTGACAGTCTTCAATACCTTTGAAAGATTATGCTTGTTATTACAAGTCAACATTGTCCCCAACAAACAGTCTCCTGGACAGGAACAGAATAGGGTTAGATACAGAGTAAAGCTCTTTCTGTACTGTTCCCACCAAAAACACCCAGGACAGGGACAGGATAAGATACGAAATAAAACTTTCTCCACACTGACAGGAACAGCACTGATTGGGAACGGAGTGAATCTCTCTCTACAGTGTCACAGTAACCTGCCTTAACCCCTGAAACTCAGAGTACTCAGAGGCCAGTCTCAAGAAGGAAGAGAGTTGAAATTCATTGCTGACAATGACCTTTGTCCTGCCAGCACAGCCCTGTTCTATTTAAAGTTGTGTCTCCTCTGTGGACTGTCTCCAACACTCTACACACATTCTGATCTCCTGATGCTCTTGCTGAGGGGAGAGGGGAGGGTCACATGGGTGAGGGCACAGCTGAAGCGAGCGTTAGACTGGCAAAAATATCATTTTGAACATTTGTATCCATTACCCAACAAATCCGATGTTTTTCAAATTCCTTTTTATTGTGGACATTGAAGTCCCCCACCAAGAGTACATGCTGTTCCCTCCCACCCTCAGAGCTTCCTCCAAGTGCTGTTCAACATGGAGGAGAGACTAACTCATCAACCGAGGGAGGACAGTACGTGGTCATCAGCCAAAGGTTTCACAGAATCAGAGAATCATACAGTGTAGAAGAGGTCCCTCATCCGATCATGTCTGTCCCACCAAGGCAAAACTAAATCTACTCTCCATCCACTTTTCAGAACTGGGCCCAAGGTATTGAATGTTTGGATATTTTAGATGCTCATCCAGGTATTTTTTAAAAGGTATATTTTGTGGGGATCTGCTCTGCTCTTCTAATAGAGTCATGGCATCTTCTACTGACCGCTGTGAGAGCAGACATCAGAACATCTCATCTGAGAGATGGTCCATGAGAACTGAACCTCTGACAGTGTTGCACTCCTTCAGTATTGACACACCAGCAGTGCAGCACTCCTTCATCATGAACTATCTGACAGTGCAGCACTCCAACAGTATTGACTTTCTGATATTGCGGCATTCCCTCAGTACTCACCCTCTGACAATGCAGCACTCCCTCAGTACTGACCCACCATTAGTGCAACACTCCCTCAGCGCTGACAATTCAATAGCGTGGCACTCTCTCAGGACTGTCCCTCTGACAGTGTGGCATTCTCTCTGTACTGACCCTCAGACAGTGTTGCACTATACTCTCAGCCTGGATAATTTGCTTCAGTGATAGAATCATGTAATGATGGAATCTGTACAATGTCAAAGTAGGCCATTCATTCCAATGAGTTCACACCAATCCTCTGAAGAGCATCCCACCCAGATCCAAACCACTGCACTACCCCTGTAACCCTGCGTTTCCCAATGGCTCATCCACCCTGACTGCTACATTGTGAGTGTGAGGGGAGAGTGCTCCCCACTGAGACCAGGCTGAGACCTCCCGGTCCAATAGCCTGCCTTGCTTCCCCATCCCAGCCCACACTGAGAGGAATGAGACCACCTGGGGAGGCTTGAGCTGTTTCCCAGCCAGAGATAGTGCCTTAAGGAAAGAGATAGTGAACAGATGATAGGGGCAGGGGGCAGTGGGATCAGTTGTCTTAATGTAGGGTGTAGGACAAATTGAAGCAGGTGTTGGCAGGTGCTGAGCCCTTTCCCCAGAAGAGTTTGTAAGTCGATGGGTGAAAGTGGGAGGGGCACTAGAGTAACACCTTTGTTGCTGCTGAAACCCTTGCTGTCTGCTCAGTCACGTCTGAGAGACACACAGACACATCAGACACACAGGAGGCAGCTTTCCGTGGATGTTCTCCTGGGTCAGGCCTCATCAGTCATGGAGCTATGGTCAGTAACAGTGTAAGCTGTGCTGCCCTGAAAGCCTGAATCTGCAACTCAGCTCGGAAGGACCACAGCTCATTCGTCAAAACTGGTTCTGCCCCTCTGCAGCCTAGCCGGTCTGCCTGTGCCTTTCCACCACTCACAGGCTTTTCCTTGTGCCACAGCTCTTTCTCCTGAGGGACAGTTGTACTCAGGCCCAGCACATGATCTTGTCCCACTGTCAGATCCTCTTCGAGAAACTCATGGCTCACCATCGCCCTCTCCAGGATAGTTAGGAAAGGGCAATAAATAGCAGACATATCAATGTCCTTCCCATCCCAGGAGACATCAAAATAACTGATGAGCAATTCAAACAATCAAACTGGTGGAAGTTGGTTAAATCATTCCAAAGATTAAATATCACCTGGTAATTCCTGTCTTAAGTTCAAGGTGAAACTATCCTGGTCTCTGCTGAATTTAGACCAATTTTCATTGTTAACTTAATACATTTCCATCTTCATTCTTTCTCTCCAAACTGATCCTAATTTGAATGTTTCAAAAAACAAAACATTTTATAGAAGATTTTTGCCTTGCATGCATCAGGACAATTTACAAGACAGGCCACAGTGAAGGGAAACAATATTGAAACTGGTGTGTTCATGGTGATAACACCTCAGCCTGTCAGCACTTTCCTCAGATGCAATATCAATGTCATGCTTTTCTCCTTTTATTGGTTCTTTTACAATTATCCTGATGAGGGCAAAATGAAAAGCTTCCAAAAAACGAGCATTTTTCAGGCCAGTTCAATATTCTCAAATGACTATTTGATCCTAATTTGCTCTTTTGCTTCGGACCTGTTCAAATTCCAAGAAGTAATTCTGTCCCATTTTGAATGGAGGACCCAGTTTACCAGCACTTGCTAAATTCCAATTTCTAGATCAAAATATCTTTCCTGATCTCCTTCCTGTTCCTGGTGTATGACCAGAGAATGTGTCATTTTGCCTTTCAATTTGTCGGTATTGACAGTAAATCTACAATAACTGTGTCGATTTTATAAAGACGTTTTGTTATCAGAATACCCTTCCTCCCTCCTCGAGATCCTTTTCTGGCATTTCCTTGTAACCGAGATCCTCTATCCCTGTCCCATTCTGCATTGCCTCTCGAGGAAGCACATGACTGTCCACCATATCCCAGTTGAGACCTAACAATTCTTCAGTACAGCTGTCCTGGCCACTCTCCCCTCCATCTCTTCCCACTCAATGTTCATTACAAAATCCCATTGGCCTTTCCCATTTCTTTTATACAACTTTCTTTCCCAATTTTAAGCATTTATGTTGCTCAACATCCTTTCTTGCCCCCTGCAGTACATTGTTTACAGTATTGCCCTGCTCTATCCCATCAGCTTTATTGCATTTATGGTGCATTCAATGACATCTGACCCTTGTCTGTCTTACCCTCTTATACCCACTCTTTCTCTTGAGTTCTTCTGACAAATTGATTAGATTAGTAACAGCGTGGAAAGAGGCCCTTTGGGCCAACAAGTTCATACCGACCTGCCGAAGCATAACCCACCCAGGCCCATTCCCCTACATATACCCCTACACCTAACACTACGGGTAATTTAGCATGTCCAATTCACCTAACCTGCACATTTTTGGATTGTGGGAGGAAACCGGACCACCCGGAGGAAACCCACGCAGACACGGGGAGAGAATGTGCAAACTCCACACAGAGAGTCACCTGAGGTGGGAATTGAACCCAGGTCTCTGGCGCAATGAGGCAGCAGTGCTAACCACTGTGCCACCGTGCCGCCCGTAAAATTGCAGCTTGGTGACACACCTTGGTAGCTGTTTGTTCGGTCTTTGTCTCATTCATTTTGTGCCTGATCTGTAGGGCACTCCACCTTGCAATTTGAAAATGCAGGTTCACCCATGTTATGGCCGAGGCTCCAGTCTTTCAAAGAGATGAATTTAAGCCTCACCAGTTTAATCATTTGAATTGTATGTCATTTATTTTGATTTCTCCTGGGATGGGGCAAGCTTTGATTTGCCTGCTATTTGTTGTCCTGGAGAGGGCGGTGCTGAGCAATGTCATATCGAGAACACAGAACATAGACCATGACAGCGCAGTACAGGCCCTTTAACCCTCGATGTTGCACCGTCCGATGGAACCAATCTGAAGCCCATCTATCCTACACTATTCCATTTTCACCTATACGTTTATCCTGTGACCATTTAAATGCCCTTAATGTTGGCGAGTCTGCTCCTGTTGCAGGCTGTGCATTCCATGCCCCTACTAGTCTCTGAGTAAAGAAACGACTTCTGACATCTCTCCTATATCTATCACCCCTCAATTTAAACCTATGACCCCTCAGCATCTGAGGAAAAAGGCTCTCACTGTCCACCCTATCTAACCTTGTGATTATCTTAGTATGTCTCAATTTAGTCAGCTCTCAACCTTCTTCTCTCGAATGAAAATAGCCACATAACCCTCATCCTTTCCTCATAAGGCCTTCCCTCCATGCCAGCCAACATCCTCGTATATTTCCTTTGAACCCTTAAATTTTCACATCCTTTTTTTAATGCGGTGACCACAACTGTATGCAATACTCCAATTGCTGCCAAACCAGATTTTTGTACACCTGCAGCATGACCTCATGACTCCTAAATCCAATCTCTCTACCAATAGAAATTGACCCACCATAAGCCTTCTTAACCACCCTATCAAACAGAGTTGAAAATGTGTTGCTGGAAAAGCGCAGCAGGTCAGGCAGCATCCAAGGAGCAGGAGAATCGACGTTTCAGGAATGAAGAAGGGCTTATGCCCGAAACGTCGATTCTCCTGCTCCTTGGATGCTGCCTGGTCTGCTTCACTTTTCCAGCAACACATTTTCAGCTCTGATCTCCAGCATCTGCATTCCTCACTTTCTCATATCAAACTTTCAATGATCTGTGTACATGAATACCAAGATCTCTCTGCTCATCTACACTACTAAGAATCTTCCCATTAGCCCAGTGCTCTTTATTCCTGTTGCTCCTTCCAAAGTGAATCGCATCACACTTTTCTGCGTTAAACTCTGTGTTTGCTACCTCTGCAGCTTATCCATGTCCCTGTGTAACCTGTAATATACTTCAGCACTATCCACAACTCCACAAAACTCAGTGTCATCTGCAAATTTACTAACCCATCTTTCGATGCCCTCATTCAGGTCATTGATAAAAATTGCAAACAGCAGTGACCCCAAAAGAGATGCTTGCAGTACACCGCTAGTAACTGAACTCTAGGATGAACATTATCTATCAAAAACCACGCTCTGTCTTCTTACAGCTCGCCAACTTCTAATCCAAACTGTTAAATTACCCTTAATCCCATGCCTTGGTATTTTGTGCAGAACCTTATCAAATGCCTTACTGAAGTGCATATACAACACATCAACCACTTTATCCTCATGCACCTGTTTGGTCACCTTCTCAACGAACTCAATAAGGTTTGTGAGGCCGGAGGTACCGTGTTGACTATCCCTAATTAACTTATTCCTTTCTCGATGATTATAAATCCTATCTCTTCTAACCTTTTCCAATATTTTACCCACAACCGAAGTAAGGCTCACTGGTCTATAATTACTCGTTTTGTCCCTACTCCCCTCATGAACAAGGGGACTACATTTGCAATCTTCCAGGATTCTGGCACTGTTCCTCTCAACAATGATGACATAAAGATCAAAGCCAAAGCCTCGGAAATCTCCTCCCTGGCTTCCCAGAGAATCCTTGGATAAATCCCATCTGGCTCAGGGAACTTACATATTTTCACACTTTCCAGAATTGCTAACTCCTCCTCCTTAAGAGAGAAATGAGGATGGCAAAAAGAGAACATGAGATAGCTTTGCTTAATTGGGCAAAGGCGAATCCAAAGGGAGTTTATAAATGCATTAAGGACAAAAGAGAAATAATTAACAGAATAGGGCCCCTCAAAGATCAGCAAGGCAGCCCATGTGTGGAACTGCAGGAGATAGGGCAGATACTAAACAAGTACTTTGCGTCAGTGTTTACTGTGGAGAAAGACACAGCAGTTAGACAATTTGGGGAAATAGATGGTGACATCTTGAAAAATGTCCATATTACAGAGGAGGAAGTGCAGTATGTCTTAAAATGCATAAAAATAGATAAATCACTGAGACCTGATCAGGTGCACCCCAGAACTCTGTGGGAAGCTGGGGAAGTGATTACTGGGCCACTTGCTGAAATATTTCTATCATCAATGGTCACAGGTGAGTTGCTGGAAGACTGGAGTTTAGCTAACGTGGTAAGGAAAAATCAGGAACTGGTGAGCCTGACATAGTTGGTGGGCAAATTGTTGGAGAGAATCCTGAGGGGCAGGATTTACATGTCTTTGGAAAGACAAGGACTGATTCAGGATAGTCAACATGGCTTTGTACCTGGGAAATCATGACTCACTAACCTGACTGAGATTTTTGAAGAAGTAACAAAGATGATTGATGATGTCAGAGCAGTGGACGTGATCTGTATGGATTTCAGTGAGGCATTCAACAAGTTTCCTTGTGGTGGATTGGTTTGCAAGGTTAGATCACATGGAAAAACAGAGAGACTAGGTATTTGGGTCCAGAAATGGCTTGAAAGTAGAAGACAGAGAGTGATGGAGGAGGGTTGCTTTTCAGACTGGAGGCCTGTGATCAGTGCTCGGTCCACTGCTTTTTGTCGTTGACATAATGATTTAGATGTGAACATAGGAGGTACAGTTAGTAAGTTTGCAGATGACACCAAATTGGAGATGTACTGGGCAGTGAGGAAGGTTACCGCAGAGCACAATGGGCCGATGAGTGGCAGATGGAGTTTAATTTAGATAAATGCGAGGTGCTGTATTTTGGAAAGTCAAATCAGGCCAGGATTTAGATGCTTAATCATGGAATTACTACAGCATGAAAACAGGCTATTTGGCCCAACAAGTCCACAGCGACCCTCTGAAGAGCAACCCATCCAGATCCATTCCCCTACCCTACTCCTCTACATTTAACCCTGACTAATGAACCTAACGTATATATGCCTGAACATTTGACAATTCAGCATGTCTAATTCCCCAAACTGCACATCTTTGGACTATGGGAGGTAACCCACGCAGACACATGGAGAATGTACAAATTCTGCACAGACAGTCATCCGAGGCTGGAACTGAACCAGGACTCTGGCACTGTGAGATAGCAGTGTTAATCACTGAGGCACTGAGCCACCGTGCCTTAATGGTAAGGTACTGGGGAGTGTTGCTGAACAAAAATGCCTTGGAGTGCAGGTTCATAGCTCCTTGAAATTAGTGTCACAGGTTGAAAAGATAGTGAATAAGGCATTTAGTATGCTTTCCATTATTAGTCAGAATTGAATACAAGTGTTGGGAGGTCAGGTTGTGGATGCACAGGACATTGTTTTGGCCACATTTGGAATGTTGTGTGTAAATCTGGTCTCCCTCCTATCGGAAAGAAGTTGTGAATCTTGAAATGGGTCAGAAAAGATTGACAAGAATGTTACCAGTGTTGCGTTTTTTTCAAGCAATAGGGTGAGGCTGAACAGGCTGGGGATGTTTTCCCTGGAATGTCGGAGGCTGAGGGGTGACCGTATAGAGGTTTATAAAACCATTGAGCGCCACGAATAGGGTAAAAAGACGAGGCGTTTTCCCTGGGGTGGGGGAGTCCAGAACTAGAGGACATAGGTTTAGGGTGAGAGGGGGAAGATTTGAAAGGGACTTATGGGGCAACTTTTTCACACAGAGAGTGGTGCATGTATGGAATGAGCTGCCAGAGGAAGTGGTGCAGGTTGGTACAGTTACAACATTTAAAGGACATTTGGATGGGTGTATGAATAGGAAGGGTTTGGAGGGATATGGGCCGAGTGCTGGCAAATGCGTCCAAATTAGTTTCATACATCTGGTCGATATGGGCGATTTGGACCGAAGGGTCTGTTTCCGTGCTGTCCATCTCTATGATTCTGAGACTATGAAATGCAGGAAAGCTGAGACACAAATTCAGAGACATTAACTGGGTAACAGTCACACCCACACTCAGGGACACACATCGACAGACAGTACTGGGAAGCAGTCACACCCACACTCAGAGACACACACCTACAGACAATACTGGGTAGCAGTCACACCCACACTCAGAGACACACACCTACAGACAGTACTGGGTAGCAGTCACACCCACACTCAGAGACACACACCTACAGACAGTACTGGGTAGCAATCACACCCACACTCAGGGACAAACACCTACAGACAGTACTGGGTAGCAGTCATACCCACACTCAGGGACAGACGCCGACAGACAGTACTGGGTAGCAGTCACACCCACACTCAGAGACACAGACCTAAAGACAGTCATGTATGATGGAAGATTCTGACTGATCATCTTTCTGAGCTAAGTTGTCACTCAGTTCAGCTTTGAGCTGTCACTGTGAGGAACAGGCGAGCGTGGGAGAAATGAATGTAATGACTGAAGCCTCCAGTGTCTGTGATTGGCCTCAGCTCATTTGAAATGTGACTCAGCAGCAGCAAAGTGAGCATAGTGCGATCCCACCAGCTGGATCTGGACCAACAGAGTGAAGAGGAAATGCGTCAGATTGGAATGATTGGGCCCCAGCAGATTTCAGTTTCTGTTCTGTTTCGAATCTTGTCAACTTGACAGATTCCAGGTCGAAGGGATCTCTTGAAAATGATTGAAGATTGGCTCAAATCCAGTCTTTAGCTGATGTGTCATTGATTGACCATCCAAGCAGCCAACCATGACAACCATTAGCTGAAACGTAGCCAATCAACTGAGGCTGGAGCAGTCTATATACAAAGCACTCAGAGACAGAAACTGAATCTTCTTCATCTTTATTCCCCTTTCCAGATTGACATTGACAGAAAAAGGACTGCAATTAACGACCCAGACAGAGGAAGCTACACAAATTCACTGCCACAATGGAGCTTGAGGAAAACACTTGTGGAGATTTTCTCAAAAAAAAGAGAATCCTGTCCTTTTAAACACTGACAGAAACTTAAATTGGAACTGGCAGCTGAGCAGGAAGGAGATCTGGTTTACTGAAGCAGAGACTTCTGAGGTTCACATTGATTTTGTACAACTGACAGTCTTGAGTATCGAGGAGTTTGACTTGACATCACAAGTCAATGCTGTCCCCAACAAACACTCCCAGAACAGGGGTAGTACGGGGTTAGATACAAATTAAATCACCTTTACACTGTCCCAGTGACCTGCCTTAACCGCTGAACCTCAGAAGTGTCTCTGAGCCAGTCCTGAGAAGGAAGAGAGATGAAATTCAGAGCTGACAATGACCTTTGTCCTGCCAGCTCAGCCCTGTTCTATTTAAAGTTGCGTCTCCTCTGTGGACTGTCTCAAACACTCTACGCACATTCTGATCTCCTGATGCTCTTGCTGAGAGGAGAGGGGAGGGTCACGTGGGTGAGGGCACAGGAGAAGCGAGCGTTGGACTCCCAGTCAGACCCAGAGAGGGTCAGCAGGCTGCTGACACTGTAGGTGCTGTCCGAAGCTCGCAGGTAGTTGCTGGTCTGAACTCCGTCCAAAATGACTGCACCATCCTTCTTCCACTGCACCTCCAGTTCATCGGGATAGAAGTGATTGGCAAGGCACACCAGGGTGGCAGTGCCCTTGGCATTGACCTGCTCCAGGGAGGGGGGCAGCAGGGTCAGCTTGGGCTGAGAGTTGTCACGGCCTGAAAGACAAGAGAAACAATTTTAATCTCTGCCATTCAAAGAGATTTCAACTCTCTGAACATGAACCGGCAAAACAATCCATTTTGATCATTTTTATCCAACCCCTATAAACCCCATAAAAGAACAGGCATTTTTCAAATTGCTTCTTGGGATGTGGGTGTCACTGGCCATTATTGTACATCCCTAATTGCCCCTGAGAAGGTGATGGTGAAAGAGAAGGGACAGTTTTGGACCATCGTTTAGGGAATGAGTGTGGGCAGCTGGAAGGGCTATCAATGGGGGAGCATTTCAGTGACAGTGATCAGAACTCAGTGAGATTGAGAGGAGGGTGGAAATGGAGAACCACGGAACAAGTGTAAAAGTTTTCATTTGGGAACAAACCATTTTACTAAACTGGTAACTGCCTGGCTGAAAAGATGGAGCAATGGTTCCTCAAGAAAACTTTCCATCTATTTTCACAAAAGAGAGGGACAAAACAGAAACTGTAGTTCAGGAGGAAGCCTGTGCAATATTGGAACGGCATCTTTCACATCTGAAAGACTCCCAGTTCATCCAAAGAAAAGAAAGATTAATGCTGTTCCCAAGACATTTGCAGACAGTGTGGGACTTGTTTGAAATGTGGTCACTGTTGTAATGTAGGAAATGTGGAAGCCAGATTGTACACAACAAGATCTCACAAGCAACAATGAACCAAGGAACATTTTGAGTGATGTTTGTCAGGGATAAATATCAGTCTGAATGTGATTCAAATAGAAAATAACTGGGACAGTTGGATGGAAAATGAGAAAATGGATGGCAAAGGAGAATGTCGGCTTACTGGTTAGTGATGGGATTGATTGTGACCAGAAAATAAAAGGAAAGGACAGAATATTGTGAATGTCATATTGTAAGAAGGAAACATAAAAGTGCAGAGAAACTCAACAAAAGAACAAACGTAAAAGCATTGTCTTTTAACACACGAACCATTTGGAATACGGTAGACAAAGTGGTACCACACAATCCAAGGTAAATAAGGAAGATAGGGGCTCATGAGAATTTATGAAAGCATCCAGACCATGTAATAGGATGGAGAGTATGGAAAAGATCAGGAATTGAACTTGATGCCGAGCAGGGTGGAATGGTGGATCAGTGGTTAGCACTGCTGTCTCACAGCTCCGGAGACATAGACTCAATTCCAACTGACTGTCTGTGTGGAGTTTACACATTCTCCCCGTGTCTACTTGGGTTTCCTCCCATTGTCACAAAGATGTGTAGGTTAGGAGGATTATCTATGGGAATTGTAGGGTGGGTGCGATACTTTTTGGAGGGTCAGACTGGGCTGAATGGCCTGCTAAAACACAGTAGGGTTTCTATGATTTCTGACAGAGATAATTATGAGAAGAAGGCAGTCAGTGCATGACTGAGGGTGTTGTACTTCGATGCATCGAGTATATGAAACAAGGTAAATGACTCTGTAGTGCAGTGACATGGCTGCAAGGGGATCAGGGATTTGAACTGAATATCCAAGGATGCACATCCTATTGAAAGGAAATGCCAGGGGATAGAAGGTCAAGTGTGAAGGAGGAACTGAAGATAATCCTTATCAGTTGGGATGTGGTATTGTGGAGACTGACGGTATCAAAATTTGTAAATCCCCAGGGCCTGATGCTCTGCAACTCAGAGTCCTTCAGAAAGTGGGTGTAGAAATTGTAGACACATTAGTGAACATTTTCCAGCATTCTGAAGACTCGGACAGAGTTCCAATGGACTGGACAGTATCCAATATAACTCCACTTTTTAATAAAAGGAGGGAGAGTGAAAATGAGGAATTATACATGAGGAAAACGCTGGAGTCAGTTATTAAAGATACAGTAACCGAGCATTTGGAAAGCAGTGACAGGATCGGTCCAAGTCAGCATGGATTTACGAAAGGGAAATCAGGCCTGACACATCTTCTGGAAGGTTTTGAGGATGTTATCAGTGGAGAATGGTCAAGGTTGAATCAGTGGACAATAAAAACAAAAATTGATGAAAACATTCATCAGGTCTGGCAGCTTCTGTGGAGAGCAAGCGAAGTTAGCATTTTTGATTGAGTGACCCTCCCTCAGGACTCAGTGGATGTTGTGTTCTGGACTTTCAAAAGACTTTTGACAACGTCCCATACAAGAGATTAGTGAGTTACATAAAACCTCATGGTATTGGCGGTAATGTATTGACATGGAGAGAGAACTCGTTGGCAGATAGAAAGCAGAGTGTTGGAATAAATGGGTCCTTCTCAGAGTGGCAGGCAGTGATGAGTGGGGTCCCGCAGGGTTCAGTGCTGGGACCCCAGCTGTTCACAATATACATAACTGATTTGGACAAAGGAATTGAATGCAATCCCTACAAACTTGCAGATGACACTCAGCTGGGTGGCAATGTGTGCTGTGAGGAGGATGCTAAGAGGCTGCAGGGTGACTTGGACAGGCTGGCTGAGTGGATAAATACTTGGCAAATGCAATGTAATTTGGGTAAATGTGAGATTATCCACTTTGGTGGTAAAACAGGAAGTCAGATTATTAGTGAATGGTGGAAGTTTAAGAAAAGGTGAGGTGCAATGAGACCTGGGTGTCATGGTGGAACAGTCACTGAAAGGGGGCATGCAGGTGCGGCAGGCAGTGAGGAAAGCTAATGGCATGTTGGCCTTCACAGTGAGAGGATATGTGTGTTGGAGTAAGGATGTCTTGCAGATTTATACAGGGTTTTGGTGAGGCTTCACTTTGAGTATTGTGTACAGTTTTGGTCTCCGAGTCTGGGGAAGGACATTCTTGCTATTGAGGGAGTCCAGCGAAGGTTCACCAGACTGATTCACGGGATGGCAGGACTGACATATGAGGAAAGACTGGATCAACTGGGCTTGTCCTCACTGGAATTTAGAAGAATGAGGGGAATCTCACGGAAACATATAAAATCCTGATGGGATTTGACAGGCTTGATGCTGGAAGAATGTTGCCAATATTAGGGAAATCCAAAACTCAGGGTCAAACTTCACGAATAAGGGGTAAGTTATTCAGATGTTGTGAACTTGTGGAATTCTCTGCCACAGAAAGCTGCTGGGGCCAGTTTGTTCGATATATTCCAGGGGGACCGTGTCCTTGAGTCTGAAGGGAATTATGGGTAAGGGGGAGAGTGGGAATGGGATACTGAGATTGCATAATCAGCTATGATCATATTGAATGGTGGTGCAGGCTCAAAAGGCTGAATGGCCTGTTCCTGCAGCAATTTTCTATATTTCTACGTTTCTAATATCGGTAGATGGGGGTATGGGGGAGCAGGTTGACTCTGTTATTAAGAAATGAAATTAAATTGACAGCAAGAAGAAATATAGAGTTAGACTGCATAGAGTCTGTGTGAGTCAACTTAAGAAACCACAAAGAAACAAAGATCCTGATGGGAGTTATGTACAAGCCTCCTCGCACTCGTCGGGATGTGGGTAAGAAAATAAATCAGGAGATAGAAAAGGCAAGTGAGAAAGGCATTATTACAATAGACATGGGGACTGCAATATGCAGGTGGACTGGGAAAATAAGGTTGGGAATGGATCTCAAGGAAAGGAATGCATGGAACGTCTGCGAGAGGCTTTTTTGGAACAGTTTTTGGTAGACCGACTAGGAAACAGGTAATTCTGGATTTGGTGATGTTTCATGAGGCAGCCCTGATTGGGGAGCTGAAGGTGAGTGAACCCTGACGGGGCAGTGACCACAATATGATAGAATTCACCCTGCAGTTCGTGAGGGAGAAGCTGGAATTCATTGTAATAAGAGGAGTTTATGAGCAAGTTAGACAAAGGAGAGCCAATGGATATGATATATTTGGATTTCCAGAAGGTCTTTGACAAGTTGCCACACAAGAAGCTGCTAAATAACATACGAGCCCATGGGGTTTGGGGCCCGGTACTGACATGGATAGAGTGGAAATAAATGTGTCTTTTGCAGGATGGCAGCAGGTGCCTCGTGCAGTTCAGCAGGGGGCAGTGTTGGGACCTCAGCTATTCATGTAACAATTAATTATATATTAATGATCGGGAAAAGGAACTGAGGGCATTGTTCCTAAATTTGCTGATGACACAAAGATGAGGTGAGGGACAGGCAGAGTTGAGGAAGTAGTGAGGCTGCAGAACGACTTGGAAAGGCTCAGAGAGTGGGCGAAGAAGTGGCAGATGGAATACAGTGTGGGAAAGTATGAGGTTATGCCCTTAGGTTGGAAGAATAGAAGCTTAAACTGTTTTCTAAACGGGGAAATTTGGGATTCTGAAGCATCAAGGTACTCAGAAGTCCTCTTTCAGATTTCTCTGACGGTTATCATGTCGGTTCAGTTGGCAAATAGGAAGACAAGTGAAATGTTATCATTCATTTGAACGGAGTTAGAATACAAGAGCAGGTGTGTACTGCTGAGGCTCTATGAGACTCTGGTCAGACTGCATTTGGAATATTGTGAACAGTTTTGGGACCTGTATCTACGGAGGTATGTGCTTGTATTGGGGGAGGTCCAGAGGAGGTTTATAAGAATGACCCTGGGGGTGCCAGCCTGGTCTGATGAGGAGCGGTTGAGTACTCTGGATGTGTACTTGATGGAGTTCAGAAGGACATGAGGGATCACATTGAAACTTACAGAATACTGAGAGGCCTGGATAGAGTGGGCGGGAAGAAGATGTTTCCACTCGTAAGAGAAACTCGAACCAGTGGGCACATCCACAAAGTTAAGGGGTAACTCATGAGGACTGAGATGAGGCGGAATATCTTCTGCCAGAAGGTGATTAATCCATGGACCTCATTGCTGTGGAGGTGAAGTCATTGAGTGTAGCTTGGGAAGAGACAGTGACACCCCTTGGTCAGATATTTATATCATCAACAGCCACGGGTGATGTACTGGAGGACCGGAGCATGGCTCATGTTGTGCTGTTAGTTAAGAATGTCTACAAGGAATACCCAGGGAATTCTAGACAGGTGAGGCTGATATCAGTGGGTAATAAGTTGTTGGAGGGGATTTTGAAAGATAGGATTTACCATGCATTTGGAAAGACAAGGATTGATTAAGGATAGTCCACAAGGCTTTGTAAGTGGGAAATCGAGTCTCAAAAATTTGATTGAGTTTTCTTAACACATGACCAAAAAGATAGCTGAGGGCAGAGTGGTAGACATTGTCTACGTGGACTTTAGCAAGGCCTTTGACGTGTTCCCGCATGGACAACTGGTAAATAAGGTTAGATTAAATGGGATCCGGGGAGGGCAAGCCAACTGATACAAAATTGGCTTAATGGTTGGAGACAATGTGGTGGTAGAAGGTTATTGTTTAGACTGGAAGCCTGTGACCAGCGGTGTGGTAAAAGGATTGGTTCGGGGTTCATCATTGTTCGTCATTTATAGAAAACATTTGAATGAGCATATAGGAGGTATGGTTTGTGAGTTTGCAGATGACACCAAAATTGGCGGCATAATGGGCAGTGATGAAGGCTATTTGAGAGTACATTTACATTCCAAATTGAGATAATAATGAGGTGTTGCATTTTGGTACAAAAACTAGTTCAGGGCTTACACAGTTAATTGTAGGGCATAGGGAGAGTTCTCAAAGAGTGAGACCAAGGGGTGGAGGCATATAGTGCCTTGAAACTGGAGTGATATGTAGACAGGGTGATAAAGAGTGCATTTGGTACACTTGCCTTCATTGGTCAGGGCATTGAGTAATGGAGTTGGGACATTATGTTACAGCTCTCCAAGATATTGGTCAGGAAACATTTCTGGTCACCCTGCTACTGGCAACATGTCATTAAACTGGAAGGAGTGTAATAAAGATGACAAGGATGTCATCAAGACTGGATGGTTTAAGTTATAAAGAATGGCCAGTTAGGCCTGAGCTATTTTCCTTGGAAGGTCAGAGGCTGTGGGGTGACATTTTAGAGGTTTATAACATCATGATGGGCATAGATAAGGTCAAAGTCTTTTCCTCAAGGTAGGAGAGTCCAAAACTAGAGTGCAGAAGTTTAAAGCAAGAGGGGAAAGATTCAATAGGGACCTGAGGTGCATCTCTTTCACATAGAGGATGGTGCGTGTATTGAATGATATGCCAGAGGACATCATAGAGGTGAGTCTGATTACAACATTTAAAAGATATTTGAACAGATACATGGAGAGGAAAGATTTAGGGGGAAATGATCCAAATGCAGGCAAAAGGGACCAGGGGGAATAGATAACGTGAATAGCTCATGAAGGCTGTGATTATTTTGCAGATGAGCTAAGAAAATTTATGTGGAAAATTCAGGGATGAGGAAAGTCAGTTAAGAAAATATATTGGAGAAGTTTGGATAGTCTTCCTTGGAGAAGAGAAGGCTGAGAGGACATTTGTTTGAGGAACGTAACATCAGGAGGGTTCTGGACAGAGTAAATAGGGAGAAAATGTTCCCACTCATGAAAGGATTGACAGCAAGAGGCCACAGATTGAAAGTAATTTGTAAAATAATCAAAAATGAGATGAGGAAAAGCATTTTCAGCCAGTGAGTGGTTAAGGTGTGGAATGCACTGCCTGAGAGTGGGGTGGAGGCAGCTTCAATTGAAACATTCCAAAAGGAATGAGACTGTTATTTGAAAAGGAACAATGTGCAGAGTGACAGGGAGAAGGCAGGAGAATGACACTCAGTGAATTGCCCATTTAGAGAGCTGGTCCAGACAGGATGGGCAGAATGACCTCCTCGTGCACTGTAACAATTCTGTGATTGTGTGATTGAGCAGAGTTAAAGCTTGGGGAGGTGGGAGCTCGGTGTCTCACTGTGCTGCTGCTGCTGCTGCTGAGGTCAGTGAGATCAGAGACTGGGGCAGGGAGCCAGAGCTCACATCAAACTCTGCCCGTGTCAGTCACACTGAGACTGACAGGAGGTTACTCACTGATTTCACTCCATGCTGCAGGAATGGGACCACAGGCTGCAAATGGACAGAGCTCCTCCACACGGTGAGTAAAACTGACTGACTTATATCTTGCTGCTTTAACGGAGCAATGGGACAAAGAAATACAGGTATACACCCTGTTAGACACAGTGCTCCTCAATCAACCATTTCATTCACTGCAGCTCCCCTTAAACACCTTCAACAATTCAGTATTTGTGTTTTAGTCAACATTTCAGTATTGAACGATTTAATAACGGAGGATTGAGGTTTACTTACTCAGTCTGAGCTTGGTTCCTTTACCGAACGTAGGCCACAGTGAGAGCTCACAGTGCAGAGGCTGTACAAAAACCTCTGCTATCTGCTTCCCTCCGTCACTCTCACCCTCTCCCTGTCCCTCTCTGTCTATCGCTCACTCTCATCCTCTTCTTGCCACTTTCTGTCTGTCACTGACTCTCACCTTCTCTTTGCCTCTCTCTGTCACTCATGTCTTTCTCTCGCTCTGTGTTTCTCATTCTGTTTCTCTCTCTCTCTCTCTCTCTCTCTCTCTCTCTCTCTCTCTGTCCGCTCCCCACCCCAGCACCCGCCCCCTCTCTCTTGATCTCTCTTATGTGGCCATGGATTATAAGGGGGAACCTTGAGGCCTTCAGTGAGTAGTGGACACCACAGGGACTGGAGTGTGTAGTGGACGGTGCCAATCCCAGCATGGGGTAATTTGCTCAGTTTTATTTAGATCTAACTGTCGGATATGTCAGTTCAGATGGCCGGACTGTGTGTCCATTATTATACACCTAATATAACTGTGGGATGTGTCAGTACAGGAGTTGGGACTGTGTGTCCAGATATATATATATATATATTAGATACAGCAGTGGGATGTGTCAGTACAGAAGGTGGTGATATGTGTATTGAGGTTTTTGTACAGCTGTGTATCACTGTGTAAGCACTGGACTCGTACTGACAGTAATAATCAGCGACATCCTCATTCTTAACGTTGCTGATTGTCAGGGTGAAATGTGTGCTGGATACTTGTGTCCCGGTGAATCTGCTGGAGACTCCTGTGAATCGACTTGTTGCATCGTAGATCAGGAGAGAGGGTTTCTGCCCTTCTCGCTGCTGGTACCAGGAAACATCACCACTGGCACTCTGACTGGATTTACATGTGAGTGTTGCGGTCTGGCCCAGTCCCACTGACAGCACTGGGGGAGACTGGGTCATGATGATGTCCCCACTGATACCTGAGGGGTCAAAGAGAAAAACACAGTGAAGTCAGAACTGTCACAGAAAGAGACTGTCAAATGAGAGATTGTTGGAGACACTGAGCATTCCTCTGGTTTTAGCATTTTTCCTTCAATCACAAGTCAGTGGAATTGAAGTGAAATGGAGAGCAGCTAAAGATTCAAGGTGGAAGGAGAGAGATTTGTATGTGCGACACAGAATGCCAGGGGCCAGATCAGCTGGATGTGTGAAATCATGGTGTGTGCTCCTGTGCCTGTGCCTGATTCCTGATAAACTCTCCCTTCACTGGGCTCTGCTTTATAAAGCTGCAGCCTGTGAGAGTCTGACTGGGTGTTCCTCAGTATGTAAATGGCATCAGACAGAGAGAGCCACGTCAGCCCCTCACACTTCCTCTTCTCTCTGTCTCTCATCCTTCCTTTTCATACTTCCTCCCTCCTTTTTCCTATTTTCCTCTTTCTACCTTTCACTTGAATATATTCCTGTCATTTATTGACTACCTCCTCTTTTCTATTTCCATTTCCGTCTCTGTCCTCTCCCAATTATATAATCATGTATATCTTTCCCTTTTTCCATGTATGTTTGACACTCTGTCTATCTCCCTTTCCTTCTGTGTTGGTTGGTCTCTCTCTCTCTCTCTCTCTCTCTCTCTCTCTCTCTCTCTCTCTCTCTCTCTCTCTCTCTCTCTCTCGCTTATGATCCATTCCTCTCCTTCACTTATCTTTCTACCTGTTTCCTCAATCATTCTTTCCTTGTCTCCTCAATCTCTCATTACCTCATTCACTCTTTGTCTGTCTCCCTCCCTCCAGTCAATCTCTAATTGATCTCTCGAGCAGGCATTATTCCAGGATATTGGAACTCTGAGTCCTGGAGCAAGAGCTAAATGCCTCGCCCTCTTTCACTCAATCTCACAATGTACACATGCTCTCTCTCTCTCTCTCTCTCTCTCTCTCTCACACACACACACACACACACACGCACACACACACACGCACACACACACTGTCTCACTCACTCACTCACGCACTCACTATGTGTGTCTTCTGTCCCTCTCTCAATCAGAAGCTCGATGACATGAGCAGCAGTTAACAAGTCTGTACTGGTCATCCATGATCTAACAACACTAATCCCAACTTGGCATTGAGGGAGAGATCAGCCATGATCATGTTGAGTGGCAGAGCATTCTCACAGGTCCAATCCCGAACCCTAACCCTAACGCTAACACTGACACTTCCCCAACTCCATGTTTCTATCTTTCTATGTCTGTGTTATCTTCAACCTCTGCCCTTGGGTATTGATCCCTCTACACATGGAAAAATTGCCTTCCTGTCCACTTTATCTCTACCCCTCATAATCTTGTCACCCTTTATTAGGTTCCCTCTCAACCTTCACTGCTCCAAGAGATACAACCCCAGCCTTTCCAATCATTCCTCATACCTCAGACCATCCAGGCCAGGCAGCATCCTGGGAAATCTGCTCTGCACTCTCGGATTCATTTACTGTAGCTGCGTACTAACTTTGTGATTCTTGCCCCCAACTTCACACTCCAACTGCCCAATATTTCTGCAAAGCCCAGCTGTATCTAATATTCAGCAGGATGGACGCCTTCACTGGGAAATAGTTGTTTGTGACTAGAATAATGACACATTTCTGAGAATCACATTAATAACTGTTTTATTGATGCTTTTATTTCCTATCCACCATATCACAGCCCTGAATAATCTTATACCCCTCAATGAGGTTCTTTCTCAACCTTCACTGCTCCATGCAAAACAACCTCAACCTTTCCAATCTTTCCTCATAACTGACTCTCTATTGCAGGCAGCATCCTGGTAAATCTCTGCACCCTCTCAAGTACAATCACATCCTTCACAGAATGTGGTGACCATGACCTGTCCACCTCTCTCTCTCTCTCTCGATCTCCCTTTTTGACTCACATCTGCCACTTCTATCTCTCGACATCTATCTCTCTCTCCCACTTTTAATCTCTTTCATATTCTTTCTCTCTCTCTCTCTATCTCTCTCTCTCTCTCTCTCATAGCCACTCTCTCCAACCTACTCACGGTTCCTTACTCCCGCAGATAATCTCTATTTCTCCAACTCTCTATGTCTCCGTCACTCGCTCCAACACTCGCTTCAATTGAAAGCCTCCAAATGTTATCTGTCTCTCTCTATTCCTCCCTCTGGCTCTCTGCCTCACTCTCTGCATCCCAATCTAAGTCTCACACCCTCCCTCTCTGTCATTCTGTCTCTAAACATGCTCATGTCTGTTTCTCTCTCACACACTCAACCTGACCCTCTCTCTCCCGATTCCCTTCACTCTTAGTATCACACCAATCCTGCCTCTTTCTCTGTCTCCATCCCTTTCAATCACATCTTGTTTTTTTTTCTCTCTCTCACTCTCTCTCTCCATCAACCACACCATTTCTACCTCCCTCTACCTCTCTCGATCCCCTCACATATCTCACACTGTCTCAGATGCTCCTCCCTCTATCCCTCAATTGCACACACACTCTCCCTCTAACTCTCTCTCTCTGTCTCGCTTCTCTCCCTTTCTCACAGTGTCCCAGGTGATGACAGTTGAATGCAGGATAAATCTCCCTCTGCTCTGTCCCAATAATGGATGTTAACCTTTGACCCCAGAAGCATGTTTTTTTTTTCCTGGAGTAAGGCCCCATTTCCCACAGTGACCAAGGTTTAGCCTCTCTTCTCAAGATGGACAGATTCTTGTCAAATGAAGGGCAGTTCTGTGCTGTTGGTCTATTCTCACTGGGGAGTGGTTTGGTCACAAACCTCATTCCATGAAGGCCTAGCAGAGAGATGAGATCCTCAGGCCATCAGTGTGAGCTGGAGGGAAAGGGGCAGGACATGTTCTGACCCAGTGACCCATCCTGTCCATTCACAACATGTTCCAATCCCTTCGCCTCTTCTTCGCATTCCATGATCAGTCTCTGAGTCAAGGTGTTTCACTGGGATGATGTTCAGAGCATCACAGTTACAACAGAAGGGAACTGACCACACACCAACCATGGCATCCATGATGTAATGGACACTCCAACAGAGTCCAACAAGCATGGAATTCAGTTCACGGGGCTGCCCAATGGAGAGACATAGACCTCCTTCCCACTGAACCTCCCAATTGAGACCAGTAAACCTGGGCCTCCTAATCACTGGACTTTCCAACGGAAATGAATGGATGGCTGAGTTTTTGAAGAAGTAAGCAAGAAGGTAGACAAAGGTGGAGCAGTACACTCTGTCTACATGGACTTTAGCAAGGCCTTAGACAAGGATCCCCCCGCCATGGCAGACTGTTCAGTAAGATTATATCACATAGGATCCAGGGACAGCGATCCAATTGGATATAAAATTGATGGTAGGAGGCAGAGGCTGGTGAGAGACGGATGTTCTTCTGACTGGAGGCCAGTGACCAACCGTCTGCCACAAGAATCGATCCTGGATCCACTGTTGCTAATCATTTATATGAACAATGTGGATGAGAAAATAGCAGAAATGCGCAGTAAGTTTGTGGCTGACATTAAAATTGTTGGCATCGTCAACAGGGAAGAAGGTTATCCAAGAGTGCGATGTCATCTTGATCAACTGGGCCAGTGGGTCAACAAAGCCAGATGGAGTTTAATTTCGACAAATGGAAGGAGTTACCTTTTGGTAAGACAAACTTGGGCAGGAATTACTCAATTAATGTCGAGCCATGGGGAGTGTTGTTGAACAGAGAGACTGAGGGGTACAGGTACATAGTTCCTTGGAAGTGATATCACAGGTAGACAGGATGGTGAAGAAGGTATTTGGCACGTTCACCTTCACTGGTCAAAGCAGGGAGTACAGGAGCTGGGACATCATGTTACAGCTGTACAAGGCATTGGGAAGGCCACATTTGGACACTGTGTACATTTCTGCTCACCCTGCTATAGGAAGGAAGTTATTACACTGGTTTGGATAAAATAAAGATTAACAGGGATATTACCAAGATTGGAGGGTTTGAATTTTCAGGCGAGGATGGATAGGCCAAGATGTTCTTCCAGGGAATGCAGAAGATTGAGGGGTGATCAGAGAGAGGTTTATAGAATCATGAGGGTCATTGATAAGATGAATAGTCAAAGTCTTTTACCCAGGGTAGGAGAGTCCAGTACTAGAAGGAATAGATTTAAGTCGAGAGGGGAAAGAATTAGAAAGAACCTGAGAGGCAGATGGGACAAGTTCAGGTTTGGAAACTTGGTCGACATGGATGAGTAGAGCTGAAGGGCCTGATGCCATGCTGTAAACCTCCATAACTCTATGATGATGTCTACATTGTCCATCTTCCCATATGACCAGTAAACATGGACCTCCTTCCCACTGGAACCTCCAATAGGCACCAATAAACATGGACCTCCTTCCCACTGGATGCTTCAGAAGAGACCAGTAAACATGGACCTCCTTCCTCGGGAGTGTCCAGTACCTGAGCTGCAAACCCCACATTCTCTCCATCACGTAGGACTCTTATTTTAGTCTTAATGACATTGTCTGTCTCTGCACTACCTCAGCCCCTTGACCACAGAAACCCTAATTCCTGTTTGTCCCGTCTTCTAACTATATGATTCCAATGACCTCTCCCAGCTTCCTGAAGCCAAATTCTATAAACGCCAGCTTGTCTGATATGGCGTTTTCTCTTCCCTGTCTTTCCATGTGTTGTTCCAGAATGACCCCTGACCTCACTGCCAGCCAATTGCCTCCATGACTTTTCTCCTCCCTCACTCTGTGCCCTGCTGCAGACTCACATTGGTTTGGATAAAAGAAAGATTAACAGGGATGTTATCAAGATTGGAGGGCTGGAATTACAAGGCGAGGATGGATAGGCCGAGATGTTTTTCCAGGGAATGCAGGAGATTGTGGGTTGACCTTTCAGAAGTTTATAGATTCACGAGGGTCATAGATTTTCCCCAGGGTAGGAGTGTCCGGTACGAGAAGGAATAGGTTTAAGTTCAGAGGGGAAAGAATGAGAAGGGTCCAGAGAGGCAACATTTTCACACAGGAGATGGTGTGTATGTGCAATGAGCTGCCAGAGGTATTGGTAGAGGCGAGTACAATTAGTATATTTCAATGACATTTTTACAGGAACATGGATAGGAAGGATTTAGAGAGGATTGGGCCAAACACAGGCAAATGGGACTAGGTCAGTTTTGGAAACTTGGTCGGCATGGATGAGTTGAACGGAAGGGCTTGATGCCATGCTGTAAACCTCTATGACTCTCTGCTGATGTATACATGGGCCACCTTCCCATAGGACGAGTAAACATGCACCTCCTTCCCACTGGACTGTCCAGTACCAGAGCTGCAAACCCCACATCCTCTCCGTCATGTAGGTGTCTTATTTCAATTTCAACAACACTGTCTGTCTCTGCACTACCTCAGCCCCTTGACCTCAGAAACCCTAAATCCGCTCGTCCCACCTCCAAACTACATGATTCCAATTTCTTTTCCCAGCTTCCTAAAGCCATATTCCATAAACCCCAACTTGTCTGATATCGAGTGGGTCCTTCCCTCTCTTACACATAGTGTCGATCCACAATGACCCCTGACCTCACTGCCAGCCAATTGCCTCCATGGCCTCCCTCCTCCATCACTCTGTGTCCTGCTGCAGACTCACATTCCTTCCCTCCCCCTTCCATCTTCTCTCTCAGGTCTCCTGCCCATTGTTGCTTCCTCCATCCCACCATTGACAGCAGAACCTTCAGACCCCTAGAGCATACTCTCTGACCACTTGCCCTTCATCGCTTCCCCTCTTGGTGATAGTGCTATTGAATATACTTTTCAGACTCATTACTTTTGCTTTGTTGTTCCTTGCCATTGCATTGACGACTTATATCAGTAAATCTAATCTGGCCTGTTTTCTGAGTTGGTGCAAGAGCGTTTTCCTTGAGAAAACACTCTTCTGTAAACTGGGTTGTCTGTTTCTCCCAGTCTTTGTGTAAAGGTTAGACTAAGTGTGTGTAAGCTCTTATACAGCACAGACAGAGGTCACTGGGCCGATTGTGACTGTTCGCCAAATGACTCAAATGAGTCCCATTTACCCAGCCCTTCCTGTATAACCCTGCAATTGTTTCCTTTTCAGCTATTTCTCCAAATGCCCTTTTGAAAGTTGCTGTTGAATCCACTTCCACTCACCTTGCAGACAGTCACCATGAACTCGCTGGATAAAAATGTTCCTATCTTCTCTCTTGTCCTTCAGACCCTTTCTGAAATGTGTGCCCTCTGGTTTCTGACCCACCTGCCTGGAGAAACAATTTGTCCTGTATTTACTGCATCCAAACTCTCTAATTGTGAACCCCTCATTGAGTGAGACCTATTTCCAGCACAGGGGGAGAACATTCAGCCTGTCAGGGAAATGCTGTCATTTCATGGAGCAATCCAGTCAGTCCCACCCCCTCCCCTACTCAGCCCCCAAGGCCTTGCAGGTTTATTTCCATCAAGAGCCCATCCAATCTGTCATTGTAATCACTGAGTGTCTTCACCTGCCTCACCTGAATGGGCACTCATTTCCAAGTCAATACCAATTGCTGCTAAAAACAAAGTCCTTCCTGACATCCCGTATCTCTTGCCCAACAAAATGTAAGGTAAACTCAATGTGAAGATGGGATTTTGTCTCCACACCGACTGTGCGGTGGTCACTCTTACTGCTACTGTCATGGACAGATACACCAGCAGCAGGCAGATTGGTGAGGGTGATAGTGAGGATGTTTTTCCCTCTTGTTGGTTCCCTCACCACCTGCCCCAGGTCCAGTCAAGCAGCTGAATCAGGTAAAACGTGACCACCTTGCTCAGTAGTGATGCTTCTGAGCAGCTCTTGATGGCAGAATTTGAAGTCCCTTACTCAGGGTATATCCTGCAACATTCCCACTCTCAGTGCTCCCTCCAAGTGTTGTTCAACATGGAGGAGGATTGACTGCTCAGTTGAGGTTGGAGGTGAGTGCGGTGCTATGTGGTAATCAGCAGGAGGTTTCCTTCCACATGTTTGACCTGCTGTCATGAGGCTTCATGGGTTCCATAGTTAAAGGTGAGGACTCCCAGGGCAACTCCTTTCCGACTGTACACACCACTGTGTTCCCTCCCCTGTTTGGTCTATCCTGCCAGTTAGAAACTGAATGAGGGACCAATTCTGTGCAGGTTTCACAGCTTGGAGACAGAGCAGCTGCTGGATTCTGTTTCTGATCTCCGAGTGCAGGCGTGTGTGTTTGTGAGAGAGTGACTGACACTTTTTCCATCACTGTGCTGTTTCTGCAAAAATTAAATCCCAGAACCAGCCTCCTGTGCTGTCAGATTCCAGGGATTGCAGACAGTTCACATGTTTCTCCCGTCGCAGTCACAAACATCCAGCTGCGCCGAGCTCCTTCTTTCACTTCCTCTATTGGTGAAGTTTCAACTTTGCGATTTGACAGTCTTTGCAGTTATTTTTTACACTGGGGCTTTCTGCTGTGGTCAGAATCTCTGACAATAAGTTTCCAATCAGTGACAAACACAGCAGCTAAGAGCAGTCAGGACTGAGGAGCCTGGACTCACTGTGAAACATATTGGGAAGATAAAAGCCATCCTCTTCATCTCCTGGTAAAACCTCCATCCCTCTCTCTGGGAGTCTGCTGCACAATCAGACTCTTTACAAACATGGCCACATCTCTGAGAATGATCTGAGCCCCATATCCTCCATATTATACAGACCAGCCACTGAAAATCTCAGTCATGCCTGTGGGAATCCAAACATGACCATTCCAATGTTGTTCTGGCACACATCACAGCAATGGCCTCCGTAACCTTCAGTTCATCCCAAATTCTGATGCCTGTGTCCAAACTTGCATCAAGACCTGTTCCTCCAAACTGAAGAAGGGCTTTTGCCCGAAACGTTGATTCTCCTGCTCCTTGGAAGCTGCCTGACCTGCTGCGCTTTTCCAGAAACAACTTTTCATCTCTGACCTCCAGCATCTTCAGTCCTCACTTTCTCCCTGTTCCCCCAACCTCCTCCACCTTGTGTCTACATTGGCTCCTGGCCCAGCAACACCTTGGTTTTCAAGTTCTCATCATTGTTCGCAAATCCCACTCTGCCCTCCACCCTCCCTATCTCTGTAACCTCCTCCAAGCTGCCTCTGTCAGTGTGATCAGCAATCTTGGATGTATGGCTCTCTGTTTCTACATCCAAGTCATTGAGAAATATCATAAAAAGCTGAGCTCCCAGCACAGATCCCTGGGGATACCACTATTCACATCATCCTCATTGGAAGATGCACACACTATCCCCCCTCTCTGCCTCCTACCTCCAAACTAATTCCTGACCAAAGACAAATACTTTTCCCTAATTGGCTTGAGGTAGGAAGCAGTGGGTAATAGTGGAAGGATCATTGTCAGACTAGAGGCCTGTGTCTAGTGGAGTGCCTCGGGGCTCGGTGCCGGGTCCATTACTCTTTGTTATCTATATCAGTAACTTGGATGAGAATTTGCAAGGCATGACTGGGAAGTTTGCAGATGACATTACAATAGACATTGAGGAAGGTTATCAGAAATTTCAGCTGGACCTTGATCAGCTGGAGAAATGGGCGGAGAAATGGCAAAATGAGTTCAGAGAGATAATTGTGAGGTCTTGCACTTTAGGAACATTAATCGAGGTGGGAGTACCACGGTGAATGGTAAGGTCTTAAGGACTTCAGGTACACGGTTCTCTGGAAGTTGAGTCACAGTTTGACAGGGCAGTGATGAAGGCTTTTGACACACTGGCCTTCATCAGTCAGGGCATTGAGTATAGAAGTTGGGAAGTTATGTTGCAACTGTACAGAACGTTGGTGTGGTCGCACTTAGAGTATTTGGTCACTTTGTTGTAGGAAGGATATTATTAAACTGGAACGAGTTCAGAGGAAATTTACAAGCATGTTGCCAGGACTCAACAGTCTGAGTTTTTGTGAGAAGTTGGACAAGCTGGAACTTTTTCTGAGAGTGTAGGAGACTGAGGGGTTTTTTTAGAAGTGTATAAGACCTTGAGAGACATGGATAGGGTGAATGCAATCAGTCTTTTTCCCAGGGTTGGGAAATTGAAGACTAGAGGGCATCAGTTTTAGGTTAAAGGGGAAAGAATAAAATGGAACCTGAGGGGCAACTTGTTTACACAGAGGGTGTCACACATGTGGAGTTAGCGCTGAGTGGAAGTGATTGAGGCAGGTATATTAACAACTTTTAAAAAGGCATGTGGACAAATACATGGATAGGAAAGACTCCGAAGGATATGGGCCAAGTGCAGGGAAATTGGGTTAGAGTGGATGGACATTTTGGTTAGCATGGACCAGTGTGGACCATAAAGCCTGTCTCTGTGCTGTAGGACTCGATGACTCTATGACTCTATAATTCCATATTTTTCCATGTTCATGAACAGTCTCTCAAATACAGAAACAAAGGAACTAGGAGCAGGAGTAGGCCATTCAGCCCTTCGAGTGGGCTCTGCCATTCACTATGACCAAGGCTGATCATCCAACTTAGTCCCCTGTTCCCACTTTTTCCCCATAACCTTAATCCCTTTAGTCCTAAGTCCCTTTAGACCTATCTCCTTCTTGAAAACTTTTAATGTTTTGATCTCAACTGCTTTCTGTGACAGAATATTCCACCAGCTTCCCACTCTCTGGAGAAAGAAATGTCTCCTCTTCTCAGTCTGAAATGGCCTTTCTCTTTTCTTTAAAATGTAATTCCTGGTTCTGGATTCTCCAGACATCAGGAACATGCTTCCTGTGTTTTTCTGGTCTTGTCCTGTTCGGATTTTAAAGGTTCCAATGTGATTCATCTAAATCTTCTAAACCCCAGTGAATATAATCCTAAACTGATCCAGTTTCTCCTCAGATCTAAGTGCTGTCATCCCAGGAATCAGTCTGGTAAACCTTCACTTTCCTCCCCCCACAGCCAGAACATCCTTCCTCAGATAAGGAAACCAAAACTGCACACAATACAATCATAAAATCACACAGTACAGAAGAGGCCCTTCAGCCCATTAACTGTGTACCAGTCAAACTGCACTAAACCTACACCAGTCCCACTTTCCAACATGAGGCCCATGGTTTGAATGTTATGAAATTTCAACTGCTCACCTAAGTACTTTTTAAAGTTTGTGAGGTTTCCCACTCCAACTACCCTCCCAGGCTGTGCATTCCAGACTCACACCACCCTCTGGGTAAAAAACAATTTCCTCAAAACATCTTGAAACCTCCGATCTTTCACACTGAATGTGAACCAACTTGTTATTGACCCTCCCACAAAGGAGAACAACTGCTTTCCCTCCTCCCCGTCCATTCCCCTCATAACCTTATACACCTCGATCAGGTCCCCCTTCCACCTTCTCTGCTCTGAAGAAAACAACCCGAGCTGATCCAATTTCTCTTCATCACTGAGAGGTTCCATCCCACACAACATCCTGGTGATTCCCCTCTTCACCCCATCCAGTGCAATCACATCCTTCCTACAGTGTGGTGACCTGAACTGCACACAGTACTCCAGCTGTGGCCTAACCAATGTTCTGCTTAACTGCAACATACCTTCCTGCTTTTATAACCATTACCTGAAATGACAAAGGCATGTCCCCTGTGCCTTCATAACTGCTCTGTTAACCTGTCTTGCCACATTCAGGGACCAGTGGACAAGTACCCCAAGATCACTCTGTTCCTTTGAGCTTTCTCAGGTCAAAGAACAAGGGACAAAGAAAATTACAAAACAGGAACAGGCCCTTTGGCCCTCCAAGCCTGCCCTGATCCACAGCTTCTATCTCGACCTATCATGAATTTTCCAAGGATCGGTATCCCTCTGCTACCTGCCCATTCATGCATCTATCTCGATACATCATTAATGATGCTATCATACCCACCTCTACCACTTCCGCTGATAACGTGTTCCAAGTACCAACCACTCTCTGCGGAAAGAACTCTCCACACATATCTCCCTTAAACCTTTCTCCTCTCAACTTGAACCCATAGTCCCTAGTAATTGAGCCCCTCACTCTTGGAAAAATCCTCTTGCTATCCACCCTGTTTATAACTCTCATGATTTTGTAGACCTCTAGAAGGAACTCCCTCAATCTTCAACTTTCTATTGAAAATAATGCTAATCTACTTAACCTCTCTTCAGAGCTCACACCCTCCATATGAGACAATCCTGGTTAACCTCCTCTGCACCCTCTCCAAGCATCCACATCTTTCTGGTAATGTCGTGACCAGAACTGTGTGCAGTATTCAAAATGTGGCCAAATCAAAGTCCGTTACAATTCTAACATGACCTGCCTACTCTTGCGCCCCAACCGATGAAGGAAAGCATGCCATCTGCCTTCTTGACCACTCTATTAACCTGCATTACCACCTTCAGGGTACAATGGACCCGAACATCCGGATCTCTCTGTGCATCAATTTTCCCCTGGGCTTTCCATTCACCATATAGTTTACTGCACCATTGGATCTTCCAAAATTCATCAGATCACATTTGCCCAGATTGAGCTCCATCTGTCCATTGAACCTTTTCTGCCCAGCTCTCCAACTATCTATATTCTGCTGCATTCTCTGACAGCCCCCTTCACAATCTGCATCTCCACCAATCTAAGTGTCATCTGTAAACTTATTAATAAGACCACCTCTACATTCCTCTAGATCATTTACATCTATCATAAACAAGAGTGCTCCCAGAATGGATTCCTGTTCTCCATTTTGAGAAACTCCCTTTCACTACCACTCTCTGTCTGCTGTTGCCCAGCCTGTTCTCTATCCATCTAGTGAGTACACCCTGAACCCCATGTGACTTTAATTTCTCCATCAGGCTACATGGGGAATGTTATCAAACACCTTACTGAATTCCATGTTTATGACATCTACAGTTCTTCCCTAATCAGTCAACTTTGTCACTTCTTCAAAAAATTCTACAAAGTAGGTAAGACATGACATTCCATGCACAAAATCATGCTTCCTATCACGGATACAACCACTTTCTTCCAAATCAGTATCTGTTCCAGCAGCTTCCCTTCCACTGACGTCAGGTTCACCGCTTGATAATTACCTGGATTATCCTTGCTACTCTTCTTATACAAGGGGACAACATTAGCTCTTCTCCAGTCCTCTGGGACCTCACCCATGTTCAAGATTGCCACAAAGATAGCTCTTAAGGCCTCAGCTATCTACTCTCTTGCTTCCCACAGTACCCAGGGATAAATTCCATCCTGACCTGGGGACTTGTTCACCTTAATGCCTTTTAGAATACTCAACACTTTCTCCCTCCTTAAACCAACTTGACCTAGAGTAATCAAATATCTATCCTCAACTTCAACATCCATCTTTTCCCTCTCCTTGGTGAATACCAAAACAAACTATTCATTAAGGATCTCTCCCATTTTCCCTGACGACACGCATAAGTTTCCTCTGTCCTTCAGTGGGCCAGCCCACTCTAGTCATCCTCTTGTTCCTTATGTATGAATAAAAGGCTTTCGGATTTTCCTTAACCCTGTTTGCTAATGATATTTCATGACCCCTTTTAGCCCATTTAATTCCTCATTTCAGATCGGTCCTAATTTCCCAATATTCTTCCAAAGCTTTGTCTGTTTTCAGCCACCTCGACCTTATGTATGCTTCCTTTTTCCTCTTAGCCAGTCTCACAATTTTACCTGTCATCCAGGGTTCCCTAATCTTGCCATTGCAATCCTTCATTTTCACAGGGACATGTCAGTCCTGCATTCTAATCAACCTCTCTTTAAAAGTCTCCCACATATCAAATGTAGATTTACCCTCAAACACTTGCTCCCAATCTACATTCCCCAGTTTTTGCCAAATTTTGCGACAGTTCGCCTTCCCCCAGTGTAGCCCTCTTACGTTCTGACCACTCTCAACTTTTTCCATGTGCATTCTAAAAACTTACGGAATTGTGGTCACTCTTACCCAAAGTAATGCCCGACTGAGATTTCAACTACCTGGCTGGGCTCATTCCCCAACACCAGGTCCAGTATGGCCCCTTCCCAAGTTGAACTATTTACATACTATGTAAAATCCTCCTGGGTGCTCCTTACAAATTCTGCTTTGTCTTAACCTGTAACTTGAAGTGAATCCCCGTCAATGTTGGGAAAATTAAAATCTCCCATCACCTCACCCTGTTGCTCCTACATCTTCCATAACCTTTTCACACATTTGACCTCTATCTCGCGCTCGCTGTTGGGAGGCCTGTAGTACTGCCCCAGCATTGTTACTGTACCCTTCCTGTTTCTGATGTCTGCCCAAGTTGCTCCACTGATCAAGCCCTCCATTGTGCCTTCATTCAATACAGCTGTGATATCTTCTCTGACCAGGAACGCCACGCCTCTACCCGTTTTACCTCCCTCTCAAACCCATCTGATACATCTATAGCCTGGGATATTTAGTTGCCAATCTTGCCTTTCCCTCAACCAAGTCTCAGTAATAGCAATAACATCATACTACCAGGTACAAATCCAAGCCCTGAATTCCTCTGCCTTACCTACTACAATTCTTGCATTAAAACAAATGCACCTCAGATCACCTGTCCCTTTGCGTTCATCATCTGCCACTTCTTACCCTTAGTCACGCTGATTTGATTACCTAGTTCCTCACAGGCTTTTGTTACTACCTCCTTACTGTCCACTAACCTCCACATTTGGTTCCCATCCATCTGGTACATTATTTTGAACCGTCCCCAAGAACGTGAGCAAAAGTAGCCTGGAGGACATTGGTTCCAGTCCTGCCCAGGTGCAGACTGTCTGATTTGTAATAGTCCCACCTCCCCCGGAACCAGTCCCAATGTCCCAAAAATCTGAACCCCCCCCGCCCCCCACTGCGCCATCTCTCAAGCCACTTGTTTATCCTGACTATTCTTCCATGTCTACTCTGACTAGTACGCGACACTGGTTATAATCGTGAGATTACGACTTCTGAGGTCTTTATTTTTAATGTGGCTGCTAACTCCATAAATTCTGCATGTAGGACCTCATCCCATTTATTACGTATATCCTTGCGGCCTACATACACCATCACAGCTAGCTGTTCACCCTCCCCCTTCAGAGCTATTTGGGAGTCTCGTTTTCAACCACAGAGCAACCTATCTATTCCCCTGACAAAGTCCAAATAAGTCACTTCCTCTGGTTCCCCCTTATCAATTCCACTCACTACATCCTCAAACAATTCCAGTCGATTTGTTCAGCATGATTTTTCTTTTGACAATCCATGCTGACTCTGTCCAATTCTGTCACTGTTTTCTCAGTGCTAAGCTATAATTTTTTTATAATGAATTTGAGCTTTTTCTCCACTGCTGATATCCGGATAATTGGTCTAAAATTCCCTCGGATTAATGCTCAATGTTTCCCTTCATGGGAAAGTAAGGGCTGCACAGAAAACCACTGTGTGACCACTAGGACAGGATCCAGAACACAGGAGGATCAAAAAGCTGAACTGTATCGATTTTAATGTAAGGAGCTTGACCAGTAATGTGGTTGAACTGAGAGCATTGAACAGCACGTGGGAATATAGAGTCATTGAGACATAGAGATGTACAGCATGGAAACAAACCCTTTGGTCCAACCTGTCCATGCCGACCAGATGTTCCAACCCAATCTAGTCCCACCTGCCTGCATCCGGCCCACATGCCTCCAAACTCTTTCTATTCATATGTCCATTCAAATGCCTTTTAAATGTTGCTATTGTACAAAACCTCCACCACTTCCTCTGGCCGCTCATTCCAAACACGTACCAACCATTGCGTGAAAAAGTTGCCCCTTACATCTCTTTTATGTCTTTCCCCTTTCATCCTAAACCTATGCCCTCTATTTCTGGACTCCCCCACCCCAGGGAAAAGACTTTGTCTATTTATCCTATCCATGCTCCTCATAATTTTGTAAACTTCTGTAAGGCCAACCCTCAGCTTTCGACGCTCCATGGAAAACCCCACCAGCCTGTTCAGCTTCTCCCTATTGCCCAAATCCTCCAATCCTGGCAACATCCTTGTAAATCTTTTCTGAATTCTTTCAAGTTTCACAACATCTTTTCAATAGCAAGGAGACCAGAATATTTCAACAGTGGCCAAACCAATGCCCTGTACAGGCGCAACATGACCGACCAACTGCTGTAATCCATACTTTGACCAATAAAGGAAAGCATAGCAAACACCTTCTTCAATATCCTATCTACCTGTGACTCCACTTTCAAGGAGCTATGAACCTGCACTCCAAGGTATCTTTGTTCAGCAACACTCCCTCGGACCTTACCATTAAGTGTATGAGTCCTGCTAAGATTTGCTTTCCCAAAATGCAGCACCTTGCATTTATCTGAATTAAACTCCTTCTGCCATTTCTCAGCCCATTGGCCCATCTGATCAAGATCCTGTTGTAATCTGAGGTAACCTTCTTCGCTGTCCACTACACCTACAATTTTGGTGTCATCTGCAAATTTACTAACCATATCTCTGATGATGTTTCATATGTTGTTGCATTGTCTTTTTGGAATATCATACTGTTGCAATTGCTGAGACATGATTGAACAAAGACAGGACTGGCAGCTCAACATTCCAGGGTAGAGAATCTCAGGTGGGATAGACAGGGTGCAAGACAGGTGGGTGAGTTGCATTATTGATAATGGAAACCATGACTGCAGTATTGCTATTGAAGGTTCATTTCTTGGAAGGGTCTTCACACAATGCCGTCTGAGTAGAGCTAGACAAAAGGACAATCACTTTGCTGGGATTATTCTTCAGGCTCCCCAGTAGTCAGATGGAGAGAGAGGAGCAGATATGTCAGCAAATCACAGAGAGGTGTGAGACGCATAGGGTTATATTAGAAGGAATTTCAACTTCTCTAACATAAACTTTATGTTTGACTTCATGTGAATGGAATGTTTAAAGTCCAACCAGGAGAGCTTTTGGTGCCAGTACGGAGATAGTCCCACTAGACATGGGCAGTGCTGGGCTCAATCCGAGGTAATGTCAAATTGTTGAAGAGTCAATGGGTGAGCATAGGGAACATGGAGATAGTGAACATAACTCAGTACGTTTCCTAATTATTATGGAAAGGAATAAGGATAGTGCAGAAGTTAAGTGTCCAGAGTGAGGCAAGGCCAATTTCAATTTCATTAGACAGGATCTGGCAAATATAGACTGGGAGCAGTTACTTGCAGGTCAGTCTACATTTGGAAAGTGGGGATCTTTTAATGTCGTTCAGGGTCAGCTCAGAAAGAAAGGCAAAGACAGCAGTTCCTGGAATCCTGGATGTCAAGGAACATGGATAGTTTGAGAAAGAAAAATGACGAAGCATATTCCAAATACAGAGCATCAAAAAGAGGGGAGGCCATTTAGGAGGAGAGAGAGTGTGGGGAGGTGCTTAAAAAATAGGAGGACAAAGAGGAGCCATAAAACTTCTTTGGCAACCTGATCCCCTCAGCCCAGAATACTTTGGAAAGTGGCACGAGGAAGAATAGATGCACTCGTGGTCACCTTTCAAAATTCTATACTCTGGAGCAGTTCCTATGGATTGGAGAGTGGCTAACATAACCCCACTATTTAAGAAGGGAGACAGAGAGAACCCAGTGGTTGTTGTAGACCGGTTAGCTTGACATCAGTAGTGGGGGAAATACTGGAGTCCATTATAAAAGATGGGCAGCAAATTTTGTCATAACCTGCACTTATGAACTAACACTCTTGACAAACCGGCCAAAGTTATATCCCTAAAATGCTGGAAAGTTTATTAATATATCATTCTGTCCAATGATTATACATTTACAATATATCAACTTCGGTGTAAATATACTTGTTTTTCAATTGAATGGCAGCATGAAATATCAACAATTTCGAGTCAATTCCTCCTCAAACACAGTGACCTGCCGCGATGCCAGGGTAATCAGGTGAGAGTGTGAGTGAGAAGGATATGGGGAGAAAGTGGGCTATTCTAGATACAAAGCATTGCTGACCACAATCATCATTGTGGTGGGTATAGCTTGTCAGGAGCTGAACAAGAAAGAAAGAGTCATTAAACTGAACAAGAAAGTTTGCAATTAAAGATGCCCAAGTTAAGTACATAAGTCACATAATCTGCACCTCATGAACTGGCACTCTTGAGAAACCGGCGAAAGTTATATCCCTCAACTGCCGCAAAGATTAATATATAATTCTAGATAATTAATATAGTTGGAAAAAATAAGTTTCATAGTTATTATGAAACAAGACAAGGGCAGTGCAGAAGTTAAGTGTCTACATTGTCAGGAACAAGAAAGAAAGAGTCATTAAGCTGAACAAGAAAGTTTGCAATTAAAGATGCCCAAGTTAAATACATAAGTCACATACTGACAGCAAAAGGATTTGCCTGGATTCTGGAAAGGTAGGAGTGTTGGTAGCGATGTGATGACTAACAGATGTGAAAACAGTGAAAGGATTTGTTGGATTCATCAAATATGTAGTGCCAATTTCTAATTAGAGTGACAATCACGATGCAAGCCAACTATTCCCATCCCAACTGCTGGTATTATTGGACAACACAGATCTCAGAACAAACACAAAAAGTGCTGAAGAAATGCAGTTGGTCTGCAGCATCTGTCGAGCATAATCACGCAATGGCAAGTTGGGAAGTTGATGGTGAAGGGTTGTTTTTGTAATTGGAAGCCTGTGACCAGTGGTGTATGGCAGGGATTGGGGCTGCGACCCTTTCTGTTTGCAATGTACATTAATGAATTGACTGTGATTGTATAATTAGAAAGTTTTCAGATGCCACAGAAATTGGTGGTGTTGTTGATATTGATTTTATTTTATTTTATTGTCACATGGACTCAAGTACAAAAGTATTGGAGTACAGTAAAAAGTATGTGATGTCACCTTGTAAGGAGCCATCTTAGGTACAAGGACCGAGATACAGAATCTTAAGAACAAGGTAAAAAGAAAGAATAAGTTTAGAAGTTACACGTTACAGACATCTTGGCCATTTTAGTTTTAAGAAGAAAATAAAGAAATAAATCTGGAAATTCAATCATTACAGTCTTTCTTAAGCGCTTAACTACCGTCGGATCATACTTTGTTTCATCACTTGAGTCATGACTTCGAAACTGGAAGGCAAACTGAGGCTGTGCTGGGCTGAAAGACCACCTTATACAGCAAAAGACCACCCTGTGGGCCAAGAGACAACCACGCTGGGCCACTGAGAGATTGTCATGCTAGGCCGAGATTCCATCACGCTGGAGTGACAGTTGAGCATACTGAGCCGAGAGGTCACCACATTAAACTGAGAGCCCAACACGTCAGACCGAGAGTCTGTCTCACCGAGCTGTGAGGTCTCTCTGCCAGGTCAGGACTCTGCCACACCAAGCCAAGAGGCCGCAACACTGGGGCTGCACTGTTCAGAGGCCTGGGAAGTGAGGCTGGGAGTCCGTGGCTGGGAGAGAAAAGAAGAGAGAATGACAAAAGAAAGACACAAAAGAAAATAAAAGAAACAGTGGAAGAAAAAGCAGAAAAGGATACAGACAGAGCAGATGAACTTGGTCTGAAGAGTCCTACCCTACTGCCATCTTGGATTACTGGGTCTCAGGCTACAGTTTGATATTGATCAGCTGGTAAATTGGGCAGAGCAATTGCAGATGGAATTTAATCCTGATAAGTGTCAGGTGGTCCAATTTGGGAGGTCTAATAAGGGAAGGATATACACAATGAAAGGTATGTGCCTTGGGTATCCTTGTGAATGAATCACAGAGGGTTGGTCTGCAGGTACAACAAGCAATTCGGAAGGCAAATGGAATTTTGTCCTTCATTGCTGAAGGAATTGAGTTTAAAAAGCAGCGAGGTTATGTTGCAGCTGTACAGGATGCTGGTGAGGCCACACCTGAAATACTTCGTGCAGTTTTGGTCTCCTTACTTGAGAATGGATGTACTGTCACGAGAAGGGGTGCGGAGAAGGTTAATTCCAGGGTTGAGGGGGTTGGCTTATGAGGAGACACTGAGTAGATTGGGATATATTTATTGGAACCTAGAAGAATGAGGGGGATCTTATATAAACATATAAAATTATGAAGAGAATAGATAAGACAGAAGTAGAGAGAATATTTCCACTGGCAGGTGAAACTTGGACAAGAGGGCATCGCCCTCAATATTAATGGGAGCAGCTTTAGGATTGAATTGAGAAGGAACTTCTTCAACCAGAGGGTCATAAATCTATGAAATTCCTTGCTCAGTGAAGTCGTTGATGCTACTTCAGTAAACATTTTTAAACATTTAAAGGAATTAAGAGATAAGTTGAGAGCGCAGGTAAGTGGAGTTGAGTCCGGGAAAAGATCAGCCATGATCTTATTGCACAGTGGAGCAGGTTCGAACGACCAGACAGCCTACTCCTGCTCCTAGTTCTTATGTTCTTATGTTCCTTCGTTGTAGTGAGGAACAAAGGGAACTTGGTGTTCAACTCCATCGATCCTGGAAGGTATCACCACAGCAAGGCAGGGTGGTGAAGAAGGCATATGGGATGCTTGCCATTATTAGCCAGGGTATAGAATATCGGAGTTAGGAAGTCTCGTTGTTAATTGACAGAGCATTGATTCGGCTGTTTCTGGAACACTGTACAGTTCTGGTCATAACACTGTTGGAAGAACATGATTGGACTGGAGAGGGTGTAGAGGAGATTCACCAGGATGTTGCTTGGGATGAAAAGTATTCGTTATGAGGAGAGAGACTAGATAGACTGGGTTTGTTTCCTCTGGAGCAGAGGAGGCATGGCGGGGTGGGGGTGGGAGGTTGGAGGTGGGGGTGGGGTAGTGAATCTGATTAAGGTGTACAAAATTATGATAGACATAGACGAAGTAAATCGTGATCATCTTTTCCCCACGGCAGACATGTCTATGACCGGAGGGAATAAGCTTAATGTGATGGAAAGGTGGTTTAGAGGGGAATTGAGGATTGTTTACTTTCCCCAGAGGGTGGTAGAAATATGGAATGTGCTGCCTGAGAAGGTGGTGGACCCAGCTCAACTCAAATTTAAGACACATCCAGATGAGCACATAAAATGCCAGGGCATGGAAGGCTATGAATAAAGTGCAGGTAAATGGGATTAGTGCAGTTTGGTGTTTACTGATCGGCATTGGCATGATGGGCAGAAGGGTCTGTTTGTTTGCTGTATGACTCAATAACTATGAAGAGAAGGAGGCATTTTTCATGTCTTTTGAGAAGATATTTAAACAAGTGAGGTGAGGAAAAACAATGGAGCTTGCCCATGCAAAATGAACTTGGGAAGCACAAGAAGTTTCTAGATCCCTGCGAGAGGAACATTCTCAGGATCACGAGGAAGTTAAATCGTGAAAAGCACATATGCATTGATCCCAGAAGCATACAGACAGATGTTTCAGAACTTACAGAAACAGCCTCCACAAACTTCTACTAAGTTTGAGAGAATTCAGCAAAATAATGTTGACAGGTGGATAAGAGCATTAAAGGCTGAAAATACTTACAATGTTGTTGGAGAAATTATTCTCTGAGAAGGATTTAAAACTACTTTCCCTTCTAGAATCAGAATTCATGAAGAGGAACAACAGCATGACAAGGAGCTAGAATGGCTAATGATTATAGACTTCATTAAAGCCAAAACCCTGCAGATGCTGGAATTCAAAGTAGACAAACAGGAGGCTGGAAGAGCACAACAAGCCAAGCAGCATCAGGAGGTGGAGAAGTCACCTGATGGGAGATCAATCCAGAAACCTTATTCCCATCAGGCCCAAAATGGCAGAAAAATAAAAATTGGGAGAGTGTGTGGAAGCCAGGGAGCCAGGGGAGAGAATGGACAGTAGGGAACAGCCCGAGGACTGCTCTTCAGATTAAGAAAGAAATTGCTGAGGGTGGAAGCGATGATCAGAAGTTTAAATGATTCTCTTGGAATAAGGTGGGCCATGTGCGTTTGGAATGTTGCAAGCTGTGAGGTCGACCCAGGAGATTTATGCGAGTTAATAAAAATGATTCAGATGAGTGAATGCAAATAGGTAATCCCATGGAGCATGTTGTAGGTGTAACTATAATAAAAAGGCTGCAGGTGAATTCTGACATTAGTAATGGAAGTTGTAAGATAGATGAGAGGTGGACAGGACTTTTTTCAAAAGGAATGGTGATTCCTTTTTCTTCAGCTAAACACAGAATCAAACTGAGAGATACAGGGGCAAAACAATCACTTTTACTGTCGAAGGAAGTGATTTTCCCTCCAGAGAGCTCGATGGATTCTAAGGTGTTCATCAATGGGATTGGTGGAGAATGTATTCCACTTCCACTTTATAAAGTACAACTGTTATCAGGAGGAGTAATTGTCGGAGTGGGTAAAACATTCACTGTTGAGGGTGTTGATTTCCTTCTGGGGAAAGTTTTGTCAGGATTAAAGGCAGTATCTTCCCCGATAATTACAGAATATCCAAAGGAGGGCCAAGAAACAGAACAATGACAGGAACAGGTTCCTGGTCTCTCTCCTTCGTTTGAGGTAACAAGGGCAATGGTTAAACAAAATCCATCAATAAGGGTTGATGTGACATCACAACAAGTGAAACGATCGCTGAAACTTTCTGAAAGGGTGGGGATAATCCAGGTGGAGTGTTTGGTATGATGTCCCTAATTAAAGCAGATCCAAAAAACAGATCCTGAGTGAAATAAATGAGCACTGTCAGTTCATACTGAGGTCGAGGCAGGAGGGGTTTCAGAGTGTTATTACCTTCAGAATGGAGCACTGATGAGGAAGTGGAGACCCACCCTCCATGGACCCCCAGATGAAGAAAGGTTGGTTAGACATTGGCTAGTGGTACCACCCAGCTATCATAAGGAGATATTGTGAGGAGCACATTAGATTTCCATGACAGGGCCATGGGGATTTGGAAATTGTCCAATTATCCACAGGCATCCAGAATCAGGTGTTTTATTGAGCCAAAATTATAGAAAGATGTGGTGCAGTTTTATAAATGTATCATACTTGAACTCATTTTTACCAATCTGCCAGCTGCAGATGCCTCTGTCCACGAAAGTACCAGTAAAGGTGACCACCGCACAGTCCTTGTGAAGACCAACACCCGCCTTCACATTGAGAATAGCCTCCATCGTGTTGTGTTGCACTATCATGAGACTAACTAGGACAGACTTATAACCGATCTCACAACTCATGACTGAGCATTCATGAAGCACTGTGGGCCATCAACAGTAGCAGAATTGTGCTCCAGCCCCGACTCGACCATTATCATCAAACCAGGGGATCAACACTGGTTCAATGGAGAATTCAGGAGGGCATACAAGGAGCAGCACCAGTCATTCACCAAGATGAGGTATTCCTGTATTCCTGATGAAGGGTTTTTGCCCGAAATGTCGATTTTACTGCTTCTCGGATGCTGCCTGAACTGCTGTGCTTTTCCAGCACCACTCTAATCGAGACTCTGGTTTCCAGAATCTGCAGTCATTGTTTTACCAAGATGAGGTATTTACCTGGTGAAACCACCAAACAGGACTACTTGCATGCCAAGCAGCACAAGCAGCAAGTGACAGACAGCATTAGACAACCAACAACCAATGGATCAGGTCTAAGCTCTGCAGTCCTGTCATGTCCAGTCATGAGTCCTGGTGGACGATTAAACATCTCACTGGATGAGCAGGCTCCACAAATATCCCCATCCTCAATGACGGAAGAGTCCAACACATCAGGGCAAAAGATAAGTCTGAAACGTTTGCAGAAATCCTCAGCCAGAAGTTCTGATGATCCATCTTGGCCTCCTCCAGTGGTCCTCAGCATTAAAGACAACCATCTTCAGTCAATTTGATTCACTCCACGTGTTATCAAGAAATGGTTGGAGGCACTGGGTACTGCAAAGGCAATGGGCCCTGACAACATTCTGGTGATAGTACTGAAGACTTGTGCTCCAGAACTTGCCACTTCCCTCGCCAAGCTGTTCCAGGAAAGCTATAACACTTGCATTTGCCCAACAATGTGAAAAATTGCCCAACTATGTCCTGTACATAAAAAGCAGGACAAATCCAAGCCAGCCAGTTACCGCCCCATCAGTCTCCTCTTGATCATCAGGAAAGTGATGGAATGTGTCATCAACAGTGCTATCAATCAGCACTTGCTCAGCAATAACCTGCTCAAGTGATTCCCAGTTTGGGTTCCACCAGGGTCACTCAGCTCCTGGCTTCATTACAGATTGGTTCTAACATGGACAAAAGAGTTGAATTAGGGATGAGCAATAAATGCTGGCCTTGGGCAACTGAGGATAAGCAACAAATGGCAGTGATGCTCACATTACTCAAAATGAATAATTTTTTAAAAACACTTGTCAAGTTATAGGTAAACCTCAACATGTGATTGCAACAACATCCTTAATTCCTCTTCCAGTTTTTGAGGAACCATTCAGTCATGTACAGATGTGTCAAGTAGTGAGTATAATTGAGGAGGGGATGAGAGAAAGCATGAGATCCAAAGACAATTGGACAATTTCCAAAGTGAACTTCCTCCTATGAGGTGAACAAATTCAGAGATATTAGAGAATTCAGACACTGTATATTTACATCTGGAGGAAGATCAACAGAGGGACAGAGTGAGGTTGCTCAGAGAATACAAAGAAGTTTGTCTGAGGAGTGGTTGGAGCCTGTCTTCGGTCTGTACTCGATGGAATTTGGAAGGATGAGGGGAAATCTCAGTGAAACATACAGTATACTGAGAGGCCTGGATAGAGGAGACATGGAGAAGATGTTTCCACTTGGCAGAGAGACTGAGACCTGAGGGCACAGCCTCAGAGTGAAGGGACCATCCTTTGGAACTGAGATGAGGACGAGATTTTTCATCCAGACAGTGGTTAATCTGTGGATTAATCATTGCCGCAGAATGCTGTGGAGGCCAAGTCATTGAGTGTATTTAAGACAGAGATAGATGGATTCTTGATTAGTAAAGGGATCAAGGGTAATGGAGAAAATGCAGGAGAATGGGGTTGACAAACAAATCAATTATGATCGAATGGCTTAGCAGACGTGATGGGCCGAATGGCCTAACTCTGCACTGATACATGGTCTTTAAAAGATACACTTAGGTGTCCCAGATTAATTGAACATGATGTGGATGTAGGTTATTCAGACAAAATAAAACAAAACCCATTTTGATTAAAACCAGAGAAACAAGCCAAAGTAACAAATGAAGGTCAATATTTGTTGGAGAATCAATTGATTGAACTGTCAGAGTAATTGGAGTTCTCTTGTGTAGGATTGAGCAAAAGTCACTATCATCTAAAACCCTGGATTTTTTAAAAAATGGCTGCCTGGAGCTGTTGTTCTGCCTGGAATTCCAGTTCACACCTCAACTCTGAAAGGGACACCAACCAGAACACATTCTCTTGGCTGAAACTAACTTTTACAACCTCGGCCTACTAACACACACTACCAACAAGCAGCTTTAGAACCAAGAACCACAGAGGCCGAACAGAGAAGCTGAATCCAGACACCTATCCAAGAGCGTCATTGTAACAAAGGACACCCGAGAGCGGGAACACCAACCAAACGCTCTCTGAAAAAGAGATTCCAGACACAGGCCTGTTCTGAAGAAACACAGAGATTCTTTTGCCCTGAAACACCTGTCGACTGCCTTCTAAATTTCACAGTTTTAAATAAGCCCGTTTGTGCAACCAGGGAACTGGGGATAATTCAAACCACCTAAAAATCAGCAAATTACTGATCACAAACAAGAGAGGGCACCTTGATTGAACTGTTAAGTGTAATTGGAGTTCTCTTGTTTGGTGACTCAGCCAGAAGTTTCAATTCGATTCTGTGTACACTAGAGGAAAGTGAATGTCGTCACAAAGATGGATTTGTATCCTCTTCCCAAGTCAGAAGATTGCATTGACATGGTAGGTGGTGCGTCATTCCTCTCGAAAATTGATTTGATGAAAGTATATTGACAAGTACCGCTGACAAAAACCAAGGAAATTTCTGCCTTTACTGCATTCTGGATCTTTGTACACAATGGAAAACTCAAATACATTTGAAACATGTTGGAACGACAGGGTATAGACTGAGAGCAGAAGTGAAGAAAATTAGTTGTATTCGGGAAATGGTGTTGGAAAATTTATGGGATTAAATTTTGAGAAATCCGCAGGGACCAATAACCTACATTTCAGATTACCTCAGGAATTGCCCAAAAATTTTGGGAACATTGGTGTTCAAGATTCTATCGATTCTGGAACTTTCCCAGTGACTGGCGAGTTGCGAATGTAACATCACTGTTTAAAATGGGAGGGAGAGAGAAAAGTGGGCAACCTGGACCAGTCAGCCTGACATTGGTATTGGGAAAAATACTCAAGTCCGTTGTGAAATATTTAATCACTGAGCACGTGGAAAACAGTGACAGGATTAAACAGAGTCAGCATGGTTTGTGAAAGGGAAATCATGCTTAACAAATTGACTGGAATTGTTCGAGGTTGTAATGAGCGGATTTGACAAAGGGGATCCAATGGATGTGGTTTATCTGGAACATCCAGAAGGCTTTTATTCAGTCCCACAGTAGAAATTAGTGAATAAAAGTAAGACTCATGTGACTGCGGGCAGTGTACTGACATGAATACAGAACTGGTTGGCAGGCTGGAAACTAAGAGTAAAAACAAACAGACCTTTTTCTGAAAGGGCACCACAGGCCTGGATCCAGCGAGTCACATATTTGTTCGTGGTCTAGATGAGGGAAATTAAGAGTAATATCTCCAAGTTTGCAGATGACAAAAAGCTGGGTGGGAGGGGTAGCTGTGAAGAAGATGCAGAGATGCTTGTGCCCGTGTATACCAGTCACTGAAAGTCAGTGTGCAGGTACAGCAGGCAGTGCAGAAGGTAAATGATACGTTACCTTTATAATGAGAGGATTTGAGTACAGGATCAGGGATGTCTTGCTGTAATTGTATGGGGCCTTAGTGAGTCCACACCTGGAATATTCAAACCAAAATTGGTTCAGTGACAGGAGACAGAGGGTGGAAGCAGAAATTTGTTTATGTGACTGGGCCCAGTGTGCAGTGGGATCCACAGGGATCAGTGCTGGGTCCCTTATTGTTCAGGATGTATTGAAACAATGAAGATGAGAATGTGAGAGGTGAGGGGTGGGGGTGAGTGAATGATGACGGAGTTTGTAGATGACACGAGGTTTGGCAGATGGTTGACAGTGAGGAAGAAGGTCTTAGGTTACAGGAGGATTTAACTGAATTGATCAGATGGGCAGATCAGAGTCAGATGGAACTTACCCCTGATAAATGTGAGGTGATGAACTTTGGACGATGTAACAGGTGAATAAGGTATTTATGAAGGTATATGGGACACTTGCCTTTATCATTTCCAGTACAGATGAGAAGAGCAGGGGAGATATGTTGGAGCTATACAGAATTTTGGTTAGGCCACAGCTGGAGTACTGTGTGCAGTTCTGGTCACCACGCGATCGGCAGGATGGGATTGTACTGGAGGGGGTGCAGAGGATAGTCACCAGGATGTTGCTTGGGATGAAGCATTTCAGCGATGAAGCGAGGCTGGATAAGCTCGGGTTGTTTACGTTGAAGCAGAGAAGGTGGAGGGGGACCTGATAGCGGTGTAAACGGGTATGATGGGAATGGACAGAATGAAGTGAAAGCAGTTGTTCCTCTTCTTCGGAGTTGGCACACATTCACTGTGAAAGACAGGAGCTTCAGAGGGGTTTTGAAGAGGAGGTTTTCACCCAGAGGGTGGTGGGGGTCTGGTTTGAATTGTCTGGGCTGGTAGTTGAGGAGGACTTTTAAAAGTACTTGGATTAACCCTTGAAATATCATAACATTTAAAGCTATGAGCCTTGTGTTGGAAAGTTGGATGAATGCAGGTTTACTGTAGTTTGGATGGTACAGGTACAATGGGTCGAAGGGCCTCTTCTGTACTGTGTGATTTTATGATTGCATTGTGTGCAGTTTTGGTTTCCTTATCTGAGGAAGGATGTTCTGACTGTGGAGGGAGGGCAGTGAAGCTTTACCAGACTGATTCCTGGGGATGACAGCACTTCGATCTGATGAGAAACTGGATCAGTTAGGATTATATTCCCTGGAGGTTAGAAGATTGAGGAGAGTCACATTGGAAACTCTAAAATCCTAACAGGACAAGGCAGGATGTTCCTCATGACGAGGGAGTCCAGAATCAAGGATTAAAGTTTAAGGATACGGGAAAGGACATTTAGGGCTGAGATGGAGAGAAATGTTTTCATTCTACAGGAAGCCTGTAGAAGTTTCTGTCACTGAAAGCATTTCAGCTCAAACCACTGAATGTTTTCCAGAAAGGGCACGATAAAGTTCTTAGATTAAAAGGGATCAAAGGTTATGGGGAGGAAGCAGGAACAGGCAACTGAGTTGGATGAACAGCCATGATCATATTGAATGGCAGAACAGGCTTGAAGTGCTAATTGGCCTACTCCTGCTCCGAGTTTCACTGTTTGAGAGACTGTTCATCAACGTGGAAACATATTGAATTAGAGAAAAAACATTTGCCTTGGGTTAGGAATTAGTTTGGAGTAGACAGAGTGAGGGGATAATGTGTGTGTCCTCCAATGAGCTAGAGGTGAATAGAGGTGTGCCCAGGGATCCATCCGATAACTTTAGCATTTCACAATATTTCTCAATGACTTGGATGAGGGAATAGAGAGCCATATATCCAAGATTGCTGACCACACTGAGTGAGGCAGCTAGGAGGAGGTTACACAGATGGGGAGGGTGGATGGACAAGGAGGGACTTCAGAACAAGGACGAGAATTTGAAAATCGAGGTGTTGTTGGACAGGGAGCCAATGTAGGTCAGTGAGGACAGTGGGCGATGGAGATGGGATTTGTTGCGAGTTCAGATACGACCAGCAGAGTTTGGGATGAGCTGAGGTTTACAGAGGGCAGTGGCTGTGATGTGGACCAGGACAACATTAGAATGATCATGTTTGGAGTCCCAAAACAATGACCGAGATTTTCACTGAGTGATCTCTGTGATGTGGAGGATTTGGGGCTCAGATCAGCCTCAAAGATAAGGCCAAGATTGTAAGGAATCTGGTACGAAATAAAAGGTGAAAAGCTGCACATTCTGCAAATGAGAAACAAAAACTGAAATTGCTAGAAAAGCTCAGCAGGTCTGGCACCATCTGTGGAGAGAAAGCAGAGTTAACATTTTGGGACAAGTGAATCTTCTCAGAACTGTTCTGAAGAAGGGTCATTTGACCCAAAAGGTTAACTCTGATTTCTTACCCCAGATGCGAACAGATCTGCTGATGTATTCTGTTTTTGTCAAGAGTCTGGTTGAGCAGCAGACAGTGCTCATGGAGAGGGATGGAGGTTGTACCGGGAGCTGAAAAGGATGGTTTTGATCTTCCCAATGTGTTTCCCAGTGAGCCTGGCTCCTCAGTCCTGACTGCTCTTAGCTGCTGTGATTGTCACTGATTGGACACTTATTATTAGAGATTCTGACCACAGCAGAAAGCCCCAGTGTAAAAAATAACTGCAAAGACTGTCAGATCGCAAGGTTGAAACTTCACCAAAAGAGGAAGTGAAAGAAGGAGCTCGGAGCAGCTGGACGTTTGTTACTGAGACAGGAGAAAACTGTGAAACATCTGCACTCCCCGGAATCTGACAGCACATAAGAACATTAAAACTAGGAGCGGGAGCAGGCTCTCTGGCCTCTCGGGCTGCTCTGCCATTCAGTAAGATCATGGCTGATCTTTTCATGGCCTCAGCTCCCCCCTAACCACCTTTTCACCAAAACCCTTCATTCGTTTTTGTGTTCAAAAAATTACCTGCCTTAGCTTGAAAATTATTTACTGAGGAAACCTCAACCACTTCACTGGGCGGGGAATTCCATCGATTCACAACCCTCTGGGTGAAGAAGTTCCTTCTCAATTCAGTCCTAAATCTGCTACCCAGCACAGGAGGAGACCATTCAGCCCATCGTGTCTGTGAGTGATCCAATGAGTCCCACTGCCCCCCTCTCTCCCCATAACACAGCAAATCTTTCCTTTTCAGCTCGATCTCCAGTTGCCTCTTGTCGATCTGGGTCCACAGCAGAGACTGTCCCTAACCTGGGCTCCAAACTGGCACCTCATTCATTCATTGGAAGGCAAACTGCCTGGGCTGGGAAATGGAGTTCAGGACCCTGAACATTCTATCTCCCCTCCTGAGGGACATCTGATGCTGAGGTTTAGTTCTGTGGAGCTGTACTATATATTCCTACCATACACACTTCTCCATTCTGTGCGCCAAAGGCTCGAGCCTGCCAGCAGGATATTCAACTGCAGGAGCCGTCATCAATTTGTACCAATTCTCACCACACCCACTCTCCGTAAACTTTCAACTAATTACTAATATCAAATCTGTCCATCTCCTCCTTGGTGTGAGACAGGGAAGGGTTCACTTCCAGACGATTTGGAATTTATGGAGCACAGATGGAGTAAGCTGAGAGAGGACATCAGAATGATGGAGTTTGGAGGTGGGATGAGCAGGAATAAGGGTTTCTATGGTCAAGGGGCTGATGCAGAGCAGAGAAGGACAATGTAGTGGAAATTGAAATAAGAGACCTATGTGATGGAGAGCATGTGGGATTTGAAGCTCCAATACTGAAGGGTCCAGTGGGAAAGAGGCCCAGGCTTATTGATGTCCATTGGATATTCCAGTGGGATGGAAGCACATGTTTCCTGATCTCTGTTGGAGGTTCCAATTGAGTCCCATGGAATTGGAATGTTGGCATTTCTTGCAGCAATTGAAATCTTGGTATTTAATATAAAAGGACTGGATTACAGAAATAAAGAAATATTGTTACAATTCTATGAGGCATTGGTGAGACCACATCTGAAGCATGGTGTCCAGTTGTGGTCTCCTTCCTTGGTGAAGGATATGGTGGCACTGGATGCAGTTCAGAGGATGTTCACCAGACTGATCCCTGGGATGAAAGGGCTGTCATATGAGGAATGGTTGAATAGCTAGCTTTTGCACTCACTGGAATTCAGTTGTATGAAGATGGAATCTGAGTGAAGTATATAAGATGCTAAAGGGGATTGATTGGGCAGGCATGGAACAGATGTTCCCTCTTGTGGGCCAGTCTTGAATAATAGGTCATAGCTATAGAGTGAGAGGAGGTATGTTTAAAACTGGGATGAGGAGCAACTAAAGGTGGCACAGTGGTACAGTGGTGAACACTGCTGCCTCGCAGTGCCAGGGACCCAGGTTCGATTCGACCCTCGGGCAACAGTATGGAGTTTGTACATTCTCCCCCTGTCTGCGTTAGTTTTATCTGTGTGCTCCGATTTCCTCCCACAGTCGAATGATGTACACATTCGGAGGATTGGCCATGCTAATTTAGCCATAGTGTCCAGGAAAGTGTAGGTTAGATTCATTAGTCATGGGAAATGTAGGGTTACAGGGAAAGGGTTCCGGAATGGCTCTGGGTGGAATGTTCTTTGAAGGTTTTGTGTGGGCTTGTTGGGTTGAATGGCCTGGTTCCAGACTGTATGGAATCTGTTCCATTCCAACTACTTCCCTCAGAGGGTTGCGAATCTGTTGAAGTCAGTGCGCAACACCCACCCCCCAGCTCTCCCATCCCCCTCCCCACTCCCCCTCTTCATCAAGTACAGTAGAGGCAGAATCAATCAGCAGATTCAAGAAAGAAACAGATATCTTTCTGATGAAAAGCAGGCTAGAGGGCAATTGGGAGCAGTCTGGAAAGTGGAGAGGAGGTTACGATCAGCCATGATCATGTTAAATAGCAAACGGGCTTGAAGTGCTAAATTACCTATTCCTGCTCCTCATTCTGAAGTTCAATCTTGTGAAGGCAATGAGATCCTCTTTGTTTTCTGGTCTGTATTAGAGGATCCAGTCACAAAGAGTCACATGTTTACTTGTCTGTATTGGAGGGTCCAATTTGAAGCTGGTCCATATTTACTGATCTGTACTGGAGAGTTCAAAGAAATGGAGGCCTTTCTCTCCTGGTTTCTATTGGAGGGCCCAGCAGGAATAAGGTCTATGTTAACTAGTCTCTTCTGGAGTATTCAGTGGGAAATAGACCCATTTTTACTGGTCTCCATTGGAGGCTCCAGTGGCAAAGAGGCCTGTGTTTAATGGTCTCTACTGGAGAGTTCAGTGGGAATAAATTCCATGCTTACTAATCTCCACTGGACAGTCCAGTGGGACATGAATACCGTAGTGAGTGTGGGGCCCATTTACTTTCTATAGTAACTGTGTGATGGTCCAATCCTCATCCCAGTAAAACTGGAGCTTGACCATGGAAGGGGAAGGTGAGGGGAAAGGATTGGAATATGTTGTGAATGGACAGGATGGGTCAATGGGTCAGAGCCTGTCCTATCCCTCCAGCTCACACTGATGGCGTGAGGATCTCCTCTCTCTGCTGGGCCTTCATGGAATGAGGTTTGTGTACAAACGAGTCCCCAGTAAGAATAGGCCAAGAGCACACAATTGCCCTTCATTTCACAAGAATCTGACCATCTTCCTGAGAGAGGCCAAACCCTGGTCAATGTGGGAAATGGGGCTTTATTCCAGGAGTAGACATACTCCTGGTGTCAAGGGTTAACATCCATTAGTGAGGTAGAGCTGGAGCAGATTTACCCTGTATTTAACTTTTACCATTTGGGACATTGTTAGAAAGGCAGAGAGAGGGAGACAGAGTGAGTGAGAGGGAGTGAGAGAGAGATTGTTGGCGAGAGAGACATAGAAGGACTGTGTGAAAGTGAGAGAGAACGGGATAAAGAGTCTTAGGCAGTGTAAGATGAGTAAAAGGGGGAGAGAGAGAGGTAGAGAGAGGCAGAGATGGTGGGGTTGAAGAATAGAGATAGAGCGAGATAGAGTATGAGACAGTGTGACTCAGAGAGATGGGACAGAGAGAGAGAGAGACAGAGTAGGTGTGAGTCAAAGAGTAAAGGCAATCCAGTGAAAGAGAGAGACAGACATGCAGACAGGTCCTGGTCACCACATTATGAGAAGGATATGACTGTACTCAAGAGGGTGCAAAGATTTCCCAGGAGGGTGTGAGCTATGAGGAAGGATTGGAAAGGCCGGGATTGTTTTTCTTGGAGCAGTGAAGGTTGAGAGGGAATCTGCTGAAGGGCAAAAAGATTATGAGGGGCAGGGATAGAGTGGACAGGAAGGCAACTTTTTCCATTCATACAGGGATCAATATCCATGGGCAGAGAATAGCGTTTACACAGACATACACAGAGAGAAACAGAGGGCAGGAGTAGGGTTAGGGTTAGGGTTATGGTAAGGGATTGGCCCTGTGAGTCTGCTCTGTTATTCAATATTACCATGGCTGATCCTCTCCCTCAATGCCAAGCTGGGATTGATGTTGCTAGAGCGTTGATGACCAGTACAGACTTATTAAATACTGTTCATCTCATTGAACTTCTGATTGAGAGAGAGACAGAATATATATATATATATATATATATATAGAGAGAGAGAGAGAGAGAGAGAGAGAGAGAGAGAGAGAGAGAGAGAGGGAGAGAGAGAGAGAGAGAGAGAGAGAGAGAGAGAGAGATCGCAAGTGTACATTGTGAGACTGAGTGAGAGAGGGCGAGGCATGTAATTGCTGCCCCAGGACTCACTGTTCCAATGTCCTGGAATAACGCCTGTAATAGAGCTCAGTTAGAGTGCGACCGGAGGGAGGGAGACAGAGAAAGTGAGAGTGAGGCAATTAGAGATTGAGGGTATAAGGAGAGAATGAGTGAGAAAACAGTTAGTAATATAAGTGAAGGAGAAAAATTAATGATGAGAGAGAGAGAGAGAGAGACCAACCAACACAGAAGGAAAGGGAGATAAACAGAGTGTCAAACACACATGGAAAAAGGGAAAGATATAAATGGATTATATAATTGGGAGAGGACAGAGTCGGAGACGGAAATAGAAAAAGAGGGAGAAAGTAAACGAATAACAGGAATATACACAAGAGAAAGATGAGAAAGAGAAAAAAGGGAAAAGGGATAAAGGAAGTATGAAAAGGAAGGACGAGAGAGAGAGAGAGAGAGAGAGAAAAGAGGAAGTGTGAGGGGCTGACGTGGCTCTCTCTGCCTGATGCCATTTACATACTGAGGAACACCCAGTCAGACTCTCACAGGCTGCAGCTTTATAAAGCAGAGCCCAGTGAAGGGAGAGTTTATCAGGAACCAGGCACAGGGACAGGAGCACACACCATGATTTCACACATCCAGCTGATCTGGCCCCTGGCATTCTGTGTCGCAGGTACAAATCTCTCTCCTTCCACCTTGAATGTTTAGCTGCTCTCCATTTCACTCCAATTCCACTGACTTGTGATTGAAGGGAAAATGTTAAAACCAGAGGAATGCTCAGTGTCTCCAACAATCTCTCATTTGACAGGCTCTTTGTGTGACAGTTCTGACTTCACTGTGTTTCTCTCTGACCCCTCAGGTATCAGTGGGGACATCACCATGACCCAGTCTCCCCCGGTGCTGTCAGTGGGACTGGGCCAGACAGCAACCATCACCTGTACGGCCAGTCAAAGCATTAGCAGCAATCTTGCTTGGTACCAGCAGCGAGAAGGTCAGAAACCCTCTCTCCTGATCTATGCTGCAACATCTCGATACACAGGAGTCTCCGACCGATTCACCGGCAGTGGATCAGGGACCAGTTACACCCTGACAATCAGCAACGTTCAGAATGAGGATGTCGCTGACTATTATTGTCAGAACTACTACTATAGCAGCTCCACTCTACACAGTGATACAAAGCCATACAAAAACCTCAAGACACACAGCACCACCTCGTGCCCTGACACATGAATCAGTTATATAAAATGTATAATAATGGACACACAGTCTGAACTGACACGTCCACAAATAGATACAAATTAAACTGAGCAAATTACTCCATGCTGGGATTGTCACTGTCCACTACACACTCCAGTCCCTGTGCTGTCCACCACTCACTTGAAGGCCTCAAGTTTTCCTCATACACTCCATGGCCACGCGTGAAGATCAGCTTCAAGATTTAATATCGAAAAATAAATTTCACAAAGCTCCCAAGCCCAGCTGGACACAGAGAGAGACAGAGACAGAAAGACACATGAAAGAGGGAGAGACAGAGCGGGGCAGAAAGAAGCTGAGAGTGAACGAGAGACTGGGAGACAGGGAGAGGTGGAGAGTGACGGGGGGAAGCAGAGAGTAGAGGTTTTTGTGCAGCCTCTGCACTGGGAGCTCTCACTGTGGTTCACGTTCGGTAAAGGAACCAAGCTCAGACTGAGTAAGTAAACCTCAATCCTCCGTTATTAACCCTGTCAATACTGAAACACACTTTCTAAAATACATTTGCTGAATTGTTGAAGGTGTTAGTGAGAAGCTGCAGTGAATGAAATGGTTGATTGAGGAGCACTGTGTCTACAGGGTGTCCAGCTGTATTTCTTTAGTTCCATTGCCCCCTTTAAACAGCAAGATATAAGTCAGTCAGTTTTACTCACCGTGTGGAGGAGCTCTGTCCATTTGCAGCCTGTGGTCCCATTCCTGCAGCATGGAGTGAAATCAGTGAGTAGCCTCCTGTCATCTCAGTGTGACAGACACGGGCAGAGTTTGATGTTAGCTCTGGCTCCCTGTCCCAGTCTCTGATCTCACTGACCTCAGCAGCAGCAGCAGCAGCAGCACAGTGAGACACCGAGCTCCCACCTCCCCCAGCTTTAACTCTGCTCAATCACATAATCACAGAATTGTTACAGTGCACAAGGAGGCAATTCCATCCATCCTGTCTGTACTGATTCTCTGAATGAGCAATTTACAGAGTGTCATTCTCCTGCCTTCTCCCTGTCACCCTGCACATTATTCCTTTTCAAATAACAGCCTCATTCCCTTCAGAATGTTTCAATTGAAGCTGCCTCCACCCCACTCTCAGGCAGTGCATTCCACACCTTAACCAACTCACTGGCTGAACATGTTGTTCCCCATCTCACTTTTGTTACTTTCACTAATTACTTTCAATCTGTCGTCTCTCGGTCTCAATCCTTTCTCAATTGGAAACATTTTCTCCCCATTTACTCTGTCCAGGCCCCTCCTGGTTTTAATTCCTCAAACAAATCTCCTCTCAGCATTCTCCTACGAAGACAGTCCCAAATTCTCCAATCAATCTCTATAACTGATGTTCCTCATCCCTGGAATGATCTTCAGGAATACGTTTTGCCATTTCTACAAAACTTCACCTCCTTCCTGAATTATTCACATTTTCTATGGCCCTCATGATTTTATTAACATCTATAAGTTCACTTCTCAGACTCTTATGCGTCAGAATAAAAAGTCTCAACTTTTCCAGCCTCTCATAGTCATGGAGTCAACAGAACTTTCAGTTCAACTTGTCCATGATAACCAGATATCCTAAACTGACCTCATCCTATTAACTCGCATTTGGCTTCCATCCCTCAAAACCCTTCCTATTCATGTACCCATCCCAATGTGTTTTAAATGCTGTAATAGTATCTGCCTCCAATACTTTCTCTGGCAGCTCGATCCAGACACACACCACCCTCTGTGTGACAAGTTACCCCTCAGGTCCCTTTTGAATATTTTTTCTCTCACCTTAAATCTATGCCATCTTGTTTGGACTCCCTTTCCCAAGGAAAAGGCCTTGGATATAACCATGTCCATGGCCCTCATGATTGTATAAACATCTATAAGGTCACCCCGAAGCCTGAGATGCTGCAGGAAAAATAGGCCCAGTTTCTTCAGCCTTTCCCGATAGCTCAAACCCTCCAATTCCTGGCCATGTTCTTGTAAGTTTTTTTCTGCAGCTTCTTAAGTTTAACAGCATCCTTACTATTGCGAGGTGATCAGGATTGTTCACATTATTTCAAAAGTGGCCTCACTAATCTCCTGTTTAGCTGCAACATGATGTCCCAACTTCTATACTCAAAGCAATGACCAATAAAGGCAAGTGTACCCAACAACTTCTTCATCACCCTGTCTACCTGTGACCCCACTTTCAAGTAATAATGCACTTGCATCTTCACTCCGAGGTCTCTTTGTTCAGCAACACTCCACAGGGCCCTACCACTGTATAGGTTCTGCCCTGGGTTGCCTTTCCAAAATGCAACATCCCACAGTTATCTAAACTGAACTCCATTTGTCACACCTCTGCCCCATTGCCCCATCTGATGAAGGTCCTGGTGTACCCTGAGATGAATTTATTTACTATCCACTATCTCACCAATTTTTATATCATCTACAAACTTACTGTAACTCCGAGATTCACATCCAAATCATTTCTTGAAATGATAAAAGTAGTGAACCCAGCACCAATATTAGTGGCACACAACTATTCACAGATCTCCAGTCTGAAAAGCAACCTTTTACCACCACTCTCTGTCTCCTCTCTTCAATCTAATTTTTTTATCCCAATGGCTCACTCCCCCTGGATCCCATGTGGTCGAACCTTACTAACCAGTCTATCATGTGGAACCTTGTCAAAAACTTAATTGAAGTCCATATAGACTATGTCTACTGTTCTGTCTTCATCAATCTTCGTTGTCACCTCCTCAATCAAATTCAGGAGACATGAGTTCCTATGCATAAAACCACATTGATTATCCAAAGAATGTAAATCCTATCCCACAGAATCCACTCCAACATCTTACCCAGCACTGACATCAGGCTCACTGGTCGATAGTTCCCCTGGCTTTTCCTTACAGTCTTTCTTAAATAATGGCATAACATTAGCCAACCTCTCTGGTTCTCCAGCACCTTACCCACGGTTGTCAGTGATACACATATCTCAGCAAGGGGCCCAGAAGTCTCTTCCCTAGTTTCCCACAATGTTCTGGGATACACATGATCAGGTCCTAGGGTTTATCTACTACCTTTATGTGTTTTCAGATCTTGAGCGTCTCCTCTTTTGTGTGATCTCTTTTCAAGACATCACTATTTTGCCAAATTCCCTAGCTTTCTCCACAACAAATACTGACCTGAAATATTTGTTTGGGATCTCACCCATCGCTTGTGTCTTACCAAAATACAGCACTCACATTTATCTGAATTAAACTCCATCTGCCATTCCTCAGCCCACTGGTCCAGTTGCTCAAGATTCCATTGTATTCTTAGACAGCCTTCTTCGCTGTCAATAATTAGATTAGAGTCTCTACAGTGTGGAAACACGCCCTTTGGCCCAACAAATCTACACCGATCCTCCAAAGAGTAACCCACCCAAACCCATTTCCCTGTCAGTAATGCATCTAACACTATGGGCAATTTAGCATGGCTAATTCACCTGACCTGCACATTTTTGGACCATGGGAGGAGACCAGAACACCCGAAGGAAACCCATGCAGACACAGGGAGAATGTGCAAACTCCACACAGACAGTCATCCAAGGCTGGAATCGAACCTGTGACCCTAGTACTGTGAGGCTGCAGTACCAACCACTGAGCCACCCTGCTGCCCCACCTGAGCCATCACTGCGCCACTGATGCCACCTGAAAATTCATCTGAATATCCCAGTCTATATTCAGAAACTAAAGACCCCCCGCTCATTTATAACAACTCTATCATATTTGCAGGTCTCTGTAAATTCATGCATTTGTATTCCTCCACATCCTTCCCACTGGGAGGTGACTTATTGACTGCACTGAGGATTCTGTGTTCCTTTGTGTTCCTCTCTAACATTCCCTCCTGGCTCCCACAGCACTGCCAAGTTAGTTTAAACCCTCTCTAATAGCACTAGTAAACCACCTCACAAGTATCTAATGCACTCCCTCAGGGATCCTCTTTCCAGCCTCACAGTCACCTGTGTTCACCTCCTGATTCTATTCTCACCTGCGTGCGGCACTGGGAAAATTCGGAGATTCCTCATTTTGAGTTCCTGCTGCTTATTCCCTCCAGAGCTCCCGTACTTCTGACTGCAGGACCATGTTCCTTTTTCTCCATCCATCACTGGGACCAATGCGGTCTACGACTGCTGCCTGTTCCCCCTCTCCCCCAGGGTGCTCTAAGCCGCTCAGTGACATCCTTGACCCTGGCACCAGGGAGACAACACACCATCCTGGATTCCCATCTGCAGCTGTAGAAACACCTATTGATTGCCATCACTCTCGAATATCCTCTCAGTATCGCTCTTCCAGTCTTCCTTGTGCCCTCATGTACAGCTGAGCCCCCCACCGTGGGGCCAGGGACATGTCTCTGGCTGCACTCCCCAGATGACCGATCATTCTCATCAGGATTTTGAACTGAATCCTTGTTGGAGAGTGGGAGGCACTCTGGGGATTCCTGTACTAGCTGCCTGGTTCTTTTGGACTGTCTGTTGCTCCCCCATTCCCTCTCTCCCTGCATACTCTGAAGCTGCAGAGTGACCACATCTAGAAACGTGCTCTCCACGGAGCTCTCAGCCTCACGGACTCTCCACACTGACACCAGCTGCTGCTCAAGCTCCGAAACCCGGAGCTCCAACTGCTGTCACTGACCACACCTCCTGCTCTCATGGTATTCCAGGAGCTGGGAAGCATTCTGAAGTTCCCATCTAAATGCACACTCTCTCCACCCATTGGTTATCTGTTGACAATGTTCTGATGACAAACAGCTACAGCAGGGCTCACAGTCCAGTGGGTTCAGTGTTCCAGCGTTTTGAGGAAACTCTCCAGAAGACTTTAAGAAATAGGAGCAGAAATCACCCATTCACCCATTGAATATGCTCTGCCATTTGATCTTGGCAGATATGCTTCTCACCCCCATTCTCCTGCCTACTCCACAGGAACTTTCCATCCCCTTAACAATCATGAACCTATCTATCTCTGTCTTAAATACACTCAGTGACTTGGCCTCCACTGCCCTCTGTAGCAATGAGTTCCACAGATTCACCACCCTCTGGCTGAAGAAATTCCTCCTCATCACAGCTCTAAAGGGTCGGCCCTTCATTCTGAGGCTGTGCCTTGGTTACTGAGTGTCTCCTGTTTTTGGAAACATCTTCTCTGCATCCACTTTATCCAGGCCTGTCAGAATTCTGTAAATTTCAATAAGATTCCTCCTCATCCTTCTAAACTCCATCGAGTACAGACCCAGTGTCCTCAACCATGCCTTAAATGACAAGCCGTTCATCCCCACGATCATTCTTGTAAATCCCTCCAATGCCAGCACATTGTTTCTTTGAATATGGGTACCAAATCTGCTCACAATATTCCAAATTCAGTCTGACCAGAGCCTTACACAGCCTCAGCAGTACATCTCTGCCCTTGTATTCTGGCCCTATTGAAATGAATGCGAACATTTCATTTACCTTCCCAAGCACAAACTGAACCTGCCTGTTCACCTGAAGGGAAACCTGAATGAGGTTTCTGCTTTTGATTTCCAAAGGCTTTCCGCATTTAGCAAACAGTCTTTGCATTCCTTCTTGTATTCTATCTGTCACTTCATTGCCCACTCTCCGAGCCTCTCCAGGACCTTTTTCAGCCTTCCCACTTCCTCAACACTACCTGTCCCTCCACCTATCTCATGTCACCTGCAAACTTAGCAACAATGTCTTCACTTCCTTCATCCAGATTGTTCATGTATAACGTGCTTAGTTATGGTCCCAACATTGACACCTGCAGAACTCTACTCGTCAACAGCTGCCATCTTTCCTCACTCTCTCCTTTATACCAACCTGCCAGTCCCAGTCCTCAGTCCATGCCGGTACATTGCCCCTAACACTATGGGTGCTTATCTTACGTCAAATACCTTCTGGAAATCAAAATACATTACTTCCTCGGACTCTGCTTTGTCTGACTGGCTCATTGCCTCCTCAAAGAATTCTAACAGATATGCCAGGCATGACCTCCCCTTGATGAAACCGTGTTGTCTCAGCCTTATTTTACCATTGCACTTCCAAGTCCTCTGCAATTTCATCCCTAAATTGAATTCTAAAATCTTACCAAAAGCTGAGTCCAGGCTAACTGGCCTATAATGTACCATCTTCTACCTCCCTCCCTTCTTAAACAGGATTAGTATGTGAGCCATTTTTTTCATCCCTTACCCCCACCAAATCTCCACCTCCACACCCTGAAACCATTGATTCCTTAAAGATCATCACCAATGCCTCCACACTCTCCTCAGTGATCTCCTTTAGAACACACGGGTGTAGTTCATCCAGATTGGGTGAGTTATCATATTCAGACCTTTCAGCTTCCCCAGTACCTCCTCCTTAGTAATGGACACTACATTCCCCTCTGCCCCCTGACAGTCTTGAAGTATTGGAATGCTACTGGTGTTTTTCATGGTGCAGACTGATGCAAAGTACCGATTCAATTCCTTGGCTATTCCATCATTTCCTGCTTTTCTTTCTCCAACCTCACTTTCCAGTGATCCAATGTCTATTTTTGCCTCCCTCTTCCTTTTTCTATGTCTGCTAAAACTCTTGCAATCTTCTTTTGTATTACTGGCGAGCACACCCCACATTTCACCTTCTCCACCCTTAATGCTTTTTTCGTTATCCTCTGTAGGTCTTTAAAAACTTCCTAATTCTCTGACTTCCCACTGTTCTCCACCACATTGGATGCCTTTTCTTATGTTTTTATGCTGTCCTCGACCTCCTTTATCAGCCGTGATTGCCTTGTCCTCCCCTGAGTATGTTTTTTTTTCTTTTTTGGAATGAATTCCTACTCTACTTCCTGAATTATCCCCACAAACTCTGCGGTTTGCTGCGCCAACATCTTACCTGCTCGGCTCCCCTTCCAATCAACCCTGGCCAGCTCCTTCCTCATGTCTTTGTAGTTCCCTTTACTCAACTGAAATACAGTTCCATCTGATTGTAGCTTCTCCCACTCAAGCTACAGGTGGAATTCCATCATATTATGGTCCCTTATCCACAGGGATACTTTCACCTTAAATTCACTAATCAGGTTTGCCTCATTAGAGATCACTAAATCCAAACCTGCCTGTTCCATAGTGGCTCAACCAAGCTGCTCCAAAAACCATCTCGTGGATATTCCTTGAAATCCTTTTCTTTAGACGCACTACCCAGTCCATCTATCCATTGAGGTCTACCCTGACATTTAGTTTATGTCTTTTCTGTGTCCTGATTGATTTTATTCCCCACACCCTGATTATGGCTTGGAGAACTGAACATAACCTGCATCAGATTCTTTATTGCGGTTCCTCAAATATTCCCACAGATTCTACACCTTCTGACTGTCGATCACTTCTTGCTATTGATTGAATTTTATTTCACACTAACAAGGCAACTCTTCCCCCTCTGACCATCTGACTGAGCTTTTGATAGGACATGTATCCTTGGATATTTAGTTCCCAGCCGGGATCCCCTTCCAGCTATGTCTCTGTGATACCCACAACATCCTACCTGTCAGTTTCAATCTGCACTACCAGCTCATTGTGTATACTGTGTGCTTTTAAGTACAACACCCTCAGTCCTGCATTGACTGCCCTCCTTCTCATTATTGTCCTCTTATCTGCTGGGCTTGATGTTCGACTCTTGTTCCTTTCTGTACTCTCTGTCCTCGTACGTCTTCTAGAATCTTGAATAACCTCTCCTGAGCCCTTCTCCACTTTAACTAGTTTAAATTTCTTGGACACTCAGTTTACCTGGATTTTTTGGCGTCACTTTGTCGACCTTACTCTGAATGCTTCGTGCATTTATATACAAACCCTTTAAGTTTGTTCTGTTATTGATTTTCCCTGCACTTCTTTATTTCCTTTGATATTGAAAAAATCCATCCCTATCTTTTATTTTCTGGGAACAATCAATCCCATCGCTAACCATCAATCGTACCTTCTCCTTCACCTTCTGTTTTCTCATTTTCCATCCAAGTGAACCAAATTACTTTATCGTTGTGTTGACTTCAGGCATGGTTTCTCAGAGGTAGTACTGCTACCTCACAGCACCAAGGACCGGGTTTAATTCCTGCCTTGGGAAACTGTCTGTGTGGTGTTTGCACATTCTCCCTGTGGCTGTGTGGGTTCCCCCCAGGTGCTCTGGTTTATCCCACTGTCCAAAGATGTGTAGGTCAGGTGAATTGGCCGTTCTAAATTCCCTACAGTGTTTGGTGAAATAGTCAGGAGTAAATGTACGGAAAGTTTCTCATTGGGCTGCTGTTCGGAGGGTTGATGTGGATTTGTCAGGCTGAACTACTATTTCCACACTGTAGAGAATCTAATCAGGCCAATATTTATCATAATCCAACATCATTAATGCTCTTTGATCTCATTGCTTCTAGTTGGATCTTGCTGTGTAGAAACTGGCTGCCACGTTCCTGACATTGCAACTGTGACTGCTTGTCAAACAAAACTGTCTGGAAATGTCTTTGGAAGAGCCTGAAATGTTAAGGGCTGGATTGATGCCCATATCCCTCTAAACTCTTCCTATTTACATATGCATGCCTTTTAAATGTTGTACTTGTACCAGCCTTCACCACTTCTTCTGGCAGCTCATTCCATACATTTAACACCCTCTGAATGAAAACGTTGCCCCTTTGGTCCCTTTTAAATCTTACCCCGACACCTTCACCCTCTGCCCTCCAGTTCTGGACTCCCCCACTCTGGAGAAAAGATCTTCTCTATTCACCCTATCTATGCCGCTCATGATTTTATAAACCTCCATACGGTCACCCATCAACCTGCAATGATCCAGGGAAAATAGCCTCAGCATTTTCAGCCTCTCCCGATAGCTCAAACCCTCCAACCTTGGCAGCATCCTTGTAAATCTTTTCTGAATCATTTTAAGATTCACAACATTTTCCCGATAGCAGGGAGACCAGAATTGCACACAGTATTCCAAAAGTGCCCTCACCAACGTCCTGTACAGCCGCAACAGCTCCCAACTCTAATACTCAATGCACTGACCAATAAAAAGGAAAGCAAACCAAATGACTTTGGACTTTGTCACTACCCCCCAACCCCCCCTGCCCCCCCCCCCCCCCCGCCCACCGACCTGCAACTTCACTTTCAGTGAACTATTCTTCTTTCTTTTGGATGAACTGGGAGTCTTTCAGTTGTGAAAGATGCCATTCCATGGCACTGTTGGATGAAGAGCAGGCAGAACCCCCGGTGTCACTGATCAATATTTATCCCCCCATCAAAATCACAAAAGATCTATTTCTCTGCTATTTATCATACTGTGTTTGGGACCTTGCTCTGCACAGTCTGCTGGAAAGATCCATTGGGACAACTTTAGTTGTGACAGGCGCTACACAAATGCAAGTCTTTCTTTAAGATTGAAGTCTCCTGATCCGGACATTCACCCATTGTCTGTGTACTCTCACCTTCCGGGGGCATGGGGTCATTAGGAGCAGTGACCCAAAGGACACTGAGACTCTTTGCAGTCTCACCCTTGACCTCAGCCCAGCAGTGTGCAGTACGGTTTGAAATGTAATCTAGAAACTTCTACACAGACACCCCAATGTAACTCTTTCCACAAGTGTGTCGATCCGATTCTGCTCCAATGTTCTCGGATACATGTCTCCTGATCTCTGGGTGATCGGAGGTTTGTTAAAGAGGTATCGAGCTCCATCCCACTTTCCAGCTCTTGCTCCATAACTCTGGAGGTTTCACTGTTTGAAGTGAATATCCAAGCTTTTTCTCAATGTGATGAGTGTTTCTGCCTCTCCCACCTTTTCAGACAATGAGTCCCACATCCCACCAGCCTCTGGGTGAAAGCAAATACTGTCAACTCCCCTCTAATCCTGCCCCCAACTGATTTCAATCTCTCCCCATGGTTATTGCCCTCTGTGCTGGTGGAAATCAGTCCTTCCCACCCACTCTGTCCAGGCCCCTCATCATTTTACACACCACAATCAAATCTCCCCTCAGCTACCTCTGTTCCAAAGAAAACACTTCCAGCCAAACCAATCATTCCTCAAAGCTCAAAGTCCCCATTCCAGACAAACTCCTCATCTGTCCACATCTCTAATGGAATCCCATCCTTCCTGTAATGTGGTGACCAGAACCATACACTGTTCCCTCACTGTGCTCTAACTGTGGTTTTATCCAGTTGCAGAATAAACAAACGTCTTGCTTTCGCTGTCAACCAATAATGAGATAAGGGAGGTGATGGTCTAATGGTGTTATTGCTGAACTGTTAATCCAGAGATCCAGATAATGTTCTGGGGACCAGGGTTAGAAAACAGCAGATGGTGGCATTCAAATTCAATCAAAGAAAATCTGGAATTAAGAGTCTAATGACGACCATGAAACCATCGTTGATTTTCAGGAAAAAGCCATCTGATTCCCTAATGTCCTTCAGGGAAGGAAACTGCCATCCTTCCCATGTGACCCCAGACCCACAGCAATGTGGTTGACTCTAAACTGCCCTCTGGGTGAATAGCGATGGGCAATAAATGCTGCCAATCCAGCAATGCCCTCATTCCATCAAGGGAAAATGAAGAACAGTTTATCCCATGTGTCTTCTTACCACCTTACTGACCTGCATTAATCACCATGGCCACATCTTCCACCTCCACAAACATTTGACTTGCAGCTTCAAATTGACAAGAGACATTCCTTCATTAACTGAGAAAGAGATAGAAACATCCAAACTCGGAGCAGCAGTAGGCCATTCGGCCCCCAAACCTGCTCCACCATTCAATATGATCATGGCTGATCATCCAACACTGTCCCCTGTTCCTGCTTTCTCCCCAAATCCTTTGATCCCTTTAATACGAAGAACTATATCTAATTCTTTATTGAACACATACTGCATCTCATTCCCTGATGCGAGTAAAATGGATGAGAAGTATGGGTTGTTGTTTTATGACCAGTATGGACACAATGGGCTGATGGGCCTTTTGGGTCTCTCTGACTCGATGATTGTATTATTATAATTTATGAATAACTGAGTACCAAGGACTGACCTCTGTGGCACCCTAAGTTGTAATTACCTGTCATTCAGAAAAAGACTCGTTCTTCCTGTCCTGTCTGCCAACCAGTTCCCAATCCATGTCAGTACATGACCCCCAATCCTCTTGTTCATTTGGTCTAGATCTGGAAGTCCCACCCTTACTCTTTGTGGGAACAGATTCTGAACAATCTCTGTCTCGTCCTTCGAGGGCTCCCATTGTCTTGACACTGATTTCCCACAATGCCGCTTGTTCCGATCCACTTTTACCAAAACACCACACAGTTGAGTAAAATGAAAACTTTTACACTTGCTCCATGGTTCTCCATTTGCATTCCTCCTCTCAATCTGAGCACTGTCACGAAAATGCTCCCCCATTGACAGCCCTTCCAGCTGCCCACATTCATTTTATAAACAATGGTCCAAAACTGTCCCTTCTCTCTCTGCTGCTTCACCATCACTTTCTCTGGAGCAGTTAGGGATGGGTAATAAATTCTGGCCCTGCCAGTGACACTCACATCCCACGAAGCAATTTAAACAATGCCTGGTCGTTTGTTGGGTTTATTCTGTATTGACTACAAATATTCAAAAAGATTGTATCGACAGTGAAGGGTTGAATTCCCTTCCAGTGGTAGGAATTAAGATTGTTTTTCTTGTCTTTCAGGCCGTGACAACTCTCAGCCCAAGCTGACCCTGCTGCCTCCCTCCCCGGAGCAGGTCAATGCCAAGGGCACTGCCACCCTGGTGTGCCTTGCCAATCACTTTTATCCCGATGAGCTGGAGGTGCAGTGGAATAAGGATGGTGCAGTCATTTCGGACGGGGTTCAGACCAGCAACTACCTGGGAGCTGCGGACAGCACCTACAGTGTCAGCAGCCTGCTGATCCTCTCTGGGTCTGACTGGGAGTCCAACGCTCGCTTCTCCTGTGCCCTCACCCACGTGACTCTCCCCTCTCCCCTCAGCAAGAGTATCAGGAGATCAGAATGTGTGTAGAGTGTTTGAGACAGTCCACAGAGGAGACACAACTTTAAATAGAACAGGGCTGAGCTGGCAGGACAAAGGTCATTGTCAGAACTGAATTTCAACTCACTTCCTTCTCAGGATTGCTCAGAGAAACCTCTGAGGTTTGGAAGTTAAAGCAGGTCATTGGAGGAGCGGCAAGAGAGCTTTACACTGTGTCAAACCTCATACTGTCCTTGTCCTGGGAGTGTTTGGTGGGGACAGGATTCCCTTGTGATGACAGCTGTACAAGCCAATGTGAACCTCAGAAGTCTCTGCTTCAGTTAACCAGATCTCCTTCCTGCTCAGCCTCCAGTTCCAATTTAAGGTTTTATCACTGTTTAAAGGGACAGGATTCTTATGTTATTGAGAAAATCTCTCCAAGTGTTTTCCTCAAGCTGCATTGTGGCTGTGAATTTGAGCAGCTTCCTCTGTCTGGGCTATTAATTCCAGTTTCTTTTTTCTGTCAATGTGAATGTGGAAAAGGGAATAAAGGTGAAGACTCAGTCTCTGTCTCTGTTTGCTTTGGAAATAGCTGACTTCCACCCCAGTTGATTGGCTGAATTTCAGCAGGTCATGGTCACAATTGGTTACTTGGCCTGTCAATCAATTGCAATCATCAATCATTTTCAAATGATCCCTTTGGTCAGGAATTTATGTAGATTCCAAAAAAAGAGAAAATTGTTAGGTCTCAATAAGTACAATCTGATGTATTCCCTCTTCACTTTGTTGGTCCATGCCCAGCTGATGGGATCGCACTGTGCATTCTCTGCTGCATGTCGGATAGCCCCTGAAATAATCTTCGGCCAATCACAGACTTTGTTGGCTGTGTGCTCTCTCTGAGTGTGAGTGTTTAACCGAATTCTGCCTGTAGATGTCTCTCTGAGTGTGGGTGTGTTCCTCAGAGACACACCACAGACAGCGCACAGTAACACACCCACATTCAGTGAGACACCTGTCCGCAGATTGGAGTGTGAGTGTGTTACTCAGTGCTGCCTGTCTCACAGAGTGTGTGTATTACTGAGTGCAGCCTGTAGGTGTCTCTCTGAGGTATGTGTTTCCGAGCGATGGATTGAGAATGGGCTTTGTGCTGGGGATTGAAGATCAGGCTTTCATCTTCTCAAATCATGAATGAAAAACAGTTCATCTGATTCAGTCTGAGATGGCAGCTCATTCAGATGGCCAAAGTTAAAAAGCACACAACACCAGGTTATAGTCAAATAGGTTTATTTGGAAGTAGAAGCTTTCTGAGTGCTGCTCCTTCATTGGGTAGCTGGAAGGAAAGGATCATTGGACACAGAATTTAGGGTAAATTGAGATGACAGCTGAGAAAGGTGAATACTGAGAGTGTAGTCTCGGTAAGTGAGGGATTTCAGAGGCAGTGGGCACTGTGATCCCGAATGTGATGATCAATTCCAAGGACATTTTTTGAATCCAGTGCCAGAGGAGTCGTGGGTGCCTGACCAGCCAATGCTGGTTTCCCATAGTCACATTTCAGTGGTAAATGAACCCAAAACTAGGTGCAGCAATATTACCTTCCAGGGAGCGGAGCTGTCTGAGTGAGGGAGGTGAAATTCTTGCAGCCCCAAGAGAGGTTGCGGTGGATTAATGACAGGTATGACCACCATGAAGGTGCCACCTTCTCTCCCCCTGCCTCAGCTGTGATGACCCTCAGGTTAAAAGTGCGAATGCTCTGGAATGATGACCATATTCCTGGGTGATGGAGGGAAGGCCAACCTCTCCCAAAGGCAGCACAAGCTGGATCGAAGGGGAAACAAGAGGAAGCATGGGGAGATTGAGGGTGACAGAAGGAGGGGGGGGGGGTTTGGTTGGAAGGTTGTTATTCAGAGTCAGATACATGACTCATCAGTCCTTCTGACACTCCTCTTTATTTTCTCTTCCTTCCATGTGGAGAGTCCTTGACACTGATCCAACTCCCTTAGAGCCAGCTCTCAGAATGATCAGAACCCCGGACGTGCCTGTGTTTTTAACCCCCACACTACCACCCAACTGTGGTCGTGCTTATTTTTCCCCAGCACCCATGGTGTGTGTGTGTGTGCAGGTGCGAGACACAATGAAAGACACCAGGTGTACAAATCTTTATTCAATTTCCACCACCAGGAAGATAGGAAAACACTCAAGCGGCCAGTGAAAAGCACTGCCGTTCGCATCAAAGGGCAATGCTGTGTGAGCAAAACAGTGAAGGGGAGGGTAGGGATTAAGACACTCCTCTTTTTTTATTTTTTTATTTTTTCTTCTTTTTTACTTTTTTTAACTCTTGTTCTTTTTTTTCTTTTTTTAAACCCCCACACTACCGCCTAACTGCAGTAGTGCTTATTTTTTCCCCAGCACCCATGGTATGTGTGTGTGTGCAGGTGTGAAACACAGTGAAAGACACAAAGTGCACAAATCTTTATTCAATTGCCACCACCAGGAAAATAGGAAAACACCCGAGTGGCCAGTGACAAGCACTGCCCTTCACATCAAAGGGCAATGCTGTGTGATCAAAACAGTGAAGGGGAGGGTAGGCATTAAGACACTCCTCTTTTTTCTTTCTTCTTTTTTTACCTTTTTTTCTACTTTCATTTTAAAAAAAAAACCCCGCACTGCTGCCTCACAGCGCCGGAGACCCGGGTTCAATTCCCGCCTCAGGCGACTGACTGTGTGGAGTTTGCACGTTCTCCCCGTGTCTGCGTGGGTTTCCTCCGGGTGCTCCGGTTTCCTCCCACAGTCACAAAGATGTGCAGGTCAGGTGAATTGGCCATGCTAAATTGCCCCTAGTGTTAGGTAAGGGGTCGATGTAGATGTAGGGGTATGGGTGGGTACGCTTCGGCGGGGCGGTGTGGACTTGTTGGGCCGAAGGGCCTGTTTCCACACTGTAAGTAATCTAATCTAATCTACCGCCTAACTGCAGTAGTGTTTATTTTTTCCCAGCACCCATGCTGTGTGTGTACAGCTGTGAGACCCAGTGAAAGAAACAAAGTGCACAAATCTTTATTTATTTTTTCTTTTTTACTGTAAAACACCCGAGTGGTCAGTGACAAGCAGTGGGCCTTCACATCAAAGGGCAAAGAATCCTGTTTATTTTTTTTTCACATAAGGCAATGCTGTGTGATCAAACAGTCCTGTTTTTTTTTTCTTCTTTAACCCCCACACTACCGCCTAACTGCGGTAGTGCTTATTTTTTCCCCAGCACCTATGGTGAGTGTGTGAGTGTGTGCAGGTGTAAAACACAGTGAAAGACACAAAGTGCACGAATCGTTATTCAATTTCCACCGCAAGGAAGAAATGAAACACCCGAGTGGCCAGTGACAAGCACTGCCCTTCACATCAAAGGGCAATGCTGTGTGAGCAAAACAGTGAAGTGGAGGGAAGGGACTAAATCAAACTAGAGTTGGAGGGAGAAATGATGCACTCCACTCCCTGCGGCGCCCTCCTCTCCATGAACGACTCCAGGGTGTTGGTGGACACCGCGTGCTCCTTCTCGAAGGACACCCGGGCTCTAACGTAACCCCGGAAGAGGGGCAGGCAGTCGGCCCTAACGACCCTCTCCACGGCCCGCTATCTGGACCTGTTGATAGCCAGTTTGGCCATGCCCAGGAGCAGACCCACGAGGAGGTCTTCGGACCTGGCCTCCCTCCTCCGTACCGGGTGCCCGAAGATCAGGAGCGTGTGACGGAAGTGCAGCCAAAAGCAGAGGAGAAGGTTTCTGAGAAAACCAAAAGGGAGTGCAAACGCCAACACCCAATATATACTTGTCCACGGACTCCACAGCGCCACAGAACAAGCAGTTGGGCTGGGAGTCCGTGAACCACCGCAATCTGCGGTTGCAGGGGACTGCTGCGTGCAGCACCCTCCACCACAGATCCCCGAGAGAAAGGGGGAGGACTCCCGTGTAGAGAGCCCTCCACTGGGGATCCCCAACGCCCGGTGGCAAATGGGCACCCCAAGGCGTGTCCGGACGGTGGATGAGGGAGAAGAGGTGGACGGTGTGCAGCAGCAGTCGATACAGGGCCTTCCTTTTCATATCCCTGAAAGAAACAAAATTAAAATTCCGGAGGCGGCTCAGGTTGTGGGGCACAGGCTCCCGCGGGAAGTACGGGACTTTGGGGCCAATGTAAAATTCCGTCCGGGCTGGGGTGAGCGCGGACGGGATCCCACCGCACACCTGAGCGTCCTCCAACTGGTGCAGTACGTCGGGTCCGAGCACCGCCGTTTTAAGGCGTCAGATAGCGGTGGCCAAGTACCGGACATCTACCGCTGCCCTGCTCGCTATGTCCTGCGGCAGCATCCAGCCCAGGCCCCTGGCACCCAGCACATCCCCGACCCTGGTCGCCCTCGCCGCCACGGCCCTCCCCTCCGACAGCCACTCGAACCCGCGAGTACGAAGGTGCGGATTCCTGAGCAACGGCTCCTTGACGACAGCCCTACTCCAGCCGGAGGGTAGGCGCGACGCGATTCGACCATGTTCCAGACAGTGATCAGGTCCTGGTAAAAGACAGGCAGCGTCTTGAGGGCGACCTCCAAACCGTCACGGTCAACGAACAAAAGCTGCATGTTGTAGTTGAGGTTACGCACCTGGCGGAAAAAATACGTCGCCAGGGCGCATCACCTAGGAGGAGGCTCGACGTAAAGGTATCGCCGCAAGGTCTGAAGGTGGAAAGTCGCGACCTGGGTGCGGACACACACCAGCGACTGACCGCCCTCCTCAATAGGGAGACTCAGAACCTGCGCGGCGACCCAGTGCATCTTTTTGTCCCAGAAGAAGTCGACCAACGTTCTCTGGATGTCAGCGACAAAGCCAGGAGGAGGGACCAAAGTGACCAGCCGGTACCACAGCATGGCGGCCACCAGCTGGTTTATGACCAGCACTCGACTCCTGTAAGATAGCACCCGGAGCAGTCCTGTCCAGCGGCCTAGGCGAGCCGAGACTTTGGCCTCCAGCTCCTGCCAGTTGGCCAGCCAGGATTCCTCAGCCGGGCTGAGGTAGACCACCAGGTAGAGGAGATGGGTGGTACTCCAGCTGAACCCCCTTAACTCCTCTGGCAGAGAGTCCACCCGCCACGGACCGACCAGTTGTCCGGAGCATTTGGCCCAGTTGGCCCTGGCGAAGATTTTGTGGTCCGTGCTGAGGAGGGAGACCGGACGCCAGTTCTTCAAGGAACGAAGGTCCCCCTTCTTTGGCAGCAGGACGATGACCGCCCTACGCCAAGAAAGGGGCAGCTGTCCGGCATTTAGACACTCCCCCATGACCTTTGCGTAGTCGTTACCCAGGACGTCCCAGAACGCCCTGAAGAACTCCACAGTCAGCCGTCCAGCCCCGGGGTTTTGCCCCTCGAGAGCCGGTCGAGGGCGCCGGTCAGCTCCTCTAAAGTGACGGGAGCATCGAGCCTTCCGGCGTCATCCGGGCTGAGCTGCGGCAGGTCCTCCCACAGAACTCTGCGAGCATCCTCGCTGGACGGATCCGGAGAGAACAGAGCCGTGTAATAGTTTCGGACGTGGGCCCTGACGCCCTCCGGATCCGAGACGAGGGACCCGTCGTCGGCCAGCAGCACAAGGAGCTGCTGACGGGTGCCACGCCTTTTTTCCAGCGAGTAGAAGAAGGGGGAGCCGCGGTCCAGGTCCTGCAGGAGCTGGATCCGCGACCTCACGTACGCGCCCCGAGTCCCGACGAGCTGCAGGTCCCAGAGCGCGGCCTTCTTCCCTTCGTACACCCCGCGCAGGGCCGGGTCCGCGTCGTGCTGACCGAGGCGTGATTCCAGGTCGAGCATCTCCCACTCCAACTCCACGATCCTGGATTTCTGCCTCTTGGTCGACCCCCTCGCGTACTCCTGACAGAAGACGCGGACGTGAGCCTTGCCCACGTCCCACCATAGCCTCAGGGACGGGAAGCTTCCCCGCTTCCTTCTCCAGCCGGCCCAGAAATGACGAAACGAGTCCCGGAACCTCTCGTCCTCCAGCAGCAGCTTGTTAAAGTGCCAGTACGCAGAGCCGAGCCTGGCGCCAAACGGAAGGCGTTCCGCCCACACCAGGTGATGGTCCGTGCACGACACCTGCCGCGTGGAGGCCTTCGGAAAACAGGAGGCGTACGCCCGCGAAATGTACAGGCGGTCGATTCTGGACGCTCCGACCCCAGGCCTCACGAAGGTGAAGGTGATGGAGTCAGGATGGAGATTCCACCAGATCGAAGGACTTGACCAAGTCCCACAACCTCTTCACCGACGCCCAGCCAGTGCGGGCACCGCCGTGGTCCCTGCCCTCGAGGACGCAGTTAAAATCTCCCCCGAGGACGATGCACTGGTTCTCATCGATGGAAGCGAGATGAGTGGACACTTCTTCAAAGAAGCTCGCTTGCCTCGGCCTGGCGAGGGGAGCGTATACGTTCACCAAGTGAAGCACCGCGCCCCCCAGCTGAACCGTCAGGTGAAGCAAACGGCCTGGCACAGGCTCCCTGACCCCCAAGTTCTCAGGCTGAAAATGCGGGGCCAACAGGATAGCCACTCCGCCAGATCTGCGGGTGAGGTGACTCATGTAGACCCCCCCCCTCGCCACTCCAGGAGCCAGGTGGCTTCGTCTCCCGGGGTAGTGTGGGTTTCTTGCAGGAAGCACACCTCACACCTCCCACCTCCCGTCCCGAAGGACCGAGACGGTCTGGAATCTGCGCTTTGACTCCCTTCTGCCGTTGATGTTGAGGCTGGCGATAGTTGTTTCCATGTCGGAAGCGTTGTGCTACCACCACCAGTACAGTTAAAAACAAATACAATTACTGGGAGGACGAGGGAGGGGCACAGGAGTCCCTCGCCCTCACCAGGAGCGCCCCCAGGAATTTCCTGACTCGCTTTCGCTCGTTGACGTCGAGCCCAGGTGCGTGGCGAGCAATGTGGACCGACCAATAAACTTGTTCGAAAGAGCCCCAGCGGTCGAGCGCCAGTTGGGCTCTATCCCGGCGACCTCGAGTTTCCTAGACAAATTCCCGGAGTTCCTCGAGGGGGATGAGGGGGAGATCGGCGGGGGGCACCTGAGACTCAAAAATGTCACTCCAGACAGAGTCCGCGTCGTCCCCGGTGTCCGCCACCGATCCCGAACCCTCCTCCGGGAGGTCGCACTCGGTCACTGACCCCTCCCCCACCGAGAGGATGGGAGCTGGTCCGGCGCCGCCAACCGGCCTCAAACCCCCGGCGACCCCACCCCCAGGGTCACCGGCGGTACCTTCCTCGGCGTGCCCTGTCCCGGAACGCCCCAAATTCGGGTCGTCGGGCGGCGGAGGCTCGGGGCCCCGCTCCTCTCCCGACACCAGGACGCCTGGCTCCTCGGGGAAAAGGTCATCCCTCAGGGCCAAGGCCCCCGGAAAAACAGTCTGGGAGGGAGGAGCGAGGATAACACCTTCCTCCCCTCCGCCGCTCGGCGACCCAGTAAAGGGTCATTTGTTGTCACAAGCACCGCGGCCCTCGTCATTGTTAAGGTCCGCCCCAGGGGCCAGAGGAGTCGAGGTAGCAGGAAGCCCTGCTGTAGCACCTGGGTGCTCTGCTTGGCCGGGTCGCGGTGCGGGACAGTTGGGGGGGCACAGTTGGCTTGTCCCCTGGAGAGAGGCAGCGCCATCGGAGCGCTGCAGGACTGTCTCTCCCCTCCAAGGGCCGGCCCCTCTTCCCCAGAGAGACAGAGGAGTATTTATGGACCTTTTCCTCCCCGCCCGCCTTGGTGGTCATTGGGCCTGAGGCCCCTCCCCCCAGCCTTTTCTGGAATACGATTGGCTGGGGAAAGGCAGGGGGCGTGGCCAGGGTGGGGGGGTTAGCAGTGTCACTTCCTGCCCCACCCCTGGTTTATCAGTTGATGGCGGGCGGGGCAGGGGCCCAGTCCCCTCTCCAGGGCCTGGAGACACGGTCGCTGCAGGAGGTTGGGCAGTGGTGCTCCGCCCGAGGTTAGTGCCAGGGTGTGGCTGGGTGGGGTGGGGCTCGGGCTCAGGGTCCCCCGGGCCAGGCGTTGCAGTGCACGGGGCGGGCGTCGCAGCCCCAGGGGTTTCTCCATCGGGGTGGGGAGTAGATGTGGGGTCTGTGGGGTCAGAGGGGTCAGGGTCGGGTACGGATGTGGGGGTTTGGGGGTCAGGGTTCCCGCGCCGGGGCGACGCTGGCACGGCCGCAAGGGCATTGTCGTGCCGGGGCGGGACAGGTCGTGGGCTGGGTGTCGGGGAATGGGATAAGGTGGTCTCCCCGTGGGCGGGCCTGACGCGACGCGTCTTCCTGAACGCCTTCCGGCCGGCTGGACGCTCACCCCGCTCACTGCCGGAGGCCGGACCATTGGAAGCCTCCGGCTCAGGCTCCGGTGCCGGGGCTTGTGGTGTTGACTTTGGGGGAGGGGGAGTGGGTGCGGCGGCACCACCGTCAGCCGTTGGCACGGGCTGGGCAGCCTTCTGGGTGGGGCAGTTTTTTCTAATGTGCCCCACCTCGCGGCACAGGTGGTACCGCACGCCGTCCGCCGTCCAGAAGGCGCGGTAGGTCGCGCCCTCGTGGAGGAGGGTAAAGGAGCCCTCGGCGACCTCCTCCAGGGCCAAGCAAATAAACACCTGGCGTCGGAAGGAGTAGATGTGCCGGAGGGCGGGGACTTTCAGACCGAGCAGGAGCGGTTGGATCCCAGAACGGATCTCCCCCAAGGTGGTGAGGTGGGGGAGAAGGAGCTCACTGGCAATGAAGGGCGGGACGTTGGAGATCACGACCCTCTGGGCCGTAACCTCCAGAGGGTCGACGGGCAAATGTGTCCCTCCAACAGTGAGCCCCTCTCCACGGCCAGGTGGGCCGCCTGCTCGGTCTTCAGGAAAAATACGGCCCTCCCGTACATCCGGGCCGCAGCAACAATGGCCAGTGGGCCGACTACACTCGCCATGGCCTTGCTGCAGGCCTCGATGGTCATGTTGGGGTGGGGATAGGCCTTCACCCCCAGGCGTTTGGTAAGGTGCCTGAAGGGGCTTTGGTTTGCGGCCGGTGCTGGGACAGCCGAGCCTAAGGCAGTGGCTACCCCGGCGTAGGTGCGGCTGGGCCCCGCGACATTCGGGCTCGCCATACTCCGCTGCTGATGGAGGAGTTGGGCCTCTGGCAGCAGCAGTGGTGGAAGTTGCTGGGAGAGTCCCAAGCAGTGACGGTGGAGACCTGCCTCAGGCGACAACAGCGGTGGAGGCAGGCCTCAGGCGAGTCCCAGATCGGCCCTCGGTCGCAGCGGTGTGGGGCAGACCTGTTGGGGAGGGTCCCCAAGGCAAGTCCCAGGAAGCCCCAAAATTGAGTCCCAGGCAGCGGTGGTGGACGCAGGCCTCAGGCAAGAGCAGTGGTGGAAAGCAGGCCTCCGGCAAGTCCTGGGCAGGCCCTTGGTCGCAGCAGTTGGTGGGGGCAGGCCTGTTGGGGAGGGTCCCCAAGGCAAGTCCCAGGCAGCCCCAAAATGGAGTCGCAGGCAGCAGTGGTGGAAGGCAGGCCTCCGGCAAGTCCCGGGCAGTTCCTCCAGTCACAGCAGTGGTGGGGGGCAGGCCTGTTGAGGAGGGCCCCCAAGGTGAGTCTCAGGCAGCCCCAAAACTGAGTCCAAGGCAGCGGTGGTGGAGACAGGCCTCAGGGAACAGCAGCAGCAGTGGTGGAGGTCCCGGGGAGGGGCCCCAAGGCAAGTCCACGGCAGCGAAGGTGGAGGCAGGCCCCGGGCAGCAGTAGCAGTGGAGGCAGACCTCTCCTCGGGCAACAGCAGCAGCAGTGGTGGAGAACCTGGGGAGGGGCCCCAACGCAAGTCCCAGGCAGCAGCAGTGAGGCAGGCCCCAAGCAGCAACAGGGAGAGTCGCCTTCAAATGGAGAGTCCTTGCACACAGTCACGCACTGATCCAACTCCCAAGACAAGCAAAACACCTGAGTGACCAGTGACAAGCAGTGCCCTTCACATCAAAGGGCAATGCTGTGTGATCAAAACAGTGAAGGGGAGGGTAGGCATTAAAACACTCCTCTTTTTTTCTGTTAGCCAGGACAAATTGGACAAAGGTGACTGTCCCTGTCAGGGAACTCATATTTTATCAAAAAGAATAAAACATTTACTGAACAAGGAGCTCAAGAGCTAAATGACACGAGACAAAATGAATAGTTTGAAAGGTTTCCTCATGGACTCCGCAAATAAGATTTGGAGAAGACTGTTTTCATTCAGCGGGTGGTTTGAATCTGGAATGGACTGTCATAGAATCCCTACTATGAGGAAACAGGCCATTTGGCACAACAAGTCCACACTGATCCTTGGAAGAGTAACTCCGCCTCAATCCCTTATCCCATTAGTCTACTTTTGCCCTGACTAATGAACTTAATCGACACATCCCTGATCACTATGGGCAACTTAGCACAGCCAATTCAGCTAACCCGCACGTCTTTAGATTGTGGGAGGAAACCTGAGCACCCGGAGGAAACCAGAGCACCCAGAGGAAACCTACGCAGACACTTGGAGAATGTGCAAACACCACACAGACAGTTGCCTCAGGCTGGAATTGAACCCAGGTCAAAACACTCGAGCCGGCCTTGACTTCGCTCCAGCCTCTGCCTCCACTTCTGGCTCCATCCACTCTGCAACCAAGACTCCGACTACATTTCCCAGAGATACCCTGAGTCCAACTGCCTATCTGCAGCCAGCCAGCACATCCGCCCTCCCTCCTCACCCATCCACCCCCACAGTGCACCCTATCCCTCCACTTCTCCCTCTTCACCTCATCTCCACTCCCCCACCTCACTCCACAACCCTTCTCCGCCCCAATCTCCTTTCTCTCCAACACCCATTCCCCCGTGCTACACCACAACCATCCCTCACCCACCACATGCCATCACCCTTCCCCCACCTCCCCTCCTTCAGCCAACTTGGGCCCCACTACGAAAACCTCACTCCTGAGCCTTGCCCCATTTATTGACGATCCTCCCTGACCTCTATCTCTCTGAGGCCAAAAGGCCTATCCTCAGGAAAGGGCTCACAGTCATTCCTGCCCGACCCCACCTCAAGTTGTCCCACACCCACCACGACACGGAGCTCTTCTTCCGCCGCCTCGACATCCGTGTCTTCTTCTTTAACAAAAACTCCCACACTCCCTCTGAGGACCCCTTCTCCCTCCTCCAACCTTCCTCCTCCATTTGGTCCCCCCCCCAACCGCCACCACCAGCTGCGTACACACCTCAGACCTCTTCATTGCTGATTGTTGATGTGCCATCATCCGCCTCCATTTCTCCCCTCACCCACTCCAACCACACCCCCTCCGATCGAGCACTCCACTCTCTCTGCGCCAGCCCCTGGTTCACCATCAAACCCGCTGACAAATGTGATGTGGTGTTAGTCTGGAGAACAGACCTAAATGTCACAGAGGCCGAACCCCAATTGTCAGACACCACTTCCTACTTCCCCCTAGCCCGTAAACCCGCCGTGACCCATCAGTCCAAAATCACTCTCACTGTCAGTGACCCCATTGCCTTCAGTTATCTCGCCTCCACTGTCTCTCATAGTCCCTCAGCCCTGCATTGCCCAGTTCTCCCTGCTCCCCAAAATCCACAAGCCCACCTACCCAGTTGACCCATCGTCTCAGCATGCCCCTGCCCCACCGAACTCCTCTCATCCTACCTCAACTCTCCTCCTTGGTTCAGCCCTTCACTGCCCACCTACATTCGCTACACCAACCATGCCCTCCACCTCTTCAGTAACCTCCAGTTCCCCAGCCCTAAGTGCTTTATCTCCACGATGGGTTTGCAGTCCTTATATATGTCCACACCCGACAAGGATGGACTCCAGGCCCAACACCTTTTCCTCTGCAACAGACCCATCCAGTCCCCCTCCACCAATACGTTCCTCCACCTTGCCAAATTGGTCCTGGGGGTGGCCATGGCCACCCGGTTCAGCTATGTCGATCAGTCCCTCTTCAGTGATTATACAGGCACTGTGCCCCAACTCTTCTGCCATTACATCAGTGATTCCATCAGTGCAGGGCATCCTGCATCCAGGCTGAACTGGAGCAGTTCATTGACTTTCCCCACAACTTCCACCCTGTCCTCACATTCACTTCATCCATCTCAGACACCTCCCTGCCCTTTCTTCACCTCTCCATTTCCAATTCTGGCGATAATGTTCAAACAGGCAATTACTACAAACCCACAGACTCCCATTACTACCGAGACTAGACCTCTTCCCAACCAGTATCTCACAGGAACTCCATCCCATTCTCCCAATTCCTCTGCCTCCACTCCATCTGCTCGGATGAGGAGACATTCCACTGATCTTAGATGTCCACCTCTAACGAACAACATGCTTTTCCTCCTTCTGTCATCCTTCTGTCATCCACTGCACCACCTCCATTTCCCGTTCCATTGCTCTAAACCCACCCACCCCCCTCCAAACACAATAAAGTCAGAGTCCCCATTGTCCTCAACTATTACCAATCCCTTTACCAATTAACGCATCATCCTTAAACACTTCCACCAACTCCAACTCGACCGCACCATCAAGAACATCTTCCTCTCCCCACCCCTGGCTGCCTTCCACAAGGACTGTTCCCTTTGACACTTCTTGGTGTGTGCCACTTGCCCACCTACCCTCCCGAACCCCCAAGAACCTTCCCCTGCAAAACCAAAAGATAAAAAGCCTGCTGGTACACCAATCCCTGCCCTCCATCCAGGGCCCCAAACAGTCCTTCCAGATGAGACAGAGGTTCACCTGCTTCTCCTCCAACCTAGTTCACTGCGTCAGGTGTCCCTGATGTGGTCTTCTCTACATTGGGAAGACCAAATATAAACTTAGTGACCGTTTCACCGAGCATCACAGCCAGGCCTGCAGGGGCCGACCAGACCTCTCAGTCCCTGCCCATTTTAATTCCCCTTCCCATTCCCTTCCGACATGACCATCACCAGCCTCCTACATTGCCACAATGAACCAAACCACAAATTGGAGGAACAATACCTCATCTTCCGTCTGGACAGCCTACAGCCCAGATGACTCAACATTAACTTCTCCCTCCCTTCCACTCCTGCCTGCCATCTACCAGATTCATTCCTCCCATTGACCAACCAAGTTGTACCATCGACCTGTCATCACCAATCCCCACTTCATCATTCTGTCCCCACTACCCCCTTTACCTGCAGCTTCCTCAACACCCAACCCCATTTCTGAAGAAGGTTTACACCCAAAACATCAATTTCTCTACCAACCGATGCTACCTGACTTGCTGTGTTCTTCCAACCTCCTGCCTGTCGCTGAATGGAACCAGCAGGAAAGGGTTAAACAATCAAGTGTCAGGGCCATCAACAAATGGGAATGGGGCATGCTACAGATCTTCCCGCGGGAGCCTGTGCCCAACAACCTGAGCCGCCTCCCGAATTTTAATTTTGTTCCTTTTCAGGGGGTAAAAAGGCGGGCCCTGAATAGACTGCTGCTGCACACCGTCCAACTCTTCTCCCTCATCCACCGTCCGGACACGCCTTGGCGTGCCCATTTGCCACCGGGCGGTGGGGATCCCCAGTGGAGGGCTCTCTACGCGGGAGTCCTCCCCCTTTCTCCTGGGGATCTGGGGTGGAGGGTGCTGCACGCAGCAGTCCCCTGCAACCGCAGGTTGCGGTGGTTCACGGACTCCCAGCCCAACTGCTTGTTCTGTGGCGCTGTGGAGTCAGTGGACCATGTATATATTGGGTGTGGGCGTTTGCACTCTCTTTTTGATTTTCTGAAAAACCTTCTCCTCTGTTTCTGGCTGCACTTCAGTCCCACGCTCCTGATCTTCGGGCACCCGGTACAGAGGAGGGAGGGCAGGTCCGAAGACCTCTCGTGGGTCTGCTCCTGGGCCTGGCCAAACTGGCCATCAACAGGACGAGGCAGCGGGCCGTGGAGGGGGTCGTTTGGGCCGACTGGCTGCCCCTCTTCCGCGGTTACGTTAGAGAAGGGTGTCCTTGGAGAAGGAGCATGCGGTGTCTACCAACACCCTGGAGTTGTTCAGGGAGAGGTAGGCGCTGTAGGGAGTGGAGTGCATTATTTCCCGCTCCAACTCTATTTTGATTTAGTCCCTACCCTCCCCTTCACTGTTTAGATCACACAGCACTGCCCTATGGTTTTAAGGGCAGTGCTTGTCTCTGGCCACTCGGGTGTTTTCCTATCTTCCTGGAGGTAGCAATTGAATAAAGATTCGTGCACTTAGTGTCTTTCACTGTGTCTCACACCTGCACACACACACCATGGGTGCTCGGAAAAAAAATAAGCACTACCGCAGTTAGGCGGTAGTGTGGGGGGTTTAAAAAAAACTGGAAATTTCACAAGGAAAGAAAAAAATAAAATAAACAGACAAAAAAATAAACCAGAGGAAAAAAAAGAAAAAAAAAGAAAAAATGCATTGAGACAGCAATCACAAAGAGAAGACCAAACTGGAAATGAAACACAAATACACAGTGGATGGAATTTAGTGTCAGAAAGTGTGAGACATTGCACTTGGGTCGGAATAATCTAAAGGCCGACTATTATTTAAATAGTGAGCGATTCCAACAAAGTGCAGTACAGTGTGATCTGGGTAGTATTGTGCATGAAACACAAAGTTAGTGCAGCTACAGCAAGTCATCGACAAGACACTTTGTTGCCATCAAGCTACTGCGACACGAAAACTCCAGCACAGTCAGAAAAAGGAAAAAGGACAATGTGCAGATTGTTGAACAGGCCCCTACACCTGGGCCTGATGCAGGAGCCCAAACTCCAACACACTGGCCTCACTTCACACCAACCTTCACACTGTGCAGGGTCATGAACTCCAGCCATCAATTCCTCTGGGACGGGGATGGAGTGAGGTAACAGGAACAATTGTAGAAGAGTCAATAAGGAGTAAAGCAAGATAGAGAGGGTGTTTTGGAAAGGGGTTCGAGAAGAAAATATACTTTGTCCCACTCAGTACTGACATGCCTACGTGAATCACAGAATGAACACTGTGAAAACAAACAAAAGTCACACCAAAGTACTTTTCTTATCACACGGGACATTTTCATTGTGGTGCTTCTGAAGCTGTGCTCTCTCTCTATGGGTCTGTACAGATTGAGCCTGTTCGCTCCAAGCAGGGCCCCAGTTTATTTTTTACTGATCAGAGACAGTGAAGCAGCTGCCCTCTAGTGGCGAGAGAGCGCTTGTACTGCTGCTGAGGATTGTGTGTAAAGTCCCCTTCCATTCGCGCCCATGCAAACCAGCAGCTACTTCAGCTGTTTTATTGAAAATCCCAAGCTTTCAAGGCGCTGATCTTTCAACGGTGGAACTGGCCACATGATCAAACGAATTAGGGACAAATGAAGGAGATTCATCCTCTCGAGCCTGCTCCCCATGGCTGACCTGATTATTCCACATTCTTGCCTCACTCTGATAGATTTTTGAGAAGGAATGGCTATCTACTTCTTCACTACAAGCATTCAGAAGTTTCATTTCTATGTTTGAAGAAGAGTTCCAAAGATCTATGACCTTTTGCAAGAAAAAAAACCCTGGTTATCTTGGTCGTAAATGAGGGAACTTATTTAATTTTATATTCTCCCTGAAAAGGAAGCATTCTTTTCACATCCACGCTGTATTCTATGTTCATGTTGATATGGCATCTGCTTTAATCAGCTGCTCTCCCATGACTGATGCACATAAATATCCAGGTCCTACTGCCCCTATACCCACCCATACTTTAGCTTGTTTTGTCTCTCCACGTTTTCCTTCCAAAATGATTCAGTGACATCTCTTTCCATTAAATTGTATCTGCAAACATCTGCTCATTCCATTAACTTACCGACATGCTTTTTGAATTTGGATACTATCTTCTTCATGATCCATAATACATCCAAGTTTCATACCATCAGCAAATTTTGAAATTATGCCTTGTGCACTCAGGTTAACATAGATTTAACTATTTTAAATAATTTTTAATAATAAACAATTTTATAAACTATTTTAAATCAAGCCTAAAATGTATTGCCTACCTCTAATTGCTCGGACTGAGTTCTGAGCCAGATCATGGGACCGTTAAGAATGAATCGCGTCACTGTGGGACTGGAGTCACAGACCGGGTGATGACTGGGTTCCCTTGTCCAAACTACATTCATGAACATGACATTGAGTTTCATGGGTTTTTTGTTCAGATCCCAGCGTTTCCTTCCCAGATATTACATAGCTCACCACCGCCCTCTCCAGGACAATTAGGGATGGACAACAAATAACAGCCACTTTTGTGCCCGTCCATCCCAGGAGAAATCAAAATAAATGAGATACACTTCAAATGATCAAACGGGAGAAGCTTGAATTCATCTCTTTGAAAGACTGGAGGCTTGGCTAGAAGTACAGCCATGACATGGGTGAAACTGGTATGTCAGACTGAAAGGTGGAGTGTCCTTCGGATTGTCACTGGGACCAGGCACAAAATGAATTACACTCAAAGACCGTACAAACGGCTATCAAACTGCAGAGAACAGTAATTTATCGAGGGGAACTCAACAGGCATCAGTGGGTGTAAGAGCATTAAGCAGGCAAGTGTCAGATATTGTTGAATACACCAGAAACACAGTCACACATTAGGAGAAACTATTGGGATAGAGTAGGGAAACGGGAATAATTGAAATCTCTGCTGAGAAATGGAAGGGGTTTTCTCAGTTGTAACGCCTCTGAGAACGATCAAGCTTGAAGGGCCGTTTATATTATAGACAACATTGCAGCGCGGTGAACTGCGGCCTTCCTGAACCCGCTGCAGCCATGTGCTCCTTTCTGTACCTGTGCAGCCATGTGCTGTAGGTAGATCCAGTGTGCCCTGAGGGAGAGAATTCTCTGATTTTAACCCAGTGACAGTGAAGGAACAGGGATTTATTTCTAAGTCAGGATGATGAATGGTTCGGGGAAAAACTTGCAGATGGAAATGTTCCCATGTGTGTACTATTTTAAAAGGGGTTTAATAAGCTGAAAAAGAGGAATAATAAAGGGAAAGTAATGCTAGAAAGCATTCGCCTGGATGTTGATGGATTAATTATTGGGGTGACCTTTTGGGTAGAGTTGGCTGTTCTTGTCCAGCAGCAACATTCTCCATGGTAACGCTTCAATGCATTCCAAAAGAAGACGTTTAAACCTCAGAGCTCTGACCTTAAACAAAGACAGTGTGAATGATTAACAGATTTTACGATGTTTTGAAAAGTTTCAGCCTTGGCTAAGTTGGTAGAACTCCTTCCATGGAGTCACAAAGGTTTGGGTTCAGTCCACTCGGAGGTGGGTCAACAACGATCTCACCCATCAGTGACAGAACTGATGGGGAGCTCCTTCTGGTTCATGGGGAGGGCTCCAGTTAGAAACGAGCAGAGCAATGCTTGTTGGAGACAGGGCTCTCACTGGAGACGTTGGCTTATTATGGAATCCCAGACTAAATGCAACTAAAGGCAGGTGTGGGTCATGGGGGAGGTGGCAGTTTAACATGAGGACATCATCTGAAGCAAGTTCCCTTGATTGTACACATTGTGGGAAAGCCAAGCAGAATTAATCCCTGAGCTGCCATTAAATCACGATAGATTCAGGAATTTAGGGGTCAATTAGCTTCTCAGTCTAGTTGATATCATCTGATGCTGGCTGGGAATTCCAGTTCACTACTTTTTTTTCTGATATTCATTGGGATAAACTTTGCTGCCATTGGGGGCATTGAAATGGGTCCCTTGAGTGATTAAGTGTGCCTAGAGTCGTGTTTCCAACTGTCTTGTCCAAAGTGTAAAAAACAGAACTGATTTTTCATTTGCAAATCTGAGAGAAGATGCGTAGGTTGATATTCATTGAGAGAAAGTTTAGCTGCATTGGGGATACTAAAAGCGCTACTTGAATGATTAAATATGCCTGGAGTCATGTTTCCAACTGTATTAAATCTAGCTCAAAGCATAAACATCAAACCTGATGTTTCATTTGCAAAACTGAGAGAAGATGTGCAGGTTAGGTGGTTGGCTGTGCTAAATTACTCATTATGCTCATGGGGTGTGCAGGTGAGCAAAAGAAAATGCCGGGTTACAGGGATAGGGTAGGGGAGGTGTGGGTCTGGGTGGAATGGTCTTCAAAGTGTCGATGTGGACTTGATTTGCTGAATGGCCTCCTTCCACACTGAGGAAATTCCTCGATTCTATGATTATATGAAGGCCAGAACAGGACCTCGACAGTGGAGGGAGGGAATTCTGATGTTCAAAAATTCCTAAACAAAGAAACACAGTGACTGTAGATTTACCAGCAACGCTGACAAACTGAAAGGCAAATTGACACGTTCTCCAGTCATATACCAGGTACAGAAAGGAGATCCGGAAAAATATTTTGGTGCAGAGATTGGAATTTAATGATTATAGACTGAGTGCTCTGTTCAAAAAAGGACAGAATTACTTTTTAGAGTTGAACAGGTCTGAAGCAAAAGAGCAAATCAGGATCAAATAGTCAGTTCAGAAGACAGAATTTGAGTAAGACAAAACCCTTCTTGTGAAAACGTTTCATTTTGCCTTGCTTTCTCGCCATGGATGCTGCCTGACCCACTGGAATCTCCAGTCTACATGGTATTTGCCTTTGCTGTGCTATTTCTTGCAGATTGTCCTGATGTGTGCAACACAGAATTTTTGACAAAATGTCACTTTTTTCAGCAAAACTCAAATTCAGATAAGTTTGGAGAGAACGCAGGGCAATGGAATCATCTTTCCCTGCAGGGAGGGAGGGAGTGTGTGTGGAATCTCCCATGGGCAGGGTTCTCCTGGCTGTCACCACATCAGGAAGGCTGGAGCTTGATGATCGATGTGAATGGACAGGGCTCACTCTCACAGTCCTCAGGGCCATGGAGCCTCTTGTGATGGGAGCAACTGCTTGGTGTCAGGGCAGACAATGACATTGCAGTGGGATTGGAAATTGGACAACTCGACACTGGATGCTACACAATGGCTGCACTGCCTCTTCCTGTCTGCATGATTCCCTTCAGGAGTGAACGTGGATGTACAGAATGGCTGGAGACCTTGGTTTTTGAAGAAGGAATGTGCAATGGAGCATTTTACTCCAGCTGACCCTCACCAGCTTGGTGCTGGAAAAGGTTCCTTTATCCATTGAGCTTAGAGCCTTGCTCCTCACCCAGCAGATTGGTGCTGAATGGAGTTTCAGGAGATAAAGAGAGACTGAGAAGGGAATGAATGAGCAAGTGAATAAATCTACTTCTCAAACTTCCCAGCAACATTGAGAGCTCAGGGTTAAGACATGAAGAAGGAAGGGTGGAGAGTTGAAGATTTTTTTTTCTCACAGACATTGTGCATGATTGGGTACAGAGGAAAGAACATTCAATTGGTTTGAACTTACAAATTAGAGACTGAATTAGGCAGTTCCATCATTCAAGACTTCTCTACCTTTCAGTAGGACCATGGCTGATGTGTTTGTGTCTCCAATTCCACATTCCCATCCATAGAGTCATAGAGATGTACAGGATGGAAACAGACCCTTTGGTCCAACCTGTCCACGCTGAGCAGTTATCCCAACCCAATCTACTCCCACCTGCCAGCAATTGGCACATATCCCTCTAAACCCTTCCTATTCATATACCCATCCAAATACCTCCTAAATATTGTAATTGTACCAAACTCCACAACTTCCTCTGGCAGCTCATTCCATACACATACCACCCTTTGCATGAAAACGTTGCACCTTATGTCTCTTTTATATCATTACCATCTCACCCTAAACCTATGCCCTCCAGTACGGACTCTCCGTCACCAAGGAAAAAAAACTTTGTCTATTTATCCTATCCATGCCCCTCATAATTTTGTAAACCACTATACGGTCACCCCTCAACCTCCAACACTCCAGGAAAAACAGCCCCAGCCTGTTCAGTCTCTCCCTATAGCTCAAATCCTCCAACCCTGGCAACATCCTTGTAAATCTTTTCTGAACCCTTTCAAGTTTTACAACATCTTTTTGATGGGAAGGAGACCAGAATTGCATGCAATATTCCAACAGTGGCCTAACCAATGTCCTGTACAGCTGCAACATGACCTCCCAACTCCTGTACTCAATACTCTGACCAATAAAGAAAAGCATCCCAAATGCCTTCTTCACTATCTTATCTATCAGCGACTCCACGTTCAAGGAGGTATGAACCTGCACCCCAACGTCTCTTTGTTCAGCAACACTCCCTAGGACCTTACCATTAAGTGTATAAGTCCTATTAAGATTTCATTTCCCAAAATACAGCACCTCCCATTTATCTGAATTAAACTCCATGTGCCACTTCTCAGCCCATTGGCCCATCTGGTCCAGATCCTGTTGTAATCTGAGGTAACCCTCTTCACTGTCCACTACACCTCCAATTTTGGTGTCAATTGCAAACTTACGAACTGTACCTCTTATGCTCGCATCCAAATCATTTATATAAATGACAAAAAGTAGAGGACCCTAGTCAGTCCTTGACTTTCCAAATACATGTACATCCTGTCCCTCAGGATTCCGTCCAACAATTTGTCCACCACTGAGATCAGGCTCACCAGTCTATAGTTCCTGGCTAGAATTTATGGCCCTTCTTAAACAGTGGCACCAAGTTAGCCAACCTCCAGTCTTCTGGCACCTCACCTGTGACTATCGATGATACAAATATTTCAGCAAGAGGCCCAGCAAACACTTCTCTAGCTTGCTGCAGAGTTTTCGGGTACAGCTGATCAGGTCCTGGGGATTTATCCACCTTTAACTGTTTCAAGACATTCAGCACTTCCTCCTCTGTAATCTGAACATTTTGCAAGATGTCACCATCTATTTCCTTGTAGTCTGTATCTTCCATATCCTTTCCCACAGTAAATACTGTTGCAAAATATTCATTTAGTATCTCCCACATTTTCTGTGGCTCCACAAAAAGGCTGCCTTGCTGATCTTTAACTCGTAAAATTTTGTGCAATAAAAGTCTGCTACCTCCACTTTTAAAATATACAAATTGTTAAACTTTTGAAACAGTTGTCTCTGAAAGAAATATCCTTTAGAAAGACTGGCAGCCCAGCAGGAAACAGGATCCTGAGATAAGCCCTTTCAGGTTGCCTGTATGTGCTTAGTGCATCCCATCGCGCTCAATACTGGGCCCACAGCTGTCAATGTCTCTCACTGGCTTCAGTGAGGGAATAAATGGTATGGGGGCAATACTTACAGAGGGTTCAGAGAAAAGGAGGAAAGCATGTTGTGAAGATGACATGACAGGAGACAGACCGATAGAGCTCGGTTCACTGGGGAGACAGAAATCAAGCAGATGGTGCATAATTTGGGAAAATATGAAGTTGTTCACTTTGACAGGAAGAATCAAAATGTTGTGTATTATTGCAGTGGAGAATGACTGAGGAGTTACACACATAGTGATGTATAAGTAATTACTGGACCTTGGTGAGACCAAATCTCAAACACTGTATGCAGTTCTGGTCTCCTTCTTGAAAGGAGAATATAAATGTATTGGAAGTGCTTCAGAGGAGTTTTACCCAATTGATGCCTGGAATGAGTGGGCTGTGTGATGAGGAACGATTGGAAAGGCTGGCCTTGCCCTCATTGAAGGAGACAAGAGAGAGGGGTTCAAGGATGGTACATCAGGTGCTGGTTGCCATGGTTGTTGGTGTGTTCGCCGAGCTGGGAAGTTGATTTGCAGACGTTTCATCTCCTGTTTTGGTGATACCTTCAGGGCTTTGGAGCCTCCTGGGAAGCGCTGTTGCAAAGACTAGAACAAACAGCCATCCCACAAATCCAACCCAAATTCTGGATGAGATTCTTGGACGACACTTTTATGATAATAAAGGGAACAGAGATCGAGAACATACACTGGATTATCAACACCATGGTCTCAGGGTTCAAATTTACGAAAGAGGAAGAAATAACAACCAAATCCCACTTTTGGAAGTGATGGTAGAAAGAGCACGGAATGGTGAATGCACAACAAAAAAGTGGAAAGAAAAGCCAGATCCTGAACTACAACAGCAACCACCCAAACACACACAGGAGAAGCAGCATTAGGCCCCTGTTCCTAAGGGCTACAACACACTGCAGCACTCCCGATCTGTGAAGAGAAGAACACTTCTATAATGACTTTGCCAAGAATGGATATTCCCACAACTTCATCCACAGATGCCTAACAAACAAACAACGCGATGAGGACATGTCACGACCGAACTCACGAGCCACACCACCTTATATAAAAACATCACAGAACTGACAGCTAGACTTCTCCAACCACTCATAAACTGCCCAGAAACTTTCAGCCATTCTCCAACAACGAGTCAAGAGAACAAAAGGCCCAAAACCCACCGTGTGAAAGACAAATGTAGTTTACAAGATTCCATGCAATGTTTGCACAAAACACCTTGGACAAACAGGCAGACAACTAGCCATCCACATTCATGAACACCAATGAGCCGCTCAACCCCATGAGCAGCTGTCCCGAGTAGCTGTACACACAGATGACAAGGACCACAGATTCGATTGGGCCAACACTATGATCATAGGACAAGCTCAACAGAGGGCAGCCAGAGAATTTCTAGAGGCATGACACTCATCCATGGACTCCATCAATAAACACATTGACTGAGACCCAAGATGCCAACCACTGCATCGACCGTCAGGAACCAGTAACTGGAAACAGCAGGAATGGAAGCAAATAACTTCCAGAAGACACAGCACATCAGCACTTCACAGGAAGCCCAGTGCACTGAAGATGTCACTTAGACAAGGGACAAAATGTCTGCATATCAACTTCCCAGTTCGGTGAGCATACCCAAGACTACAGCAAGAGGGAGGGGTTTTCCTGTCCTACAGTGCTCTCCAAATCCTTACCTGCCCTCCTCATTGTCATGCTCCTGCCCCTTACTACACATGGAATTGAACTGCCCCGTCCTGAGGCTTATAAGTTCCTTCTGGAACACCTCCCTGATGTGATACCAATTATTTAAAATTAGCCTCCAATCCAAACACCTGTATGGGATTTTTTGTAGATTTATACATTCACTGCAGGTGTATTTAACCTGAGTCACTTTAATTTAATTTAATTTAATTTAATTGGAATCCTTGTTCCCAACTCACCTCATCAAACCTAAATACAATTGAGAAAATATAAACCAAACCTATTTCCCAAGGACATATGTCACAACAGGGAAGTGGGGAGCAAACAGTTGCTGTTCGCCTGTCTCTGGGGAGCGTCGCTTTACCTGTCTCATCTTTCTTTGTGGGATATCATTTTTACCATCCTTTCTGTCTGAGAATATTACTGTTCCTGTCCCCACTCTCTTTAGGGAACAGGGTGGGTATGTCACATCCACCCAGTTTGATAGTTCCATTTACTCTCATGAAATGTGTAATCCCTGCTTCACTATGTGTGTGAGCCAATGAAAACCCAGCACAGCTAACCCTTCACCTCAATCAGATCACAGAGTCTGAGGTTGGTCCGTACTATCTGGACTCAGACAAAAACACTGACTGACTGGATCACGATCAAGATAACCCAGATCAAGTCCCAATGAGACTGCTATTGACCTTCACCTTCAAAGCCCACTGAGGAGGTGGTCATTAATCCCAGTGTTGACATAGATTAAGTTCTCCCAGAGATTCATGATTCATTCTAGATTTTACATAAGTGTGTGATGTTGTCAGGTGACAGCGAGGAATACATGGAGATAAAATATAAATGGAGAGAGAATTATGTATGTGTTATACGTTCCTTGAACTTAGGATGTTTGGAAATGTTTTACAACCAATGGAATACATCCAAAGTCCAGACATTATTGTAATGTGGGAACTGTGACAGCCTGGGCAAGGCAGATCTTTTGGCAGCACCACCCAGAGATTGGAGGCTGCTACTGCAGGCTTGCTCCAACCAGCTCTGATGTGAGAGAAGAATATTGGAGCACACAAGGACATGGGAAATAGGAGCAGGAGGAAGCGTCCAATTGCTGTCCATCCTTTCTTAAATACAGGGACCAAAATTGCACACAATACTCAAAATGCAGGCTCACTAACACCCTCGATAATTTTAACAGGACTTCTCTACTTTTAAATTCCAATTCCCAACAATAAAGGTGAAAATTCCTTTCGCCTTCTCAATTACTTGCTGTACCTGCACTAACTTTCTGTGTTTCATGCACAATACGACCTGGATCACTCTGTACTGCACTTTGTTGGAATCTCTCAAAATTTAAATAGTAGTCGGCCTTTAGATTATTCTGACCCAAGTGCATGGTCTCACACTTTCTGATATTAAATTCCGTCCACTGTGGATACGTGTTTCATTTCCAGTTTGGTCTTCTCTTTGTGATTAACCATCTCAATGCATCTGTCTGTAGTATGCCCCATTCCCATTTGTTGATGGCCCTGACACTTGATGATCTAACCCTTTCCTGCTGGTTCCATTCAGTGACAGGCAGGAGGTTGGAAGAACACACCAAGCCAGGCAGCATCAGGAGGTGAGAAATTTGATGTTTCAGGTGTAGCCCTTCTTCAGGAATGGGGTGGGGTGTAGAGGAAGCTGCAGGTAATGGGGGTAGTGGGGACAGGATGATGAAGTGGGGATTGGTGATGACAGGTAGATGGTACAACTTGGTTGGTCATTGGGAAGATTGAATCTGGTAGGTGGCAGAGAGGAGTGGAAGGGAGGGATAGGGCTGGGAAGGAGTCGAGGGAAGGGAAGAGTGGTTCTTTGAAATTGGAGAACTTAATGTTGAGTCATCTGAGCTGTAGGCTGCCCAGACTGAAGATGAGATATTGTTCCTCCAATTTGGGGTTTGGTTCATTTTGGCAATGGAGTAGGCTGATGATGGTCATGTCGGAAAGGGAATGGGAAGGGGAATTGAAATGGGCGGTGACTGAGAGGTCTGGTCCGCCCCTGCAGGCCTGTCTGAGATGCTCGGTGAAACGTTCCCCAAGTTTATGTTTGGTCTACCCAATGTAGAGAAGACCACATCGCAGGCACCTGATGCAGTGAACTAGGTTGGAATGGCAGAAGAATTGGGGCACAGTGCCTGTATAGTCACTGAAGAGGGACTGTTCCACATAGCTCAACCGGGTGCCAATGGCCACCCCCTGGACCAGTTTGGCAAGGCGGAGGAACGTATTGGTGGAGGGGGACTGGATGGGTCTGTTGCAGAGGAAAAGGTGTCGGGCATGGAGGTCATCCTTGTGGGCTATGGACATATATAAGGACTGCACACCCATAGTGGAGATAAAGCACTTAGGGCTGAAGAACTGGACGTTAATGAAGAGATTGAGGGCATGGTTGGTGTAACGGATGTAGGTGGGCAGTGCCTGAACAAAGGAGGAGAGTTGAGGTAGGCCGAGATGAGTTCGGTGGGGCAAGGGCATGCTGAGATGATGGGTCAGCCGGATAGTTGGGCTTGTGGAGCTTGGGGAGCAAGTAGAATTGGGCAATGCAGGGCTGGGGGACGATGAGATTGAAGACAGTGGAGGGGAGATCTCTGGAGGCAATGGGGGCACTGACAGTGCGAGTGATTTTAGCTTGATGGGTCACCGCGGGGTTATGAGCAATTGGGAGAAGAACGTGGTGTCTGAGAGTTGGGGTTCGGCCTCTGTGACATTTCGGTCTGTTCTCCAGACTAACAGTACCCTACCTTTCTCAGCGGGTTTGATGGTGAACAAGGTTTTGGCGCAGAGAGAGTGGAGTGCTCGATCGGAGGGGGTGTGGTTGGAGTGGGTGAGGGGAGAAATGGAGGCGGCTGATGGCACATCAACAATCAGCAATGAAGAGGTCTCAGGTGTATACACAGCTGGTGATGGGGGTGGGGGTGCGGTGACCAAATGGAGGAGGAAGGTTGGAGGTGGGAGAAGGGGTCCTCAGAGGGAGGTTGGGAGTTTTAGTGAAAGAAGGATACACAGAGGTAGAGGCAGCGGACGAAGAGCTCCGTGTCGTGGTGGGTGCAGGTTTCGTTGAGGTGGGGTCGGGCGGGAATGACTGTGAGCTCTTTCCTGAGGATAGACCTTTTGGCCTCAGAAAGTTCGAGGTCAGGGAGGATAGTAAATATTGGGCAAGGCTCAGGGGTGAGGTTTTCGGGGGGATCCCAAGTTGGCTGAAGGAGGGGAGGGGGGAAGGGTGATGGCATGTGGTGAGTGAGGGTTGGTTGTGATGTGGCACGAGGGAATGCGTGTGGGAAAGAAAGGAGATTGGGACAGATGTGGGTTGTGGAGTGAGGTGGGGGAGTGGGAAGATGGGGATGAGGTGAAGTGTGAAAAGTGGAGGGATAGAGTGCACTGTGGGGGTGGATGGGTGAGGAGGGAGGGCGGGTGTGCTGGCTGGCGACGGGTAGGCAGTTGGACTCAGGGTGACTCTGGGAAATGTAGTCGGAGTCTTGGTTGCAGAGTGTGGTTGGGGCCAGAAGTGCAGGCAGAGGCTGGAGCGCAGTTAAGGCCAGTCCGAGAGATTTGACCCAGGTTCAATTCCAGCCTCAGGCAACTGTATGTGTGGAGTTTGCATATTCTCCAAGTGTCTGCATAGGTTTCCTCTGGGTGCTCTGGGTTTCCTTCCACAGTCTAAAGTCGTGCGGCATATGTGAATTGGCTGTGCAAAGTTGCCCATAGTGATCAGAGATGTGTAGATTAGGTTCATTAGTCAGGGCAAAAGTAGAGGTAATGGGATAGGGGATTGGGTCTTGGGTGGGTTACTCTTCCAAGGATCAGTGTGGACTTGTTGGGCCAAATGGCCTGTTTCCTCACAGTAGGGATTCTATGAAAGTCCATTCCAGATTCCCACCACCCACTGAGTGAAAACAGTCTTCCCCAAATCTGATTTGCGGTGTCTGTGATGAAACCTTTCAAACCATTCATTTTGTCTAGTGTCGTTTAGCTCTTGAGCTCCTTGTTCAATAAATGTTTTATTCTTTTTGATAAAATATGAGTTCCCTGACAGGAACAGTTAACTTTGTCCAGTCAGGGAATCCTGGCTGACAGATAAAAAGGGGAGTGTCAGAAGGACTGATTCTCTGGGACCTGACTCTGAATAACAACCTCCCCACCAACCTCCCTCCTTCTGTCACCCTCAATCTCCCCATGCTTACTCTTGATGCCCATTCGATCCAGCCTGTGCTGCCTTTGGGAGAGGTTGGCCTTCCCTCCATCACCCAGGAACATGGTCATCATCCCAGAGCAGTCACACTTTTAACCTGAGGGTCATCACAGCTGAGGCAAGGGGAGAGAAGGTGGCACCTTCATGGTGGTCATACCTGTAATTAATCCACCGCAACCTCTCTTGGGGCTGCAAGAATTCAACCTCCCACCGTCAGACAGCTCCCCTCCCTGGAAGGTAATATTGCTGTACCTAGTTTTGGGTTAATTAACTACTGAAATATGACTTTGGGGAGCCTGCATTGGCTGGGCAGGCAACCACGACTGCTCTGACCCTGGATCCATAAAATCCTCTCGGAATTCGGCAACGCATTTGGGAGCACAGTGCCCACTACCTCTTAAATCCCTCTCTTACTGAGAATATACTCTCAGTATTCACCTTTTTCAGCTGCCATCTGAATTTACTATAAATTCTGTGTCCAATGATCCTGCCATTCCAGCTACCTGATGAAGGAACAGTGCTCCGAATGCTTTTACTTCCAAATAAACCTGTTGACTACAACCTGGTGGTGTGTGTTTTTTTTAACTTTGGCTATCTGAATGAGCTGCCATCTCAGACTGAATCAGCTGAACTGTTTTTCATTCATGATTTGAGAAGATTAAAGCCTCATCTTCAATCCCCAGCACAAAGCCCATTCTCAATCCATCGATCGGAGACACATACCTCAGGGAGACACCTGCAGACAGCACAGAGTAACGCACTCGCACTGATAGAGACACCTACAAGTTGCACTAAGTAATACACACACTCTGAGAGACAGGCCGCAGTGAGTAACATGCTCACACTCCATGCTGCCTGCAGGTGTCTCTGAATGTGGGTGCGTTACTGAGCGCTGCCTGTGAGTGTCTCTCTGATTAACATGCCCACACTCAGACAGACACCGACAGGCAGCATTAAGTTGAACACACTTTTTTTTAATATTTCAAAATTGAACACACATTGAGAGAGGCACAGCCGGCAATGTCTGTGAATGGCTAATGATTGTTTCAGGGGCTGTCTGACATACAGCAGAGATTGCACAGTTCGATTCCATCAGCTGGGCCTGGACTGAAAGTGTGAAGAGGGAATGCATCAGATTGTACTTATTGAGTCCTAACAGCTTTCAGTTTCTGTTCTTTTTGGAATCTTGTAACCTACATAAATTCCTGATCAAAGGGATCATTTGAAAATGATTGATGATTGAAATAGATTGACAGGCCAAGTAACCAATTGTGACAATGATCTGCTGAAATGCAACCAATCAACTGAGGGGTTGGGTGGAGGTCAGTTATTTCCAAAGCATACTGAGACAGAGACTGAATCTTCACCTTTATTCCCTTTTCAACATTCACATTGACAGAAAAAGAAACAACTGGAATTAACAGCCCAGACAGAGGAAGCTGCTCAAATTCACAGCCACAATGGAGCTTGAGAAAAACACTTAGAGAGATTTTCCCAATAACATGAGAATCCTGTCCCTTCAAACAGTGACAAAACCTTAAATTGGAACTGGTGGCTGTGCAGGAAGAAGATCTCGTTTACTGAAGCAGAGACTTCTGAGGTTTACATTGTTTTGTGCAGCTGACATCACAAGGCAATCCTGTCCCCATCAAACACTCCCAGGATAGTATGAGGTTTGACACAGTGTAAAGCTCTATCACCACTATCCCAATGACAAGCTTTAACATCCAAACCTCAGATGTTTCTCTGAGCAATCCTGAGAAGGAAGAGAGTTGAAATTCAGTTCTGACAATGACCTTTGTTGTGCCAGCTCAGCCCTGTTCTGTCTTAAGTTGTGTCTCCTCTGTGGACTGTCTCAAACACTCTACACACATTCTGATCTCCTGATGCTCTTGCTGAGGGGAGAAGGAGGGTCACGTGGGTGAGGGCACAGGGGAACCGAGCGTTGGACTCCCAGTCAGACTCAGAGAGGGTCGGCAGGCTGCTGACACTGTAGGTGCTGTCCGAAGCTCGCAGGTCGTTGCTGGTCTGAACCCCGTCCGAAATGACTGCACCGAACTTCTTCCACTGCACCTCCAGCTCATCGGGATAGAAGTGATTGGCAAGGCACACCAGTTTGGCAGTGCCCTTGGCATTGACCTGCTCCGGGGACGGGGGCAGCAGGTTCAGCTTGGGTTGAGAGTTTTGACCACCTGAAAGACAAGAAACAATTTTAATTCCTGCCACTGGAAGGGAATTCAAACCTCCCAATATTCAGCGGCCATTCAATCTTTTTGAACATTTGTAGTCAATACAGAATAAACCCAACAAAAAAACCAGGCATTGTTCAAATTGCTTCTTGGGATGTGAGTGTGATTGGTGGGGCCAGCCCTTATGACCCATCCCGAATTGCCCCTGAGAAGGTGATGGTGAAGCAGCAGAGAGAGAAGGGACAGTTTTTGACCATTGTTTATAGAATAAATGTGGGCAGCTGGAAAGGCTATCAATGGGGGAGCATTTCAGTGGCAGTGATCAGAACTCAGTGAGAATGAGAGGATGGATGGAAATGGAGAACCATGGAGCAAATGTAAAAGTTTTCATTTTACTAAACTGTGTGGTGCGTTGGTCGAAGTGGATTGGAACCAACGACACGATCGGAAATCAGTATCAAAGCAGTGGGAGCCCTCGAAGGACGAGACAGAGATTGTTCAGAATCTGTTCCCACAATGAGTAAGGGTGGGACTCCCAGATCTAGACAAAATGAACAAGAGGATTGGGGGTCATGTACTGATATGGATTGGGAACTGGTTGGCAGACAGGACAGGAAGAGTGAGTATATTTCTGAATGACAGGTAATTACAACTTAGGATACTACATGTGTCAGTCCTTGATACTCAGTTATTTATAATATAATATAATAGAGTCAGAGAGTCAGAGAGACCCAAAGGCCGATTGTGTCCATACTGGTCAAAAAACCACAACTCAATAATTCTCATTCATTTTACCAGCATCAGGGAAGTAGATGCAGGATGTGTTCAATAAAGAATTAGATATAGTTGTTCAGATGAAAGGGATCAAAGAATGTGAGGAGAAAGCAGGAACAGGGGACTGTGTTGGGTGATCAGCCATGGTCATATTGAATGGTGGAACATGCTTGACGGGCCGAATGGCTTACTGCTGCTCCAGGTTTGGATGTTTCTATCTGTTTCTCAGATAATGAAGAAATGTCTCTCATCAGTTTGAAGCTGGAAGTCAAATGTGTGTCGAAGTGGAAGATGTGGCCATGGTGTTTAATGCAGGTCAGTAAGGTGGTAAGTTTAGAGTTAACCACATTGCTGTGGGTTTGAGGTCACATGATACGGATGGCAGTTTCTTTACCGAAAGGACATTAGGGAATCAGATGGCTTTTCCCTGACAATCAACAATGGTTTCATGGTCATCATTAGACTCTATATTGCAGATCTTTTTGATTGAATTTGAATGCCACTATCTGCTGGATTCTAACCCTGGTCCTTAGAACATTATCTGGATCACTGGGTTAACAGTTCAGCAATAATACCATTAGACCATCACCTCTCTTATCTCATTACTGGTTGACTGTGAAAGCAAGGAGTTTGTTTATTCTGGAACTGTATAAAACCCCAGTTAGAGCACAGTGAGAGAACAGTGTACGGTTCTGGTCACCACATTACAGGAAGGATGTGATCCCATTAGAGACGGGGACAGAGGAGGAGTTTGTCAGGAATGGGGAGCTTTAACTTTGAGGAATGATTGGTTTGGCTGGGAGTGTTTTCTTTGGAACAGAGGTGGCCGAGCGGAGATTTGATTGTGGTGTGTAAAATGATGAGGGGCCTGGACAGAGTGGGTGGGAAGGACTGATTTCCACCAGCACAGAGGGCAATAACCATGGGGAGAGAGTGAAATCAGTTGGGGGCAGGATTAGAGGGGAGTTGACGGTATTTGTTTTCACCCAGAAGCTGGAGGGATGTGGGACTCACTGTCTGAAAGGGTGGGAGAGGCAGAAACCCTCATCATATGAAAAAAAACACTTGGATATTCACTTGAAACAGTGAAACCTCCAGAGTTATGGAGCAAAAGCTGGAAAGTGGGATGGAGCTCGATCCCTCTTTAATAAATCTCCGATCACCCACAGATCAGGAGAACTTTATTCAAGAACATTGGAGCAGACTTGGATCCAAACATTTCAGGAAGGAGTCACATTGGGGTGTCTGTTTAGAAGGTTCCAGATTACATTTCAAACCTTACTGCACACTGCTGGGCTGAGGGTCAAGGGTGAGGCTGCAAAGAATCTCAATGTCCTGGGGTCAGACAGGGTCACTGCTCCTAATGACCCCATGACCCCTGGAAGGTGAGAGTGCGCAGTCAATGGATGAGGACCCGGATCAGGAGATGTAAACCTTAAAGAAAAACTTGCATTTGTGTAGCACCTGTCCCCAACTCAGGATGTCCCAATGGCTCTTGCCAGCAGACTGTTAACTGTGAGATCCCAAACACAGTATGATAATTAGCAGTGAAATAGATTTTTAGTGATTTTGATTGGGGATAAATATTGACCAGGGACACCAGGGGGAACTGCCTGCACTTCATCCAATAGTGCCATGGAATGGCATCTTTCACAACTGAAGGACTCCCAGTTCATCCAAAAAAATGAAGAAATGTTCCCTGAAAGTGAAGTTGCAGGTAGGTAGGTCGGTGACGATGTCATTTGGAATGCTTTCCTTTATTGGTCAGTGCATTGTATATTGGAGTTGGAAGCTGTTGCGGCTGTACAGGACATCGGTTCGACTACTTTTGGAATACTGTGTGCAATTCTGGTCTCCCTGCTGTAGGAAAAATGTTGTCAATCTTAAAATGGTTCAGAAAAGATTTACAATGATGTTGCCAAGGTTGGAGGGTTTGCATAAAAGGGTGAGGCTGAATAGGCTGAGGCTGTTTTCCCTGGATCATTGCAGGTTGATGCGTGACCGTATAGCGGTTTATAAAATTATGAGCAGCATAGATAGGGTGAATAGAGAAGATCTTTTCTCCAGAGTGGGGGAGTCCAGAACTGGAGGGCATAGTTTGAAGGTGACAGGGGAAAGATTTAAAAGGGACCAAAGGGGCAACGTTTTCATTCAGAGGGTGTTAAATGTATAGAATGAGCTGCCAGAGGAGGTGGTGTAGGATAGTACAATTACAACATTTAAAAGGCATGCATATGTAAATAGGAAGAGTTTAGGGGGATATGGGCATCAATCCAGCCCTTAACATTTCAGGCTCTTCCAAAGACATTTCCAGACAGTTTTGTTTGTCAAGCAGTCACTGTTGCAATGTCAGGAACGTGGCAGCCAGTTTCTACACAGCAAGATCCAAGTAGAAGCACTGAGATCAAAGAGCATTAATGATGATGGATTAATGACAAATATTGGCCTGATTAGGTTCCCTACAGTGTGGAAACAGGCAGTTCAGCCTGACAAGTCCACACCAACCCTCCGAACAGCAGCCCACCCAGAAACATTCCTTACATTTACTCCTGACTATTTCACCTAACACTGTAGGCAATTTAGAACGGCCAATTCACCTGACCTGCACATCTTTGGTCAGTGGGAGTAAAGCAGAGCACCTGGGGGAAACACACACAGACACAGGGAGAATGTGCAAACACCACACAGACAGTTTCCCAAGGCAGGAATTGAACCCAGGTCCTTGATGCTGTGAGGTAACAGTGCTCACCACTGAGCTACCATGCCTAAAGGTATACCAAAGCGAAAGTAATTTGGTTCAGTTTGATGGAAAATGAGAAACCGAAGGTGAAGAAGAAGGTACGATTGCTGATTAGTGATGGGATTGATTGTTACCAGAAAATAAAGGTAGAAAGGTAGAGATGGAAATTTCAAAATCAAAGGAACCAAAGAAGTGCCGGGAAAATCAATAATAGATCAAACTTAAAGAGTTTGTAACGAAATGCACGAAGCATTCCGAGTAAGATAGACAAAGTGATGCCACAAATCCAGGTAAATTGAGTTTCCAAGGAATTTAAACGTTTTAAAGTGGAGGAGGGTTCAGGGGAGATTATTTCAGTTTCTAGAAGATGTCAAAAGACAGAGAGTGTGGAAAGGATCAGGAGTCGAATGTAAAGCACAGCAGATAAGAGAACAATGATGAGAAGGAGGGCAGTCAATGCAGGACTGAGGGTGTTGTACTTAAATGCACACAGTATACACAATGGGCTTGTAGTGCAGATTGAAACTGGCAGGTACGATGTTGTGGGTATCACAGAGACATGGCTGTAAGGGGATCGCGGCTGGGAGCTAAATATCCAAGGATACATGTCCTATCAAAAGGACTGGCAGATGGGCAGAGGGGCAAGAGTTGCCTTGTTAGTAAGAAATAAAATTCAATCAATAGCAAGAAGTGATAGAGCGTCAGGAGGTGTAGAATCTGGGTGGGTAGAGTTGAGGAACCGCAAGAAATAAAGAATCTGATGCAAGTTATGTCCAGATCTCCAAGGGTGTGGGGAAGGAAATTAATCAGGAGACAGAAAAGCCATATCCAAAATGTTATGGCATACTTCAATGGATAGGTGGACTGGGGAGCACATCTCAAGGAAAGAATTTCATGGAATGTCTATGAGATGGTTTTTGGAGCAGCTTGTGGTTCAGCCACTATGGAACAGGCAGGTCTGGATTCAGTGATGTGTAATGAGGCAAACTTGATTGATGCGTTTAAGGTGAAAGTATCCCTGTGGAGAAATGACCATCATATGATAGAATTCCCCCTATAGTTTGAGAGGGAGAAGCTGCAATCAGATGGAACAGTCTTTCAGTTGAGTAAAGGTACCTGCAAAGGCATGAGGAAGGAGCTGGCCAGAGTTGATTGGAAGGGGAGCCGAACAGGTAAGATGGTGGGGCAGCAAACAGCAGAGTTTCTGGGGGTAATTCAGGAAGCAGAGCAGGAACTCATTCCAAAAAAGAAGAAACATACTAAAGGGAGAACAAGGCAACCATGGCTGATGGGGGAGGTCAAGGACAGCATAAAAGCAAAAGAAAAGGTACATAATATGGTGGAGAATAGTGGGAAACCAGAAGGTTAGGTAGTCTTTAAAAACCTGGAGAGGACAACAGAAAAAGCATTAAGGATGGGGAAGGTGATATTTGGGGGTAAGCACACCAGTAATACTAAGAAAATTGTAATAGTTTTATCAGATATATAAAAAGGAACAGGGAGGCAAAAATAGACATTGGATCACTGGAAAATGAGGCTGGAGAAAGAATAATAGAAATAGCAAAGGAATTAAATAGATATTTTGCATCAGTCTGCACCATGGAAAACACCAGCAGCATACCAGTACTTCAAGACTGTAAGGGGGCAGAGGGGAGTGTAGTGGCCATCACTAAGGAGGAGGTACTGGGGAAGCTGGGAGTTTTGAATGTGGATAACTCACCCAGATTGGATGATCTTCATCACTGTGTTCTGAAGGAGATCGCTGAGGAGATTGTGGAGGCATTGGTAATGATCTTTCAGGAATCAATGGATTCGGGTTTGTCGGTGGGGTGGGGAGGAATTTGGTGGGGGCAAGGGAATAAAAAATGGCTCCCATAACAGCCCTGTTTAAGAAGGGAGGGAGTTAGAAGATGGGAAATTATAGGTCAGTTAGCCTGGACTATTGTTGATAAGGTTTTAGACTTCAATTTCAGGATTAAATTGCAGAACTTGGAAGTGCAATGGGAAAATAGGGCTGATTCAACATGGCTTCATCAAGGGGAGGTCATGCCTGGCAAATCTGTTAGAATTCTTTGAGGAGGCAATGAGCCAGTCAACCAAAGGAGAGTCTGAGGACGTAATCTATTTGGATTTTCCAGAACGCCTTTGACATAAGTTAAGAGCCCATAGTGTTAGCGGCAATGGACTGAGGACGGACAGGTTGGCATAAAGCAGAGAATGAGGAAAAATGGCCGCTGGTGACTCGTAGAGTTCTGCATGTGTCAATGTTGGAACCATAACTATTCACGTCATACATGAAGAAAGTGAAGACATTGATTCTAAGTTTGCAGACGACATGAGGTGGAGGGACAGGTAGTGTTGAGGACGTGGGAAGGCTGAAAAAGGTCCTGGATAGGCTGGGAGAGTGGGCAAAGAAGTGGGAGACCGAATGCAATGTGTTACAGTGTGAGGTTATGCACTTTGGGAGGAAGAAGAAACACAAAGACTGTTTGCTAAATGAGGAAAGCCTTTGGAAATCTAAAGCACAAACCTCATTCAGGTTTCTCTTCAGGTTAACTGGCAGGTCCAGTTTGTGCTTGGGAAGGTAAATGAATTGATAGCATTCATTTCAATCGGGCCAGAATACAAGGGCAGAGATGTATTGCTGAGGCTGAGTAATGGTCTGGTCAGACTGTATTTGGAATATTGTGAGCAGTTTGGGACCCATATTCTGAGAAACGATGTGCTGGCTTTGCAGGGGTTTACATGAATGATCCTGGGGCTGAAGGGCTTGTCATGTGAGGCGTGGTTGAGGACTCTGGGTCTGTACGCGATGGAGTTGAGAAGGTGAGGAGGGATCTTATTGAAATTTGCTGAATAATGATCAACCTGGATAGAGTGGTTGTGGAAAAGATGTTTCCAAAAACAGGAGAGACGAGGTAACCAAGGCACAGCCTCAGAATGAAGGGCCGACACTTTTGAGCTGAGAAGAGGAGGAATTTCTTCAGCCAGAGGGTGGTGAATCTGTGGAACTCATTGTTACAGAGGGCAGTGGAGGCCAAGTCACTGAGTGTATTTAAGACAGAGATAGATAGGTTCGTGATAGTTAAGGGGATTAAACCTTCCTGTGGAGTAGGCAGGAGAATGGGGGTGAGAAGCATATCTGCCAAGATCAAATGGCAGAGCAGATTCAATGGGCTAAATGGCTGATTTCTGCTCCTATTTCTTAAAGTCTTCTGGAGAGTTTCCCCAAAACGCTTGAACACTGAACCCACTGGACTGTGAGCCCTGCTGTAACTGTTTGATATCAGAACTTTGCCAAGAGATGACCAAAGGGTGAAGAGAGTGTGGGAACTTCAGAATGTTTCCTAGCTCCTGGAATACCAGAGTACAGGAAGTGTGGTCAGTGACAGCAGTTGGAGCTCCGGGTTTCGGAGCTTGAGCAGCAGCTGGTGTCAGTGCGGAGAGTCCGTGAGGCTGAGAGCTCCGTGTAGAGCATGTTTCAAATGTGGTCACTCTGCAGCTTCAGAGTATGCAGGGAAAGACGGAATGGGGGAGAAGGAGACAGACCAAAAGGACCAGGCAGCTAGAAGAGGAATCCCCTGAATGCATCCCACTGTCCAACCCGGATTCAATTCAGAGTCCTGACGAGAATGATGGTTCATCTCTGAAGTGCAGCCAGAGCCAAGTCCCTGGCACCAAGGTGGAGGGTTCAGCTGTACAGGGGGCACAAGTAAGACTGGAAGAACGATAGTGAGAGGAGATTCGAGAGTGGGGACAATCGATATGTGTGTCTGCAGCTGCAGATGGGAATCCAGGATGGTGTGTTGATTCCCTGGTGCCAGGGTCAAGGATGTCTCTAAGCGGCTGCAGAGCACCCTGAGGGGAGAGGAGGAACAGTCAGCAGTCGTGGTCCACATCGGACCCAGTGACAGCGGCAGAAAAGGGATGTGGTCCTGCAGTCAGACTTCAGGGGGCTCTGGAGGGAATTCGCACTGGGAGCTCAAAAGTAGGAATCTCCGGATTGCTCCCAGTACCCCACCCAAGTGGAAATAGGAACAGGAGGATAACACAGGTGAATGTGTAGCTGGAAAAAGGATCCAGGTTGGAGGACTTTAGATTCTTGGGACATTGGGACTGGGTCTGGGGGAGATGGGACCTGGACAGACCAGACAGCGTTGTTCCTGAACAGAGCTGGGACTGAGTTCCTTTGGGATGATTTAATGGTGCTGTTGGAGAGGGTTTAAGCTAACTTCGCAGGGCTGTGGGAGCCAGGGGGAAATAACAGAGAGGAACACCAAGGACCACAGAATCTTCCATGCAGTCAATAAGTCACTACCCAGTGGGAAGGATGCAGAGGAATACAAGTGCAAGGAATTTACAGATACCTGCAAACGTGATAGAGTCATTATAAATGGCTCTTTAATTTTTGAATAGAGACTGGGGTAGTTGCAGTGTAACAGGCAGGGAGGGGCCAGAGTTGTGAAAGTCTGTTCAGATGAATTTTCAGGTAGCATTGTGTCCAGTGAAGAAGGCTGTCTAAGAGTACAATGGGCTCTTGACCAACTGGGCCAGTGGGCTGAGGAATAGCAGATGGAGCTTAATTCAGATAAATGTGAGTGCTGTACTTTGCAAAGCCAAACCAGGGCAGTACTTTTACGGTTAATGGTAGGGCCCTGCGGAGTGTTGCTGAACAGAGACCTAGGGGTGAACGTGCAGGTGAAGGTGCATTATTCCTTTACAGTGGAGTCACAGGTCGACAGGGAGATGAAGAAGGTGTTGGGTATGCTTGCTTTTATTGGTCACTGCATTGAGTACAGGAGTTGGGACATCATTTTGCAGCTGTACAGCAGTTGCTGAGGCCAGGCATTTGGGAATAATGTGAACAATTCTGATCATCCTGAGATAGGAAGGATGTTGTTAAACTTAAAAGGCAGCGGAAAAGATTTACAAGGAGGTGGCCAGGAATTGGGGGCTTTCAGCTGTTGGGAGAGGCTGAAGAAATGGGCCTACTTTCCCTGCAGCATCTAAGGCCTCGGGGTGACCTTATAGATGTGCATAAAATCATGAGGGGCATGGGCAGTGTGTATATCCAAGATCTTTTCCTTGGTAAGGGGAGTCCAAAACAAGATGGCATAAGTTTGAGGTGAGAGGCAGAAGAGTCAAAAGGGACCTGAGCGGTAACTTGTCACGCAGAGGGTGGTATGTGTCTGGATCGAGCTGCCAGAGAAAGTGTTGGAGGCGGATAAAATTACACCATTTAAAACACATTGGGATGGGAACACAGATAGGAGGGGTTGAGAGGGATGTAAGCCAAATGCTGGCAAATGGGATGAGGTCATTTAGGATACCTAGTGAACACGGGCAAGTTGGACTGAAATGTCTGTTTCCACGGTGTATGACTCCATGACTATGAGCAGCTGGAAAAGCTGAGACATTTTTCCCTCAAGTGTAAGAGTCTGAGGAGTGACAACATCGAGGTTTATTAAATCATGAGGGACATAGATAATGTGAATTATTCAGAAAGCAGGTGAAATTTTGTAGAAATGGCAAAAAATATTCCCAAAGATCATTCGAGGGATGAGTAACATCAGTTATGAAGATAGTTTGGAGAATTTGGGACTGTCTTCTTTGGAGAAGGCTGAAAGGAGGTTTGTTCGACGAATTAAAATCAGGAGGGGCCTAGATACAGTAAATAGGGAGAAAATGTTCCCAATTGTGAAAGGATTGAGACTGAAAGACCACAGATTGAAAGTAATTGGGAAAAGTAACAAAAGTGAGATGGGGAACAACATTTTTGGCAAACAAGTGGTCAAGATCTGGAATGCACTGCCTGAGAGTGTGGTGGATGCAGCTTCAACTGAAACATTCCGAAAGGAATGAGACTGTTATTTCAAAAGGAACAATGTGCAGGGTGACAGGGAGAAGGCAGGAGAATTCAGTGAATTTCTCATTCAGAGAGCTGGTCCAGACAGGATGGGCAGAATGGCCTCCTTGCGCACTGTAACAATTCTGTGATTGTGTGATTGAGCTGAGTTAAAGCTGGGGGAGGTAGGAGTTCGGTGTCTCACTGTGCTGCTGCTGAGGTCAGTGAGATCAGAGACTGGGACAGGGAGCCAGAGCTCACATCAAACTCTGCCCGTGTCTGTCACACTGAGACTGGCAGGAGGCTACTCACTGATTTCACTCCATGCTGCAGGAATGGGACCACAGGCTGCAAATGGACAGAGCTCCTCCACACGGTGAGTAAAACTGACTGACTTATATCTTGCTGCTTAAAGGGGTTATAGGACTAAAGAAAAAATGGTGTACACTGTATGGGACGTGGTGTTCCTCAATAAAATATTTCCTTCACTGCAACACTTCAACAATTCAGTATTTGTATTTTATAAATTGTGGTTAGAGATTTAAAGGGTTAATAATGGAGGATTGAGGTTTACTTACTCAGTCTGAGCTTGGTTCCTTTACAGAACGTAAGCCACAGTGAGAGCTCCCAGTGCAGAGGCCGTCCAAAAACCTCTGCTCTCTGCTTCCCTCTGTCACTCTCAACCTCTCCCTGCCTCTCTCTCTCTGTCTCTTACTCAGTCTCACCCTCTCCCTGCCCTCCCTCTGTCTCTCTCGGTAGTGTCCAGCTGGGCTTGTGCAGTTTGTGAACTTTATTTTTCGATGTTAAATCTTGCAGCTGCTCTTCACGTGTGGCCATGGAGTGTAAGAGGGAAACGTGAGGCCTTCAGTGAGTGGTGGACACCACAGGTACTGGAGTGTGTCGTGTACAGTGAGAATTCCAGTATGGGGTAATTTCTTCAAGTTCATTTACATTTAACTGTGGATGTGTCAGTGCAGGAGGTGGGACTGTGTGTTTGTCACAATAATGTGGAATGTGTTTGTACAGGTGGTGGTGCCATGCACATTGAGATTTTTGTACGGCTCTGTATCACCGTGAAGGCCAGCTGTAATACTGAACGCTGCTGATTGCCAGGGTGAAACTGGTCCCTGGTCCACTCGCTCGGAGACTCCTGTAAATCGAGTTGAGCACTGTCGATCAGGAGAGACGGTTTCTGACCTCGCTGCTGGTACCAAGCAAGGTAGTTGCTACTGTTTTGACTGGCCGTACAGGTGATGGTTGCGGTCTGGCCCAGTCCCACTGACAGCACCGGGGGAGACTGGGTCATGATGATGTCCCCACTGATACCTGAGGGATCAGAGAGAAACACAGTGAAGTCAGAACTGTCACAGAAAGAGCCTGTCAAATGAGAGATTGTTGGAGACACTGAGCATTCCTCTGGTTTCAGCATTTTCCCTTCAATCACAAGTCAGTTGAATTGGAGTGAAATGAAGAGCAGCTAAAGATTCAAGGTGGAAGGAGAGAGATTTGTACCTATGACACAGAATTCCAGGGGCCAGATCAGCTGGATGTGTGAGATCATGGTGTGTGCTCCTGTCCCTGTGCCTGGTTCCTGATAAACTCTCCCTTCACTGGGCTCTGCTTTATAAAGCTGCAGCCTGTGAGTGTCTGACGAGGTGTTCCTCAGTATGTAAATGGCATCAGGCAGAGAGAGCCACGTCAGCCCCTCACACTTCCTCTTCTCTCTCTCGCCCCCTCATTCTCTCTCTTTGTCTCAGTGAGTCATTGATGTGAACAGCACTGAATGAGGCCATTTGGCCCATTGTGTCTGTGCTGGTAAACAGCGATCTGATCACACTAACCCAATCTTCCAGTTCTTGGTCCATTACCCTGGAGCCTACAGCAACACGAGGGAATATATAAACACTGCTCCAATGTCATGAGAGTTTTTGACTCAACCAGCCTTTCAGGCAGTGAATTCCAGACTCCCACCACCCTCTGGGTGAAAACATTTCTCCCTCATTCTCCTCACTCTCCAACTCGATTGGGCCTGGACTCAGAAGGATAAGAGGGGATCTGATTGAAATGTATAATATTCTAACAGGGCTGGGCAGGGAGGAGGTTTCCCCAGGTTGGGGATTCTGGAACCAGATGGACAGTCTCAGGGGGATACGGGGTAGACCATTTCAGACTGAGGTGAGGAAACATTTCTTCACTCAGAGGTTGGTCGATCTGTGGAATTATCTTCCACTGAAGGCTATGGAGGACATGGAACTGAATATATTCAAGAGAAAGACAGAGAGATAGTTGTTTTGCATTTTAACAGCATGAAGGAAATGGGGAGAAAGTAGGAAGGTGACTTCAAGAGAGAGGATCAGCCATGATCATACTGAATGACAGAGCAGTGTCAAAGGGCCCAATGGCCTACTCCTTCATCAGTTTCTATGTGTCCATGTCTGTTTTTCCTTCAATCTCTGTCCCTGGTTAATGAGTCCTTGACTCTTGTAAAAAGTGCCTTCCTACTCACCCTATCACTGCCCTGAATAATCTTATCCCCCTCTATCAGGTCCCCTGCTGCAAGGAAAACAACCCCAACCTTTCCAATCTTTCCTCACAGCTGACCCTCCATCCCAGGCAGCATCCTGGGAAATCTCCGCACCCTCTCAAGTACAATCACATCCTTCCCAGAATGTGGTGGCCAGGACCTGCCCCTCTGTCTCTCTCTTTCTCTCTCACTGTCACTCACTCCATCGCTCGCTTCAATTGAAAGCCTCCAAATGTTAATTGCCCCTCACTATTCCTCTCTCTGTCTCTCCGTCCCTCTCTGCATCCCAATCTACAGTCTCTCTCCTCCCTCTCTGTCATTCTGTCTTTTACCATACTCATGTCTCTCTCTCTCTCTCTGTCTTTCTCTCACTCACACACACACACACACACACACACACACACACACACTCAAACCTACCCACTCTCCCTTGATTCCCTTCACTCTTGGTTTCACACCCATCCTATCTCGTTATCTCCATCCATCCCTATCAGTCACATCTTGTTTCTCTCTCTCTCTGTCCCTCAACCACACCACTTCTACCTCCCTCTACCTCTCTCGGTCCCTTCACATACCTCACACTGTCTCAGATGCCCCTCCCTCTATCGCTCGATCACACACACAATTTGCCTCTACCTCTCTCTCTGTCTTGCTTCTCTGTCTTTCTCACAGTGTCCCAGGTGGTGACAGTTGAATTCAGGATAAATCTCCCTCTGCTCGGCCCCACTATTGGATGTTAACTCTTGACCCAGAAGCATGTCTTTTCCTGGAGTAACTCCCCATTTCTCACATTGACCAGGGTTTGACCTCATTCAGGAAGATGGACAGATTCTTGTCAAATGAAAGGCAGTTATGTTCTGTTGTAGTGCACAGCAGTTCAGGCAGCATCCAAGTAGCTTTGAAATCGACGTTTCGGGCAAAAGCCCTTCATCAGGAAGAAAGACAGTGAGCCTGAAGCGTGGAGAGATTCCTGATGAAGGGCTTTTGCCCGAAACATCGGTTTCAAAGCTACTTGGATGCTGCCTGAACTGCTGTGCTCTTCCAGCACCACTAATCCAGAATCTGGTTTCCAGCATCTGCCGTCATTGTTTTTACCTCGTTATGTTGTTGGCCTGTTCTCACTGGGGACTGGTTTGGATACAAGCCTCATTCCATGAAGGCCCAGCAGAGAGAGGAGATCCTCAGGCCATCAGCGTGAGTTGGAGGGACAGGACATTTTCTGACCCAGTGATCCAGCCTGTCCATCCACAACATGTTCCAATCCTTTTCCCTTTCCTTCCCCTTCCATGATCTGTCTCTGAATCAGGCTGTTTGACTGGGATAAAGGTCAGAGCATCACACAGTTACAACAGAAAGAAACTGACCCCACACCCACCATGTGTTCATGACGCACCGGACTCTCCAACAGAGTCCACTAAACATGGAATTCAGTTCACAAGGCTGCTCGATAGAGAGACATGGGCCTCCTTCCCACTGAAGTTCCCAGAAGAGACCAGTAAACATGTGCTCCTTCCTGCTGGAACCTCCAAGGGAGACCAGTAAACATTGGCCTACTTCTGATTTGATCCTCCAAGAGAGATCAGTAAACATGGGCCTCCTATTCATTGGACTTTCCGATTCAGACAAGTAGATGACTGAGTTTTTGAAAAAGTAATCATGAAGATAGATAAAAGAAGCGCAGTACCATCTGTCTACTTGGAATTTAGCAAGGCCTTAGACAAGGTTCCTCATGGTAGATTGCTCAGTAAGATTATATCACATAGGATCCAAGGAGAGCGAGCCAATTGGATATAAAATTGGCCCGATGATAGGAGGCAAAGGCTGGTGTGCGAGGGTTGTTCTTGAGACTGGAGGCGAGTGACCGGCCATCTGCCACAAGAATCAATCCTGGATCCACTGTTGTTCATCATTTATATGAACAATTTGGAGAGAAAATAGTAGGAATGGTCAGGAAGTTTGTGGCTGACATTAAAATTGTTGGCATCGTGGACAGGGAAGAAGGATATCCAAGAGTGCAATGTCATCTTGATCAACTGGGCCAGTGGGTCAACAAATCCAGATGGAATTTTTGATAAATGCAAGGAGTTACATTTTGGTAAGACAAACCAGGGCAGGAATTACCCAATTAATGGTAGAGCCATGGGGAGTGTTGTTGAACAGAGAGACCAAGGGGTGCAGGTACATACTTCCTTGAAAATGGTGTCACAGGTAGACAGGGTGAAGAAGGTTTTTGGCACGCTCACCTTCACTGGTCAAAGCAGGGAGTACAGGAGCTGGGACATCATGTTACAGATGTAAAAGGCATTGGGAAGGCCAAATTTGGTCACCGTGTACACTTCTGCTCACGATTTAATAGGAAGGAAGTTATTATACTGGTTTGAATAAAAGAAGGATTAACAGGGATGTTACCAAGATTGGAGGGCTTGAATTATAAGGCGAGGATGGGTATGCAAAGTTTTTTTTTCAGGGAATGCAGGAGATTGAGGGGTGACCTTATAGAGGTTTACAGAATCATGAGGGGCATAGATAAGGTGAATAACCCAAGTCTTTTCCCCAGGGTTGGAGAGTCCAGAACTAGAAGGAATAGGTTTAAGTTGAGGGGGTGAGAGAATTAGAAGGGACCTGACAGGCAACCTTTTCACACAGAGGTTGGTGTGGATGTGTAATGAGCTGCCAGAGGAAGTGGTAGAGGGGAGTACAGTTACTACATTTCAAGGAGGTTTTTCCAGCAACATGGATAGGAAGGATTCAGAGAGATTTGGGCCAAACAGAGGCAAATAGGATTAGTTCAGTTTTGGAAACTTGGTCGGAATGGATGAGTTGAGCTGAAGGGCCTGATGCCATGCTCTAAACCTCTATGACTCTATGATGATGTATACATGGGCCACCTTCCCACAAGACCAGTAAACACGGATCTCCTTCCCACTGGAACCTCCAACAGACACCAATAAACATAGACCTTCTTCCCACTGGAACCTCCAATAGACACCAATAAACATAGACCTCCTTCCTACTGGAACCTCCAACAGACACCAATAAACATAGACCTCCTTCCCACTGGAATCTCCAATAGACACCAATAAACATGGACCTCCTCCTCACTGGTTGTTTCAGGAGAGACCAGTAAACATGGGCCTCCTTCCCTCGGGACTGTCCAGTACTTGAGCTGCAAACCCCACATCCACTCCATCATGAAGGTCTCTTATTTCAATCTCAGAGACTGTCTGTCTCTGCACGACTTCAGTCCCCTAGCCACAGAAACCCTAATTCCTGCTTGTCCCACCTCCTAACTATTGATTCCAATGTCGTCTCCCAGCTTCCTGAAGTCACATTCCATAAACCCTAACTTGTTTGATATGGAGTGGTCCCTTCCTTGTCTGGCATCTGAAGTTGTTCAAGAATGGCCCCCGAACTCACTGCCAGCCAATTGCCTCCATGGTCTCCCTCCTCCCTCAATCTGTGTCCTGCTGCAGACTCACACTCCCTCCGTCCCCCTTCCATCTTCTGTCTCTGGTCTCCTGCCCATTGCTGCTTCCTCCATCCCACCATTGACAGCTGAACCTTCAGGCCCCTACAGCGAGCTCTCTGACCTCCTGCCCTTAATCCCTCCCACTCTCAATTGTTGTGCTATTGAAGAGACTGGTGAGTGCCATTACCTTTGGTTCACTGTCCCCTTGCCATTGATTTGATGATGTAGTCCAGTAAATCTAGTCTGGCCTGTTCCCTGAGTTGGTTCAAGTGTGTTTTCCTTGAGAAAACACTCTTCTGTAAACTGGGTTGTCTGTTTCTCCCAGTCTTTGTGTAAAGGTGAGACTAAGTGTGTGTAAGCTCTTATACAGCACAGACAGAGGTCACTGGGCCGATTGTGACTGCTCGTCAAATGAGTCCAATGAGTCCCATTTACCCAGCCCTTCCAGTATAACCCTGCATTTTTTTTCCTTTTCAGCTGTTTCTCCAAATGCCCTTTAGAAAGTTGCTGTTGAATCCACTTCCACTCACCTTGCAAACAGTCATCATGAACTCGCTGGATAAAAATGTTCCTATCTTCTCCCTTGTCCTTCAGACCCTTTCTGAAATGTGTGCCCTCTGGTTACTGACCCTCCTGCCTGGAGAAACAATTTGTCCTGTATTTACTGCATCCAAACTCTCTAATTGTGAACCCCTCATTGAGTGAGACCTATTTCCAGCACAGGGGGAGAACATTCAGCCTGTCAGGGAAATGCTGTCATTTCATGGAGCAATCCAGTCAGTCCCACCCCCTCCCCTACTCGACCCCCAGGGCCTTGCAGGTTTATTTCCATCAAGAGCCCATCAATCTGTCATTGTAATCACTGAGTGTCTTCACCTGCTTCACCTGAATGGGCACTAATTTCCAAGTCATTACCAATTGCTGCTATAAACAAAGTTCTTCCTGACATCCCGTATCTCTTGCCCAACAAAATGTAAGGTAATCTCAATGTGAAGATGGGATTTTGTCTCCACACGGATTGTGCTGTGGTCACTCTTACTGATACTGTCATGGACAGATACACCAGCAGCAGACAGATTGGTGAGGGTGATAGTGAGGATGTTTTTCCCTCTAGTTGGTTCAATCACCACCTGCCCCAGGTCCAGTCGAGCAGCTGAATCAGGTGAATCGTGACCAGTTTGCTCAGTACTGATGCTTCTGAGCAGCTCTTGATGGTGGACTTTGAAGTCCCTTACTCAGGGTATATCCTTTATCCTTCCCACTCTCAGTGCTCCCTCCAAGTGTTGTTCAACATGGAGGAGGACTGACTGCTCAGTTGAGGTTGGAGGGGAGGGCGGTGCTATGTGGAAATCAGCAGGAGGTTTCCTTCCCCATGTTTGACCTGCTATGATGAGGCTTCATGGGTTCCATAGTTAATGGTGAGGACTCCCAGGGCAACTCCCTTCCGACTGTACACACCACTGTGTTGCCACCCCCGCTTGGTCTATCCTGCCAGTTAAAAACTGAATGAGGGAACAATTCTGTGCAGGTTTCACAGCTTGGAGACAGAGCTGCTGCTGGATTCTGTTTCTGATCTCCGAGTGCAGGCGTGTGTGTTTGTGAGAGAGTGACTGACACTGTTTCCATCACTGTGCTGTTTCTGCAACACAAATCCCAAAACCAGCCTCCTGTGCTGTTAGATTCCAGGGACTGCAGACACAGTTTTCTCCTGTCTCAGTAACAAACATCCAGCTGCTCCGGGCTCCTTCTTAAACTTCCTCTTTTGATGAAGTTTCAACTTTGCGATCTGACAGTCTTTGCAGTTATTTTTCACACAGGGGCTTTTTGCTGTGGTCAGAATCTATAATAATAAGTGTCCAATCAGTGACAATCAAGCAGCTAAGAGCAGTCAGGACTGAGGAGCCTGGACTCACTGTGAAACATATTGGGAAGATCAAAACCATCCTCTTCAGCTCCTGGTACAAACTCCATCTCTCTCCCTGGGGGTCTGCTGCACAACCAGACACTTTATAAATATGGCCACATCTCTGAGAATAATCTGAGCCCAATATACGCCATATTAAACAGACCAGCCACTAAACATGACCATTCCAATGTTGTTCTGGCACACATCACAGCAATCGCCCTCTGTAACCTTCAGTTCATCCCAAATTCTGATGCCTGGATCCAAACTTGCATCAAGTCCTGTTCCCCCAACCCCCGCACCCTGTGTCTACATCGGCTCCTCTCCAGCAACACCTTGAATTTCAAGTTCTCATCCTTGTTCGCAAATCCCTCTCTGCCCTTCACCCTCCCTATGTCTGTAACCTCCTCCAAGCTGCCTCAGTCAGTGTGATCAGCCATTTTGGATTTATGGCTCTCTGTTTCTGCATCCAAGTCATTGAGAAATATCATAAAAAGCTGAAATAGTCAAACAGAGTGATCTTGGATTTCAGCTGCATGGTTCTCTGGAAGTTGAGTCAATGTTCGAAAGGGCGGTAAGGAAGGCTTTTGACACACTGGCCTTCATCAGTCAGGGCATTGACTATAGAAGTTGAGCAGTTATTTTACAATTGTACAGAACGTTGGTGAGGTCGCACTTGGAGTATTTGGTCACCTTGTTAGAGGATGGACATTATTGAACTGGAAAAAGTTCAGAGGAAATGTACAAGCATGTTGCCAGGACTCGACAATCTGAATTTTTGTGAGAGGTTGGACAAGCTAGGATTTTTTTCTGAGAGTGTAGGAGACTGAGGGTTTTTTTTAGAAGTGTATAAGACCTTGAGAGACATTGATAGGGTGAGTGCCCTCAGTCTCTTTCCCAGGGTTGGGGAATTGAGGATGAGAGAGCATCAGTTTTCGGTTAGAGGGGAAAGAATAAAACGGAACCTGAGGGGGAACTTGTTCACACAGAGGGTGTCACACATATGGAGTTAGCGGTGAGTGGAGGGGATTGAGGCAGGTATATTAACAACTTTTAAAAAGGCATGTGGACAAATACATGGATCGGAAAGGCTCCAAAGGATATGGGCCAAATGCAGGGAAATGGGGTTAGCATGGATGGACATTTTGGTCAGCATGGACCAGTGTGGACCAAAAAGCCTGTCTCTGTGCTGCAGGACTCAATGACTCTTTCACTCTATAATTCGATAGATTTCCATGTTTATGGACATTCACTCAAACACAGAAACAAAGGAACTAGGAGAGGAGTAGGCCATTCAGCCCTTCGAGTGGGCTCTGCCATTCAATATGACCATGGCTGATCATCCAACCAAGTCCCTTGTTCCCACTTTTTCCCCATAACCTTAATCCCTTTAGTCCTAAATCCCTTTAGACCTATCTCCTTCTTGAAAACTTTTAATGTTTTGGTCTCAACCGCTTTCTGTGATAGAATATTCCACAAGCTTCCCACTCTCTGGCTCAAGAAATATCTCCTCATCTCAGCTGAAATAACCTTTCCCTTTTCTTTAAAATGTAATTCCTGGTTCTGGATTCTCCAGTGATCAGGAACATACTTCCTGTGTTTTTCTGGTCTTGTCCTGTTAGGATTTTAAAGGTTCCAATGTAATTCCTCTCAACCTTCTTATCTCCAGTGAATATAATCCTAACCGATCCAGTTTCTCATCATATCTAAGTGCTGTCATCCCAGGAAGCAGTCTGGTAAACCTTCACTGTCCTCACTCCACAGCCAGAACATCCTTCCTCAGATAAGGAGACCAAAACTGCACTTAATACAATCATAAAATCACACAGTACAGAAGAGGCCCTTCAGCCCATTAACTGTGGTCCAGCCAAACTACACTAAACTTACACCAGTCCCACTTTCCAACATGAGGCCCATGGCTTGAATGTTATGACATTTCATCTGCTCACCCAAGTAGTTTATAAAGTTTGTGAGTTTCCCACATCAACTACCCTCCCAGGCTGTGCGTTCCAGACCCCCACCACCCTCTGGGTAAAAAACACTTTCCACAAAGCATCTTGAAACCTCCTATCTTTCATATTGAATGTGACTCAACTTGTTCGTGACCCTCCCATGAAAGAGAACAACTGCTTTCTCTCCTCCCTGTCCATTCCCCTCATAACCTTATACACCTCGATCAGGTCCCCCCTCCACCTTCTCAGCTCTGAAGAAAACAACCCGAGCTGATCCAATTTCTCTTCATCACTGAGAGGTTCCATCGCACGCAACATCCTGGTGATTCCCCTCTGCACCCCAGTTCTGGTAATGTCGTGACCAGAACTGTATGCAGTATTCCAAATGTGGCTATGCCAAAGTCCGATACAATTCTGACATGACCTGCCTACTCTTGTACCCCAACCGATGAAGGAAAGCATGCCATCTGCCTCTTTGACCACTCTATCAACCTGCATTACCACCTTCAGGGTACAATGGACCCGAACATCCAGATCTCTCTGTGCATCAATTTCCCCCCGGGCTTTCCATTCACCGTATAGTTTACTCCAGAATTGGATCTTCCAAAATTCATCAGATCACATTTGCCCAGATTGAACTCCATCTGTCCGTTTTTATGCCCAGCTCTCCAATCTATCTATATTCTGCTACGTTCTCTGATAGTCCCCTGCTACTCCACCAATTTTAGTGTCATCTGCAAACTTGTTAATCAGACCACCTATACCTTCTTCCAGATCATTTATATATATATCATAAATAAGAGTGGTCTCAGCAAGGATTCCTGTTCTTCATTTTGAGAAACTCCCTTCCACTACTGCTCTCTGTCTCCTGTTGCCCAGCCAGTTCTCTATCCATCTAGCGAGTACACCGTGGACCCCATGTGACTTTAATTTCTCCATCAGGCTACATGGGGAACGTTATCAAACACCTTCCTGAAGTCCATGTGTATGACATCTACAGCTCTTCCCTAATCTATCAACTTTGTCACTTCTTCAAAACCTTCTATAATGTAGGTAAGACATGACAATTCCTGCACAAAATCATGCTTCCTATCACGGATACATTCATTTTCTTTCAAATCAGTATCTGTTCCAGCAGCTTCCCTTCCACTGACGTCAGGCTCACCGCTTGATAATTACCTGGATTATCCTTGCTACTCTTCTTATACAAGGAGACAACATTCGCTATTCTCCAGTCCTCTGGGACCACACCCATGTTCAAGATTGCTATTAAGATAGCTCTTAAGGCCCCAGCTATCTCCTCTCTTGCTTCCCATAGTACCCGGGGACAGATTCCATCCTGACCTTGGGATTTGTCCACCTTAATGCCTTTTAGAATACTCAACGCTTTCTCCCTCCTTAAACCAACTTGACCAAGAGTGATCAAACATCTATCCCCAACTTCAACATCCATCTTTTCCCTCTCCCTGGTGAATACCAAAACAAACCACTCATTAAGATTCTCTCCCATTTTCCGTGACTCCATGCATAAATTTCCTCTGTCCTTGAGTGGGTCAACCCTTTCTCTAGTCACCCTCTTGCTCCTTATATATGAATGAAAGGCTTTGGGATTTTCCTTAACCTATTTTGCTAATTATGTTTTTTGACCCCTTTTAGCCCTTTTAATTCCTCATTTCAGATCGGTCCTAGTTTCCCAATATTTTCCAAAGCTTTGCCTGTTGTCAGCCACCTAGACCTTATGTATGCTTCCTTTTTCCTCTAAGCGAGTCTCACAATTTCACCTGTCATCTAGGATTCCCTAATTTTGCCACTTCAATCCCTCATTTTCACGGGGACATGTCTGTCCTGAATTCTAATCAACCTCTCTTTAAAAGCCTCCCACATACCAAATGTGGATTTACCCTCAAACAGCTGCTCCCAATCCACTTTCCCAGCTTCTGCCGAATTTTGCTATAGATGGCCTTCCCCCAGTTTAGCCCATTTCCTTTCGGACCACTGTCATCTTTGTCCATTAGCGCTCGCTGTTGGGAGGCCTGTAGTATAGCCCCAGCATTGTTGCTGTACCCTTCCTGTTTCTGAGGTCTGCGCAAATTGCCCCACTGCTCAAGTCCTCCATTGTGCCTTCATTCAATACAGCTGTGATATCCCTTCTGACCAATAACGCCACTCCTCTACCCCTTTTACCTCCCTCTCAAACCCATCTGATACATCTGTATCCTGGGGTATTTAGTTGCCAATCTTGCCTTTCCGTCAACCAAGTCTCAGTAATAGCAATAACATCATACGACCAGGTCCAAATCCAAGCCCTGAATTCCTCTGCCTTACCTACTACACTTTTTGCATTAAAACAAATGCACCTCAGACCACCTGTCCCTTTGCGTTCATCATCTACCTATTCTTACCCTTAGTCACACTGATTTCATTACCTAGTTCCTCACAGGCTTTAGTTCCTACCTCCTTACTGTCCACTAACCTCCTCATTTGGTTCCCATCCCTCTGCTTCATTATTTTGAACCGTCCCCAAGAACGTGAGCAAAAGAAGCCTGGAGGACATTGGTTCCAGTCCTGCCCAGGTGCAGACTGTCTGATTTGTAATAGTCCCACCTCCCCCAGAACCAGTCCCAATGTCCCAAAAATCTGACCCCCACCCCCCTCACTGCGCCATATCTCAAGCCACTCCTTCATCCTGCCTATTCTTCCATGTCTATTCTGACTAGTACGCGACACTGGTTGCAATCCTGAGATTATGACCCCTGATGTCCTTATTTTTAATGTGGCTCCTGAATCCCTGAATTCTGCATGTTGGACCTCATCCCATTTATTACGTATATCATTGCGGCCTACATGCACCATCACAGCTCGCTGTTCACCCTCCCCCTTCAGAGCTATTCAGGAGACTTGTTTTTGACCACAGAACCACCGATCTATTCCCCTTACAAAGTCCAAATAAACCGCATCAGCTGGCTTCCCCTTATCAAATCCACTCACTACATCTTCAAACAAATCCAGTCGATTTGTTAAGCATGATTTTTCTTTTGACAATCCATGCTGACTCTGTCCGAATCTGTCACTGTTTTCTAACTGCTAAGCTATAAAATATTTTAGAATGAATTTGAGCTTTTTCTCCACGACAGATGTCCGGATAATTGGTCTACAATTCCCTAAAGTTAATGCTCAATGTTTCCCTTCATGGGAAAGTAAGGGCTACACAGAAAACCACTGAGTCACCAATAGGACAGGATCCAGAACACAGGAGGATCAGAAAGCTGAACTGTAGCTATTTTAATGTAAGGAGCTTGTCCAGTAATGTGGTTGACCTGAGAGCATTGAACAGCACGTGGGGATATAGAGTCATCGAGACATAGAGATATACCGCATGGAAACAAACCCTTTGGTCCAACCTGTCCATGCCGACCAGATGTCCCAACCCAATCTAGTCCCACCTGCCAGCACCCTGTCCACATCCCTCCAAACCCTTTTTATTCATGTGTACATCCAAATGCCTATTAAATGTTGCAATTGTACCAGCCTCCACCACTTCCTCTGGCAGCCCATTCCATATACGTACCACCCTTTGAGTGAAAACGTTGCCCCTTACGTCTCTTCTTTATCTTTCCCCTCTCAACCTAAACTTATGCCCTCGAGTTCTGGACTCCCCGTCCCCAGGGAAAAGACTTTGTCTATTTATCCTGTCTATGCCCCTCATAATTTTGTAAACCTCTATAAGGTCACCCCTCAGCCTCCGACGCTCCAGGGAAAACAGCCCCAACCTTTTCAGCCTCTCCCTTTAGCTCAAATCCTCCAACCCTGGCAACATCCTAGTAAATCTTTTTAGAACACTTTCATGTTTCACAACATCTTTTCGAAAGGAAGGAGACCACAATATTTCAACAGTGGCCTAACCAAGTTCATATACAGCCGTAACATGACCTCCCAACTCCTGTACTCAAACCAATAAAGGAAAGCATAGCAAACACCTTCTTCACTATCCTATCTACCTGTGACTCCACTTTCAAGGAGCTATGAACCTGCACTCCAAGGTCTCTTTGTTCAGCAACACTCTCGAGGACCTTACCATTTAGTGTATAAGTCTGAGTAACGTTTGCTTTCCCAAAATGCAGCACCTCGCATTTATCTGAACAAAGCTCCATCTGCCACTTCTCAGCCCATTGGCCCATCTGATCAAGGTCCTGTTGTAATCTTATGTAACCTTCTTTGCTTAAAATAAATCCCCGAAGAAGGGCTTATGCCCGAAACGTCGATTCTCCTGCTCCTTTGATGCTGCCTGACCTACTGCGCTTTTCCAGCAACACATTTTTGAGCTCTGATTTCCAGCATCTGCAGTCGTCAGTTTCTCCTAACCTTTTTTGCTGTTCACTACACCATCAGTTTTGGTGTCATCTGCAAACTTACTAACCATACCTCTTATGCTATTTCATTTGTTGTTGCATTGTCTTTTTGGAATATCATATTGTTGCAATTGCTGAGACATGACTGAACAAAGATAGGACTGGCCGCTCAACATTCCAGGGCAGAGAAGTCTCAGGTGGGATAGACAGGGTGCAAGAGAGGTGGGTATGTTGCATTATTGATAAAAGAAACCATGACTGCAGTATTGCTACTGAAGGAGCATTTCTTGGAAGGGTCTTCAACTGATGCCGTCTGGGTAGAGCTAGAGAAAAGGACAATCACTTTGCTGGGATTATTCTACAGGCTCCCCAACAGTCAAATGGAGAGAGAGGAGCAGATATGTGGGCAAATCACAGAGAGCTGTGAGAGGAATGGGGCGATATTAGCAAGGAATTTCAACTTCTCTAACATAAACTTTATGTTTGACTTCATGTGAATGGAATTTTTAAAGTCCAACCAGGAGAACATTTGGTGCCAGTACGGAGATAGTCCCACTAGACATGGGCAGTGCTGGGCTCAGTCTGAGGTAATGTCAAATTGTTGAAGAGTCAATGGGTGAGCATTTTGGAGATAGTGAACATAACTCCGTACGTTTCCGAATTATTATAGAAAGGAATAAGGGTAGCGCAGAAGTTGTGTCTAAAGTGAGGCAAGGCCAATTTCAATTTCATTAGAAAGAATATGGCAAATACAGACTGGGAGCAATTACTTGGAGGTCAGTCGATATTTGGAAAGTAGGGATGTTTTAATGTAGTTCAGGGCCAGCTCAGAAAGAAAGGCAAGGACAGCAGCTCCTGGGATCCTGGATGGCAAAGGACATGGATAGTTTGCGAAAGAAAAAGGAATAAGCATATGCCAAGTACAGAGCATCAAAAAGAGGGGAGGCCCTTAAGGAGGAGAGAAAGTGTGGGGAGGTGCTTAAAAAATAGGAGGACAAAGAGGAGCCAGAAAATATCTTTGGCAGCCTGATCCCCTCACCCCAGAATACTTAGGAAAGTGGTATTAGAATGAATAGATGCACTCGTCGTCATCTTTCAGAATTCTAGACTCAGGAGCAGTTCCTATGGACTGAAACGTCGTAAACATAACCCGACTATTTAAGAAGGAAGACAGAGAGAACACGGTGGGTTTTGTAGACCAGTTAGCTTGACGTCAGTAGTGGGAGAAATACTGGAGTCCATTATAAAAGATGGGCAGCAAATTTTGTTGTAACCTATACATTATGAACCGGCACTCTTGAGAAGCCGGCAAAAGTTATATCCCTCAAATGCTGCAAAGTTTAATTTATCATTCTGTCCAATTATTATACATTCATAATTTATTAACTTCAGTGTAAATATACTTGTTTTTCAACTGAATGGCCACATGAAATACCAACAGTTGATTCACTTTCGAGTCAATTTCTCCTCAAATGCAGTGACCTGCCGCGATGCCCAGGTAATTAGTTGAGAGTGTGAGTGAGGAGGATATGGGGAGAAAGTGGGCTATTCGAGATACAAAGCATTGCTGACCACAATCATCATCTCGTGGCCTGCTGGGTGTAGCTTATCAGGAGCTGAACAAGAAAGAAAGAGTCATTAAGCTGAACAAGAAAGTTTGCAATTAAAGATGCTCAAGTTAAGGACATTCGTCACATACTGAGAGTAAAAGGATTTGCCTGGATTCTGGAAAGGTAGGAGCGGTCGTAGTGATGTGGTGACTGACAGATGTGAAAACAGTAGAAGGGTTTGTTGGATTCATCAAATATGAAGTGCCAATTTTTTATTAGAGTGACTGTCATGATGCTAGCCAACTATTCCCATCCCAACTGCTGGTATTATTGGACAACACAGATCTCAGACTGCAAAACAAACAGAAACTGCTGAAGAAATGCAGTTGGTCTGCAGCATCTATGGAGCATAATAACGCAATGCTGATAATTTAGATTGAATAATAAGACCTCAGTACACAAAAGAAATGAAGATAAAATAAAACATACTGACAGAAAACACACATTCAATAGATTTCAAAACACGGATAAATAAAATCATTTCGATTCTAACATTATTGCTTTATTGTACTTAAATAACAGGGAGAAGGGGTTCATTTCTCTCACGCGTCTTTAGGAATAACTTAACTGTATTTTACATTTCATTGTATTGGAAGTTTGACTGCCTTTCCCTTGATTAATACTTCACTGGCCACAGGTGAGGTGCCAGACTGGAGGATTGTCAATGTGGTTCCTTTTTTCAAGAGGGCAGCAGGGATAGGCCAGGCAATTCCAGACCAGATAGTCCGATGTCAGTGTCAGGGAAATTATTAGAAAAAATCCTGAAGTACAGAATTAAGCAATACTTGGAGAGGTAGGGATGCCAGTGTTGATTTGTTTGACAAAGGCCTCACATGGAAGGCTGGTCCAGATGGTCAGAGCCCATGGGATCCAAGGCAAGTTGACAAGTTGATGGTGAAGGGTTGTCTTAGTAATTGGAAGCCTGTGACCAGTGGTGTATGACAGGAATTGGGGCTGCGTCCTTTCTGTTTGTAATGTACCTTAATGAATTGACTGTGATTGTACAATTAGAAAGTTTTCAGTTACCACATTAAGTGGTGGTGTTGTTGAAGATGGTTTTATTTTTATTTTATTGTTAGATGGACTTAAGTACAAAAGTATTGGAGTACAGTGAAAAGTATGTGATGTCACCTTGTAAGGAGCCATCTTAGGTACAAGGACCAAGTTTCAGAATCTTAAGAAGAAGTTAGAAAGAAAGACTAAATTAAAAAGTTACACGTTACAGACTTCTTGACCTTTTTAGTTTTTGGAAGAAAATAAAGAAATAAATCTGGAAGTTCATTCATTACAGTCTTTCTTAAGTGCTTAGCTACCGTGGGATCATATTTTGAATCATCACTTCGAGACCGGAAGGCAAACTGAGGCTGTGCTGGGCTGAAAGACCACATTATACAGCAAAAGACCACCCTGCGGTTCAAGAGACAACCACGCTGGGCCACTGAGAGAGCACCATGCTAGGCCGAGAGTCCATCATGCTGGAATGATAATTGAACATACTGAGCCGAGAGGCCACCACATTAAACTGAGAGCCCAACACGTCAGACCGAGAGTCTGTCTCACCGAGCTGGGAAGTCTCTCTGCCAGGTCAGGACTCTGCCACACCAAGTCAAGAGGCCGCAACACTGGCACTGCACTGGTCAGAGGCCGAGCAAGTGAGGCTGGGAGTCCGTGGCAGGGAGAGAAAAGAAGAGAGAACGACAAAAGAAAAACACAAAAGAAAATAAAAGCCAGTGGAAGAAAAAGCAGAAAAGGAAACAGACGGAGCAGATGAATTCAATCTGAAGAGTCCTACTCTGCTGCCATCTTGGATTACTGGGTCTCAGGCTACAGTCTAATGTTGATCAGCTGGTAATTGTGCAGAACAATTGCAGATAGAATTTAATCCTGACAAGTGTAATGTGATCCGATTTGGGAGGTCTAATAAGGGAAGGATATACACAATGAAAGTTATGTGCCTTGGGTGTCCTTGTGCATGAATCACAGAGGGTTGGTCTGCAGGTACAACAAGCAATTCGGAAGGGAAATGGAATTTTACACTTCATTGCTGAAGGGATTGAGTTTAAAAAGCAGAGAGGTTATGTTGCATCTGTACAGGGTGCTAGTGAGGCCACACCTGGAGTACTTTGTGCAGTTTTGGTCTCCTTACTTGAGAAAGGATGTACTGGCAATGGAAGGGGTGCAGAGTAGGTTAATTCCAGGGTTGAAGGGGTTGGCTTATGAGGAGAGACTGAGTAGATTGGGATATTTTTATTGGAACCTAGAAGAATGAGGGGATCTTATAGAAACATATAAAATTATGAAGAGAATAGATAAAAAAGATATAAAAAAGATAAAAAAGATAAATAAATCTATGAAATTCCTTGCCCAGTGAAGTAGTTGACGCTACTTCAGAAAACATTTTTAAACATTTAAAGGAATTAAGAGATAAGATGAGAGCGCAGGTAAGTGGAGTTGAGTCCAGGAAAAGATCAACCATGATCTTATTGCACAGTGGAGCAGGTTCGAACGGCCAGACAGCCTACTCCTGCTCCTAGTTCTTATGTTCTTATGTTCCTTGGGAGTAGCGAGGAACAAAGGGACCTTGGTGTTCAACTCCATCGATCCTGGAAGGTATCAGCACAGCCAGACATGGTGGTGAAGAAAGCATATGGGATGCTTGCCATCGCTAGCCAGGGTGTAGAATATTGGAGTAAGGAAGTCTCGTTGTTAATTTATAGAGCATTGGTTTGGCCGTTTCTGGAACACTGGACAGTTCTGGTCATAACACTGTTGGAAGAACATGATTGGACTGGAGAGTGTGTAGAGGAGATTCACCAGGATGTTGCTTGGGATGAAAAGTATTAGTTATGAGGAGAGAGACTGGATAGACTGGGTTTGTTTCTTCTGGAGCAGAGGAAGCATGGGGACGGGAGGTGGGGTGGGGTAGTGAATCTGATTAAGGTATACAAAATTCTGACAGACATAGACAAAGTCAATCGTGATCATCTTTTCCCCACGGCAGACATGTCTATGACCGGAGGGAATAAGCTTAATGTGATGAAAAGGTGGTTTAGAGGGGAATTGAGGATTGTTTTCTTTCCCCAGAGGGTGGTAGAAATATGAAATGTGCTGCTTGAGAAGGTGGTGGACGCAGCTCCTCTCAGAATATTTAAGATACATCCAGATGAGCACATAAAACGCCAGGGCAGGGAAGGCTATGGACCAAGTGCAGGTAAATGGGATTAGTGCAGTTTGGTGTTTACTCATCGGCATTTACATGGTGGGCAGAACGGCCTGTTTGTTTGCTGTATGATTTTGTGACTATGAAGAGAAGGAGGCATTTTTCATGTCTTTTGAGAATATATTTAAACAAGTGAGGTGAGGAAAAACAATGGAGCTTGCCCATGCAAAATGAACTTGGGAAGCACAAGAAGTTTCTATATCCCTACCAGAGGAACATTCTCAGGATCACGAGGAAGTTAAATGGTGAAAAGCACATATGCATTGATCCCAGAAGCATACAGACAGATGTTTCAGAACTTACAGAAACAGCCTCCACAAACGTCGACTGAGTTTGAGAGAATTCAGCAAAATAATGTTGACAGGTGGATAAGAGCATTAAAGGCTGAGAATACTTACAATGTTGTTGGAGAAATTATTCTCTGAGAAGGATTTAAAACTACTTTCCCTTCTAGAATCAGAATTCATGAAGGGGAACAACAGCATGACAAGCAGCTAGAATGGCTAATGATTATAGACTTCATTAAAGCCAAAACCCTGCAGATGCTGGAATCCAAAGCAGACAAACAGGAGGCTGGAAGAGCACAACAAGCCAAGCAGCATCAGGAAGTGGAGAAGTCACCTGATGGGAGATCAATCCAGAAACCTTATTCCCATCAGGCCCAAAATGGCAGAAAAATAAAAATTAGGAGAGTGTGTGGAAGGCAGGTAGCCAGAGGAGAGAATGGACAGTAGGGAACAGCCCGAGAACTACTCTTCAGATTAAGAGATTGCTGTGCGTGGAAGTGATGATCAGAAGTTTAAATGATTCTCTTGGAATAAGGTGAGCCATGTGCATATGCACTGTTGCAAGCTGTGAGGTAGACCCGGGAGACTTATGGGAGTTAATTAAAATGAGTCAAAGGAGGGAATGCAAACAAATAATCCCATGTAGCAGGTTGTAGCTGTAACTATAACAAAAAGGCTGGAGGTGAATTCTGTCATTAGTAAAGGAAGTTGGGAGGTCGATGAGAGGTGGACAGGACTTTTATCAAAAGGAATGGTGACTCCTTTTTCTTCAGCTAAACCCAGAACCAAACTGAGAGATACAGGGGCAACACAATCACTTTTACTGGAGAAAGAATTGATTTTCCCTCCAGAGAGCTCGATGGATTCTAAAGTGTTCATCAATGGGATTGGTGGAGAATGTATTCCACTTCCACTTTATAAAGTACAACTGCAATGTGCTTTGTTATCATGAGAAGTAATTGTCGGAGTGGAGAAAACATTCCCTGTTGAGGGAGTTGATTTCCTTCTGGGGAATGTTTTGTCAGGATTAAAGTCAGTATCTTCCCCGATGATTGCAGAATGTCCAAAGGAGGGCCAAGAAACAGATTAATAACAGGAACAGGTTCCTGTTCTCTCTCCTTCGTGTGAGGTAACCAGGGCAATGGTTAAACAAAATCCATCAATAAGGGCTAATGTGACATCACAGCAAGTGAAAGGATCGCTGAAACTTTCCGAAAGGGTGAAGATAATCCAGGTGGAGTGTTTGCCATGATGTCCCTAATCACAGCAGATCCAAAAAGCAGATCCCGAATGAAATAAATGAGCACTGTCAGTTCATACTGTCAGCTGAGGTCGAGGCTGGAGGGGTTTCAGAATGCTATTATCTTCAGAATGGAGCACTGATGAGAAAGTGGAGACACCCCCGCACCCCCGCGCCCCCCCCCCCCCCTCCATGGACCCCCAGATGAAGAATCCACCCAGCTATCACAAGGAGATATTGTGAGGAACACATCAGATTTCCATGACAGGGCCATGGGGATTTGAAGAGTGTCCAATTGTCCACAGGCATCCAGAATCAGGTGTTTTATAGACCAAAAATTATATAAAGATGTAGCGCAGTTTTATAAATGTATCATACTTGAACACATCTTTACCAATCTGCCAGCTACAGATGCATCTGTCCACGAAAGTATCAGTAAGGGTGACCACCGCACAGTCCTTGTGAAGACCAACACCCACCTTCACATTGAGAATCGCCTCCATCGTGTTGTGTGGCACTATCACGAGACTAACTGGGACAGACCTCCAACTGATCTCACAACTCATGACTGGGCATCCACGAGGTACTGTGGGCCATCAACAGCAGCAGAATTGTGCTCCAGCCCCGACTCGACCATTATCATCAAACCAGGGGATCAGCACTAGTTCAATGGAGAATTCAGGAGGGCATACAAGGAGCAGCACCAGTCATTCACCAAGATGAGGTATTCCTGTATACCTGATGAAGGGTGTTTGCCCATAATTTCGATTTTACTGCTCCTCGGATGCTGCCTGAACTGCTGTGCTTTTCCAGCACCACTCTAATCTAGACTCTGGTTTCCAGCATCTGCAGTCATTGTTTTTACCAAGATGAGTTATTTACCTGGTGGAACCACCAAACAGGACTACTTGCATGCCAAGCAGCACAAGCAGCAATTGATAGACAGTATTAGACAACCCACAACCAATGGATCAGGTCTAAGCTCTGCAGTCCTGTCACATCCAGTCATGAGTGCTGGTGGACGATTAAACATCTCACTGGATGAGCAGGCTCCACAAATATCCCCATCCTCAATGATGGAAGAGTCCAACACATCAGGGCAAAAGATAAGGCTGAAACGTTTGCAGAAATCCTCAGCCAGAAGTTCTGAGTGGATGATCCATCTTGGCCTCCTCCAGTGGTCCTCAGCATTCAAGATAACCGACTTCAGTCAATTTGATTCACTCCACGTGTTATCAAGAAATGGTGGGGGCACTGGGTACTGCAAAGGCTATGGGCCCTGACAACATTCTGGTAATAGTACTGAAGACTTGTGCTCTAGAACTTGCCACTTCCCTAGCCAAGCTGTTCCAGGAAAGCTATAACACTGGCATCTGCCCAACAATGTGGAAAATTGCCCAACTATGTCCTGTACATAAAAAGCAGGACAAATCCAAGCCAGCCAGTTACCGCCCCATCAGTCTCCTCTTGATCATCAGGAAAGTGATGGAATGTGTCATCAACAGTGCTATCAATCAGCACTTGCTCAGTAATAACCTGCTCAAGTGATTCCCAGTTTGGATTCCACCAGGGTCACTCAGCTCCTGGCTTCATTACAGATTGGTTCAAACATGGACAAAAGAGTTGAATTAGGGATGAGCAATAAATGCTGGCCTTGGGCAACTGGGGATAAGCAACAAATGGCAGTGATGTTCACATTACTCAAAATGAATAAATTTTTTAAAGCACTTGGCAAGTTAAATGTAAACCTCAACATGTGATTGAAACAACATCCTTAATTCCTCTCCCAGTTTTTGAGTAACCATTCAGTCATGTATACATGTGTCAAGTAGTGAGTATAATGGAGGAGGGGATGAGAAAAAGCATGAGATCCAAAGACAATTGGACAATTTCCAAAGTGAACTTCCTTCTATGATGTGAACAAATTCAGGGATATTAGAGAATTCAGACACTGTATTTTTGAATCTGGAGGAAGATCAACAGAGGGACAGAGTGAGATTGCTCAGAGAATACAAAGAAGTTTGTGTGAGGAGTGGTTGGGGCCTGTATTCGGTCTGTCCTCGATGGAGTTTGGAAGGATGAGGGGAAATCTCAGTGAAACATACAGTATACTGAGAGGCCTGGATAGAGTAGACATGGAGAAGATGTTTCCACGTGGCAGAGAGAATGAGGGCACAGCCTCAGAGTGAAGGGACCATCCTTTGGAATTGAGATGAGGAGGAGATTTTACATCTAGAGAGTGGTTAATCTGTGGATTAATCATTGCCGCAGAATGCTGTGGAGGCCAAGTCGTTGAGTATATTTAAGACAGAGACAGATGGATTCTTAATTGGTAAAGGGATCAAGGGAAATGGAGAGAAGGCAGGAGAATGGGGTCGACAAACAAATCAGTTATGATCGAATGGCAGAGCAGACATGATGGGCCGCATGGCCTAACTCTGCACTGAGACCCGAAGGTTTCCCTCTGAGCTCGCAGGGCGGGGATGGTGGGTGGTGACAGTGCATTCGGACCGCAAGGGTAGGAAGCCTGATTAAAGTTTCTGTGATTAAAATTGTTTCGCTTGTAATTGTAGAAAGTGAGGACTGCATATGCTGGAGATCAGAGTTGGAAAGTGTGGCACTGGAAAAGCACAGCAGGTCCGACAAACAGGAGAAATGACATTTTGGGCATTAGACCTTCATCAGGAATGTAGGGAGGGGGACAGTGGAGGACACACAGAACGTTTCAGGGACCATCTCTGGGACACACGCACGAAATAATCCCACTGCCCTTTGACCGGTCTTAGGTTACAGGAGGATCTAACTGGATTGGTCAGATGGGTAGATCAGAGTCAGATGGAACTAACCCCTGATAAATGTGAGGTGATTAACTTTGGGAGATGTAAGAATTGAATAAAGTATCAATGAAGGTAGACAGAACACTTGCCTATATCATATCAGGTACAGATGAGAAGACCAGGTCATATATGTTGGAGCTATACAGAACTTTGGTTAGACCACAGCTGGAGTACAGTGTGCAGTCCAGGTCACCACACGATCGGAAGGATGAGATTATACTGGAGGGGGTGCAGAGGATAGACACCAGGATGTTGCTTGGGATGAAGAATTCCAGCGATGAAGAGAGGCTGGATAAGCTAGGGTTATTTTCTTTGAAGGAGAGATGGTTGAAGGGGACCTGATAGAGGTATGAGGGAAATGGGCAGAGTGAATAGAAAGCAGTTGTTCCCCTTACTCAGAGGTGGCACACATTCACTGTGAAAGATAGGAGCTTCAGAGAGGATTTGAAGAGGAGATTTTCACCCAGAGGGTGATGGGGGTCTGGTTTGCATTGTCTGGGCTGGTAGTTGAGGTGACCTTTAAAAAGTACTTGGATGAACCCTTGAAATATCATAACATTTAAAGCTATGGCCCTTGTGTTGGAAAGTTGGATGATTGCAGGTTTAGTGTGGTTTGACTGGTACACATACAATGGGCCGAAGGGCCTCTTCTGTACGGTGTGATTTTATGATTGTGTTGTGTGCAGTTTTGGTCTCCTTATCTGAGGGAGGATGTTCTGGCTGTGGGGGGAGGGCAGTGAAGGTTTATCAGACTGATTCCTGGGATGACAGCACTTAGATCTGATGAGAAACTGGATCAGTTAGGATTATATTCACTGGAGGTTAGAAGATTGAGGGGAGTCACACTGAAAACTCGAAAATTGTAACAGGACAAGTCAGGATGTTCCTGATGACGAGGTAGTCCCGAATCAAGGATTAAAGTTTCAGGATACGGGAAAGGACATTTAGGGCTGAGATGGAGAGAAATGTTTTCATTCTTCAGGAAGCCTGTAGAAGTTTCTGTCGCTGAAAGCAGTTCAGCTCAAACCACTGAATGTTTTCCAGAAAGGGCACGATACAGTTCTTAGAATGGAAGGGATCAAAGGTTATGGGGAGGAAGCAGAAACAGGCAACTGAGTTGGATGATCATCCATGATCATATTGAATGGCAGAACAAGCACGAAGGGCTGAATGGCCTACTCCTGCTCCGAGTTTCACTGTTTGAGAGACTGTTCATCAACGTGGAAACATATTGAATTTGAGAATAACATTTGCCTTGAGTTAGGAATTAGTTTGGAGATAGGAGACAGAGTGAGGGAATAATGTGTGTGTCCTCCAATGAGCAAGAGGTGAATAATGGTGTGCCCAGGGATCCATCCTGGGACTTCAGCATTTCACAATATTTCTCAATGACATGGATGAGGGAATAGAGAGCCATATATTCAAGATTGCTGACCACACTGAGTGAGGCAGCTAGGAGGAGGTTACAGAGATGGGGAGGGTGGATGCACAAGGAGGGACTTCAGAACAAGGACGAGAATTTGAAAATCGAGGTGTTGTTGGACCGGGAGCCAGTGTAGGTCAGTGAGGACAGTGGGGGATAGAGATGGGATTTGTTGCGAGCTCGGATACGATCAGCAGAGTTTGGGATGAGCTGAAGTTTACAGAGGGCAGTGGCTGTGATGTGGCCCAGGACATTAGTATGATCACGTTTGGAGTTCCAAAGAAATGACCAAGATTTTCAGTGAGTGATCTCTGTGATGGGGAGGATTTGGATTTGGGGCTCAGATCAGCCTCAAAGATGAGGCCAAGATTGTAAGGAATCTGTTACGAAATAAAAGCTGATAAGTCATTCTTCCTCCAGTCATTGGATAGCTTGGATTTGGCAGTGGAGGAGGTTCAGCATGTCTTTGCATATCTTTGGCTGAGTGAGAGTGGGAGTTGAAGTGGCCGGTTAAGTGTAATTGGAGTTCTCTTGTATGGTTCCTCAGCCAGATGTTTCAATTCGATTCTGAGTACACTATAGGAAAGTGAATGTAGTCACAAAGATGGATTTGTATCCTATTGCCAGGTCCGAAGATTGCATTGAAATGGTGGGTGGTGCGTCATTCCGATCGAAAATTGATTTAATGAAAGTACATTGACAAGTACCGCTGACAAGAGCCAAGGAAATTTCTGCCTTTGCTGCATTCTGGATCTTTGTACACAAAGGAAAACTCAAATGCATTTGAAACATGTTGGGAAGACAGGGTATAGACTGAGAGCAGAACTGAAGAAAATTAGTTTTATTCGGCAAATGGTTTTGGAAAATTTATGGGATTAAAGTTTGATAAATCCGCAGGAACCAATAACCTACATTTCAGATTACTTCAGGAATTGCCCAAAAAGTTTGGAAACATTGGTGTTCAAGATTATATAGATTCTGGAACAGTTCCCAGTGACTTGCGAATGTAACATCACTATTTAAAATGGGAGGGAGAGATAAAACTGGGCATCTTAGACCAGTCAGCCTGATTTTGGTATTGGGCAAAATACTCAAGTCCGTTGTGAAAGATTTAATCACTGAGCACATGGAAAACAGTGACAGGATTAGACAGAGTCAACATGGTTTGTGGAAAGGGAAATCATGCTTAACACATTGACTGGAATTGTTTGAGGATGTCATGAGTGGATTTGACAAGGGGGAGCCAATGGATGTGGTTTATTTGGAATATTCAGACTGTTTTATTAAGTCCCACAGTAGAAATTAGCGTATGAAAGTAAGACTCATGTGACTGGGGGCAGTATACTGACATGGACAGAGAATTGGTTGGCAGGCAAGAAACAAAGAGTAAAAGAAAAACAGGCCTGTTTCTGAAAGGGTACCACAGGCCTGGATTCAGCTATTCACAATATTTGTTCATGGTTCAGATGACGGAACTTAACAGTAATATCTCCAAGTTTGCAGATGACACAAAGCTAGGTGGGAGGGGTAGCTGTGAAGAAGATGCAGAGATGCCTGTGTCCGTGTATACCAGTCACTGAAAGTCAGCGTGCAGGTACAGCAGGCAGTGCAGAAGGTAAATGATATGTTACCTTTATAGTGAGAGGATTTGGGTACAGGATCAGGGATGTCTTGCTATCATTGTATGGGCCTTAGTGAGACCACACCTGAAATATTCAAACCAAAACTGGTTCAGTGACAGGAGACAGTGGGTGGAGGCAGAAAGTTGTTTGTGTGACTGGGCCCAGTGTGCAGTGGGATACCACAGGGATCAGTGCTGGGTCCCTTATTGTTCAGGATGTATTGAAACAATGAAGATGAGAATGTGAGAGGTGAGGGGTGGGGGTGAGTGGATGATGACTGAGTTTGTAGATGACACGATGTTTGGCAGATGGTTGACAGTGAGGAAGAAGGTCTTAGGTTACAGGAGGATCTAACTGGATTGGTCAGATGGGTAGATCAGAGTCAGATGGAAATAACCCCTGATAAATGTGAGGTGATTAACTTTGGGAGATGTAAGAGGTTAATAAAGTATTAATGAAGGTAGACAGAACACTTGCCTATATCATATCAGGTACAGATGAGAAGACCAGGTCAAATATGTTGGAGCTATACAGAACTTTGGTTAGGCCACAGCTGGAGTACTGTGTGCAGTTCAGGTCACCACACGATCAGAAGGATGGGATTGTACTGGACGGGGTGCAGAGGATAGACACCAGGATGTTGCTTGGGATGAAGCATTCCAGCGATGAGGAGAGGCTGGATAAGCTAGGGTTATTTTCTTTGAAGGAGAGATGGTTGAAGGGGACCTGATAGAGATATGAGGGAAATGGACAGAGTGAATAGAAAGCAGTTGTTCCCCTTACTCAGAGTTGGCACACATTCAATGTGAAAGACAGGAGCTTCAGAGAGGATTTGAAGAGGAGGTTTTCACCCAGAGGGTGATGGGGGTCTGGTTTGCATTGTCTGGGCTGGTAGTTGAGGTGACCTTTAAAAAGTACTTGGATGAACCCTTGAAATATCATAACATTTAAAGCTATGGCCCTTGTGTTGGAAAGTTGGATGATTGCAGGTTTAGTGTGGTTTGACTGGTACACATACAATGGGCCGAAGGGCCTCTTCTGTACGGTGTGATTTTATGATTGTGTTGTGTGCAGTTTTGGTCTCCTTATCTGAGGAAGGATGTTCTGGCTGTGGGGGGAGGGCAGTGAAGGTTTACCAGACTGATTCCTGGGATGACAGCACTTAGATCTGATGAGAAACTGGATCAGTTCGGAATATATTCACTGGAGGTTAGAAGATTGAGGGGAGTCACACTGAAAACTCTAAAATTGTAACAGGACAAGTCAGGATGTTCCTGATGACGAGGGAGTACGGAATCAAGGATTAAAGTTTCAGGATATGGGAAAGGACATTTAGGGCTGATATGGAGAGAAATGTTTTCATTCTACAGGAAGCCTGGAGGAGTTTCTGTCACTGAAAGCAGTTCAGCTCAAACCACTGAATGTTTTCCAGAAAGGGCACGATACAGTTCTTAGAATGAAAGGGATCAAAGGTTATGGGGAGGAAGCAGAAACAGGCAACTGAGTTGGATGATCATCCATGATCATATTGAATGGCAGAACAGGCTCGAAGGGCTGAATGGCCTACTCCTGCTCCGAGTTTCACTGTTTGAGAGACTGTTCATCAACGTGGAAACATATTGAATTTGAGAATAACATTTGCCTTGAGTTCGGAATTAGTTTGGAGATAGGAGACAGAGTGAGGGAATAATGTGTGTGTCCTCCAATGAGCAAGAGGTGAATAATGGTATGCCCAGGGATCCATTCTGGGACTTTAGCATTTCACAATATTTCTCAATGACTTGGATGAAGGAGTAGAGAGCCATATATCCAAGATTGCTGACCACACTGAGTGAGGCAGCTAGGAGGAGGTTACAGAGATGGGGAGGGTGGATGCACAAGGAGGGACTTCAGAACAAGGACGAGAATTTGAAAATCGAGGTGTTGTTGGACCGGGAGCCAGTGTAGGTCAGTGAGGACAGTGGGGGATAGAGATGGGATTTTTTGCGAGCTCGGATACGATCAGCAGAGTTTGGGATGAGCTGAAGTTTACAGAGGGCAGTGGCTGTGATGTGGCCCAGGACATTAGTATGATCACGTTTGGAGTTCCAAAGAAATGACCAAGATTTTCAGTGAGTGATCTCTGTGATGGGGAGGATTTGGATTTGGGGCTCAGATCAGCCTCAAAGATGAGGCCAAGATTGTAAGGATCTGATACTAAATAAAAGCTGAAATAGCTGCAGATGCTACAAATGAGGAACAAAAACAGAAATTGCAGGAAAAGCTCAGCAGGGCTGGCACCATCTGTGGAGAGAAAGCAGAGTTAACATTTTGGTACAAGTGAATCTTCTCAGAACTGTTCTGAAGAAGTGTCATTTGACCCAAAAGGTTAACTCTGATTTCTTACCCCGATGCGACCTGATCTGCTGAGGTATTCTGTTTTTACAATGAGTCTGATTGAGCAGCAGACAGTGCTCAGGGAGAGAGATGGAGTTTGTACCGGGAGCTGAAAAGGATGGTTTTGATCTTCCCAATGTGTCTCCCAGTGAGCCTGGCTCCTCAGTCCTAACTGCTCTGAGCTGCTGTGATTGTCACTGATTGGACACTTATTATTAGAGATTCTGACCACAGCAGAAAGCCCCAGTGTAAAAAATAACTGCAAAGACTGCAGATCTGAAAGTTGAAACTTTACCAAGAGAGGAAGTGAAAGAAGGAGCTCGGAGCAGCTGGACATTTGTTACTGAGATGGGGAAAAACTGTGAACTGTCTGCACTCCCTGGAATCTGACAGCACATAAGAACATTAAAACTCAGATCGGGAGCAGGCTCTCTGGCCTCTCGGGCTGCTCTGCCATTCAGTAAGATCATGGCTGATCTTTTCATGGCCTCAGCTCCCCCTTACCCACCTTTTCACCAAAACCCTTGATTCATTTACTGTTCATAAAATTACCTGTCTTAGCTTGAAAAACATTTACTGAGGAAACCGCAACCACTTCACTGGGCGGGGAATTCTATAGATTCACAACCCTCTGGGTGAAGTAGTTCCTTCTCTATTCAGTCCGAAATCTGCTCCCCCTCGCCCACGAGGAGGCCATTCAGCCCATCGTGTCTGTGAGTGATCCAATAAGTCCCACTGCCCCCCTCTCTCCCCATAACACATTAAATCTTTCCTTTTCAGCTCGATCTCCAGCTGCCTCTTGTAGACCTGGGTCCACAGCAGAGACTGCCCCTAATCTGGGCTCCAAACTGGCACCTCATTCATTCATTGGGAGGCAAACTGCCTGAGCTGGGAAATGGAGCTCAGGACCCTGAACATTCTCTCTCCCCTCCTGATGCTGAGGTTTAATTCTGTGGAGCTGAACAATATATTCCTACCATACACACTTCTCCATTCTGTGTGTAAAAGGCTCGAGCCTGCCAGCCGGATATTCAACTGCAGGAGCCGTCATCACTTTGACCAATTCTGACCACACCCACTCTCCGTAAACTTTCAACTAATTACTAATATCAAATCTGTCCATCTCCTCCTTGGTGTGAGACAGGGAAGGGGCCACTCCATTTCAGACAATTTGGAATTTATGGAGCACAGATGGAGTAAGCTGAGAGAGGACATCAGAATGATTGGAGTTTGGAGGTGGGATGAGCAGGAATAAGAGTTTCTGTGGTCAAGGAGCTGATGCAGAGCAGAGAAGGACAATGTTGCGGAGTTTGAAATAACAGATCTGTGTGATGGAGAGGATGTGGGATTTGAAGCTCCAATACTGAAGGGTCCAGTGGGAAAGAGGCCCAGGCTCATTGATGTCCATTGGACATTCCAGTGGGATGGAAGCACATGTTTCCTGATCTCTGTTGGACGTTCCAATTGAGTCCTATGGAATTGGAATGTTGGCATTTCTTGCAGCAGTTGGAATCTTGGTATTTAATATAAAAGGACTGGATTACAGAAATAAAGAAATATTGTTACGATTCTATGAGGCATTCGTGAGACCACATCTGAAGCATTGTGTCCAGTTGTGGTCTCCTTCCTTGGTGAAGGAAATGATGGCACTGGATGCAGTTCAGAGGATGTTCACCAGACTGATCCCTGGGATAAAAGGGCTGTCATATGAGGAATGGTTGAATAGCTAGTTTTTGTATTCAGTGGAATTCAGTCGTGTGAAGGGAGAATCTGAGTGAAGTATATAAGATGCTAAAGGGGATTGATAGGGCGGACATGGAACAGATGTTCCCTCTTGTGGGCCAGTCTTGAACAAGAGATCATAGCTATAGAGTGAGAGGAGGTATGTTTAAAACTGGGATGAGGAGAAACTACAGGTGGCACAGAGGTGCAGTGCCAGGGACCCAGGTTCGATTCCATCCTTGGGCAATTGTATGGAGTTTGTACATTCTCCCCCTGTCTGTGTGAGTTTTATCTGTGTGCT